>NC_048232.1:40488341-40498862 GCF_002007445.2 Ailuropoda melanoleuca
CTGTTTGGGTAGAGTCTCCGTGTCCCCTGCGAGGGGGGATGGGGATGGGCACGCTGCGAGCTGGTATTTCCAGGGTTTTGTTCTTGGCGGCTTTCCCTGGCGGTCTGCTGTGTCTCTTCTGAGAGTCAGAGCAGCAGCAGCCGAAATTCAGCCTCTGTCACAGAACAGAGGGACCGCGGACCATTCTCCACTGATGTTCTGGCCACTTTAACTCTGTTTCTGTTGGTGCTGCTCAACCCNGCAGCATCCCGGGCTGTGCGCCCCACACCTGGCATCCCAGCCTTCACTTGCAGGACCGGCGTGTCTCTGTCCTTTGTGTTTCTAACGCCGCCAGCCGCCCGCCGCCCCGCGTGCGCTCCCGGAGCTCCTGGTCTCAGTCTGGATCCAGTGAGCACACTGGAGTTCCGGAGTTCCGTGAGATGCTTGGTAGTGTGCGCTCCCGGCTCACAGTCTCAGTCTGCTGTCTCAAGGGTGCGGGTCTGCGGTCCGCCCGCTCCCCCGTGCAGGTGGCTACCACTTCCCGGCGCCTGAACGCGGCGGCTCCCTCCCCCTTCCATTTATCTTCCGATATCTGTGCGCGGTTTCACGGCTCCCCGCTTCGTACCTCAATACTCAGCGCTGGAGATGTTCATTTGTAGAGATCCAGATGTATCTTCCTGCATCTCAGGCTGATTCCGTGGATGTTCATGCTGGTCTGGTACCTATCCAACTCGACTGAGGGGACCGGCTGAAAAAGGGGTCCCCTACTCCTCCGCCATCTTAATTCCTCCTTCCCAAAAAATATTATTCTTACAAGGGGTTCCACAGACTTCACCAAAGTGCCAAAGGTTTCCAGGACATAAAAAGGTTTAGGAAGTCTCTGTTCTCTTTACTTACTAGCATCTAGCTCCTCTCAGAGTTGTCGTCTTGGAATAAACCAACTATTTCAGCCACGCTACGGGCTATTGAGGGAAGGGCCACATGTCTACACATGAGCCAGAGTATTTATTAAGTGGGCAAGATCATGGCCTGACTTCTCATTGGCCACCATGGTATAAGAATATCCCTAATGGGAAAGTGAATCTGGAAGGTGTGAATGGTAGAGCCTTTCTGGTCTTCTGTTCCCTCCCTCCCTGCTGAGAGATTCTCTTACAGAGGTAAACTTAAAAGATTTGGGGTTTTGGTGCACCTGGGTGGCTCATAAGCATCTTCCTTCAGGTCAGGTCATGATCCCAGGGTCCTGGGATCCAGCCCCACATCAGGCTCCGTGCTCATCAGGGAGCCTGCTTCTCCCTCTCCCTCTGCCTGCTTCTCTCCCTGGTTGTGCTCTTTCTCTCTCTGTCAAATAAGTAAAATCTTAAAAAAAAGATTTGGGTTTTTAATAAGAGATGGGACAATTTTCTCTTTATACCTCTACTCCTTTCTCAGTGGCTTAGCAGGGCAGGTTTTCCTAGCAGGACTCTGCAGCTCTTCACTCTTCACCGTCAAGCCTCCCGCAAAGCAGATATCACTGAGCAATTGCAATTCTTTTTCCTACAGAACTTAGACTCTTTGCCTCCAGACTCCTTCTCAAAACAGAGCTCTGGGCAGCAGCCAACATTAATTGTGGAGGGCTGGCACACTGCTAAAACCCACTTGCTACCATGTTCCAGGCTTTTCCTAACTTTCTTCCAGAAGGAAATAATACTAGTGCCCTGCTCATTCTCTGAAGTGCTGTCTTTGCTAATGTTCGATGTTTGTTAATGTTGACGTGTTTTGTTTCCAGGTAATAAATTTCTATTTAAAGTGTGGAGGAGGCTTTAATGTGGGAGAATGACCTCAATGCTAGAAGTTTCAGTAAATCAAGTGAACAGGAAGGCAGCATAGTTTAACAAAAAGAGCACGAGTTTTTGGCATAATAGGTACCCAATAAATGTTTGTTCCAGTTATTTTCTTGTGTTGAGTGCCTTCTGATTACCTAGTACTATGACAAATACGCACAAAGTTTAAGATATGGATCTCTTCTTTAGGAAGGTTTTATTTATATTGATGAGATGATACGGGACAACCTTTAATTTTTCTTCAGATACAACTATGTTATAGGCAGTCGTCTGACCAATACAATTGATTTAAATTTTATAAAGAAAAGGACAGCCAGTCGTTGACTATGCTGTCGACACAATCTCAAACCAGCAGCTGAGTTTTTTCCTGAACTCTTTTGGGTATTGGAAGGCAGACTAAATACTTTACTTGCTGCCCAGCAACTTGAAGATGGAAAACACATCTTTTGATTAATTAAAAGCAAAAGGTTGGAACTACTTACCTTTCCATTCTTTAATTAACGAAGCCCACAGGCCACATGAGGAAGTAATAACACTCATTATGTTGTGATGAAGGACTGTGATGATGAGTTAAGTCAGACGGGACTCCAGGCACAATTCCCTTGAAGGCTTCCCTAAGATGCTGCCCTGAATGTAGACAGATCCTTACTTGTTGAAGAATCCTATCTCACCAGTCCCGGCACATGCCTTTTCAGAGAGTGCATTTCCTTTTGCAAGGGAAAGAAGAGTCCTTGAAACAAAGGGTTATATTTTAATTAAGCCTAGGCATCCTCTCTGGAATTTCCTTTATTGAAAGAACACCTCTTTTGATTTGTATCTGTGTTAGTCTTTGGAACAAAAAAAAAATTGATCCCTTCTAGGCAGAACTGTCCCATCTGAATGATCAAAAGCCTTGTCAGCTGATTTAGAAACCAGCAAATTATTTTTTTATTGTCCCTTAAATCTCCCAGGAAGCACTTTTTGAGGATAGTCTCCATTCCTCAGGCTTTGTTCACCATCCTTCATGTCTGTGGGTGGTCTCAAGGAATGTGAGGAAGTGGCAAACACTTATTCTGCCTGCAGGTGGAAGTCCCCACCCCGCCCTCCAACTTCCTCCAGAGTCCTTGCTCTAGCGCTCAGTGTGAGACGTTTCCCTTGTTGTGTCATCAAGGCACTACTGAAACTTTTAGTCAAATGGCTTCCCATCCATCAGGAGAGTGAGGTTTTTTTGTTTGTTTGTTTGGTTTTGGTTTTGGTTTTTTAGAGATAGAGAGAGAACACAGGAGAGGGGCAGAAGGAGAGGGAGAGAGAGAATCTTAAGCAGGCTCCATGCCCAGCATGGAGCCCCGCATGGGACTTAATCTCACAACCCTGAGATCATGACCTGAGCTGAAATCAAGAGTCAGACGCTTAGCCCACTGAGTCACCCAGGCCCCCAAGTGAGCTTTAAAGTATATTTACTGCTCATTCAGCTATAGCAATATCAGTTAAGATGCTGCCTCCACATGAATGTGAAAGAAGAATGAAATAGCAGACTCGCTTTCTTTTTTTAAAGTCCACTCTCCGATGGGAATAAGAAATAACTCAGCGGCGTTTGTGTGAGACATTGGCTGTCAAGATTTTTGCCTTCATTTCCCATTTTTCAGGTTTTTTGTTTTTTGAGATTCAATTCAGCATTTCCATAGTCTTTAAGAATCAGAGGTGGTGATGGCTTTTCAAAGGATTTTTTCCCTCCAGAAAGAAAATAAAGGCCTGTGTAAAAGTCTTCATATAATGATCTCAAGAAAAACCTTGAATTGAGCAGCAATTGGGTTTTCTAGAAGTTCAACAGATGTACATTTTAAATTTTTTATTTTATTTATTTATTTTTAAACATTTTTATTTATTTATTTGTCAGAGAGAGAGTGCATGCATGCAGGATGCGCTCTCTCCTTCTTTTAGATAGATCTCAAGATAATCTGGGAGGATGTAAGGAGCCCTATCTTCAGAAATAGGCAGATATGAACTAAAACTTGATATCCCTCATAAAATCTAGTATCTGTTGTGCTTAATGTGAGCCTGGGCTGACATCACCTTGGTACAAGCTATCACTAACTTTTGCCTGGCTTATTGATACTACCTCTTATCTGGTCTTCCCAGATCCTCTGACACTCCTCCAATCCATTCTCTCATAGCCTCCACAGTGATCTTTCCGAAATGGTAAACTGATATGTCTCTGAGTTGCATTAGTTTGCATCCTCTGAGAGGCATATGCCAAGACATAGGTGAGATATGCAAGAGGTAAATGGGAAGGAGCTGAAGGAGATGGGGAGAACCTTCAGGCAGAGATACGGGCCTGATCCCTCTGAAGGAGAGGGAACGAAGGAGGGTTGACTAGAAAGAGTCTCAGTCTATAGTTCTAAGAAAGTTTCTACCAGTCTGATGAAGAGTCTGTGAGTCAAAACTGCCATCATGTCCCATGTCTTGCAGGAATGGGTCTGCTTAGTGTACTTGTTATACTCCGTCGTTGAGAGTGATCATGGGAAGCATGGCCTTAGTTTGAACATGGTAATAGATTCAGAACACAACACTTGGGGCTATGTGTAAATTACTCTCCCATAGCAGGCAGTCTGAGAGTTGCATTTTCACAACAGCCACCGTGGGTGTGTTCTGGAGACCTCCAGCTTCTTCTGCATATCATCCCCAGAACTGTATCTCACACACACACAGCCCTTGATAAGCAGAGTGCTTGCTCTGCAGACTGAGCTCAAAGACTGGTCTTCCTTTTGAATCAGGTTGTCATCACTAAGTACTTCCAAAGAGAAATTCTGAAACCATCTTTGGTGTCTCCCTTATTGTGATGGTTCGTTTCATGTATCAACTTGACAGGACCACAGGGTGCCCAGATATTTGGTAAAATATTATATTCTGGGTGTATCTGTGTTGATGTTATGGATGAGATTAGCATTTGAGTTGGTAGACTGAGTAAAGTGGAGTGCCCTCCCCAACATGGGTGGGCCTCATCCAATCCAACAAGAGCTCGAATAGAATGAAGTTTGAGTTAAGAATTAATTTGCTCTCGATGTAAAGTTCGACGATGTAAAGTTTGATGATTTTACATCATCGAATATGACATTTTACCAAATATGTACTGTATGGTGACTAACATAATATAATAAAAAAACATTAAAAAAAAGAATTAATTTGCTGTCTTTGCCTGAGTGCTGAGCTGGGATATCAGTCTTTACCTGCCCATGAAGTAGGACTCAGACCATTGGTGCTCCTGGTTCTGAGGGCTACAGGCTCAGATTGGAACTACACACCAGTTTCTTGGGTCTCTAGCTTGCAGAGGGAAGATTGCCAGATTTTGGGACTTCTCAGCCTCCTTCATTGCATGAGCCAATTCCTCATAATAAGTTTCTTTCTATCTATCTTTCTATCTTTCTATCTATCTATCTATCTATCTATTTCTCTATTTCTCTATCTATCTTTTTATCTATCTATCTATCATTTATTCGCATCCTACTAATTCTGTTTTGCTGGAGAATCCTGACTAATACACTCACGTTTAAAACTATTTAGTGGTTTTCTGTCTTTCTTCAGATAAAGCTTTATTTTTTAATATCTATAAAGACTTCATATTTCTGCCTCTAGTTTCATCTCAGGTCTCCCCCTCACTCCTGTAAGGCATGGAGAGACCTCAGCACTTTTTTAGTTGTTGAAGATTTATCAGCTGAGATTTTTGATCATAAGTAACAGAACCAATTCTTGTTAACCTAAAAGGGTAGGCGGAAGAATGAAAGGATATGGGGTGACTCATACCATCAATAAGAAAGGAGAAGAACCAGGTCCCAAAGGACTAAAATGAAGGCAGAATTAGAGCAACAGGACAGACATCAATTAGTAGTCTTGACTAGATAAGTCGGCCTTTCAGATATCTCAGTAAACCAAGAGTCTTTGTAAATCAGGGGCTATAATTGGAAAAATAACCTACTGAAAAATAACCTACTAGCTGTGTGTCCTTGGTCAAGTTACTTGACTACTATGTTTCATAAATGACTGAATGCTTTAATCTTATGTTGATTCTCGAACTTAGATCTTCAGTCTCCCTCCCTTTCACACAAAATTCTCTCATTTCAAAGGAATATATAAGCATTTCCCCTCTAAGGAGTCAGTCTCCAATGGCTCTAGATCAAAAGCTGCTTATAACCAGAGGCTTTGTCTGTTTTGATCACTGCTATATCCCCAGCACCTAGAAGAGAGACTGTCTAACAGAAAGTGTGTCCAATAAATCTTTATTGAATAAGGGAGTGAATGAGCAGGCCATGTCCTGGATGGAAACACTTTCTCTCTTGATTCTGTGATAAATTATTTGACTAAAGGTGATGATTGGCAATAATAGCCAGCATATGTTGGTTGTTTATTCTACCAGACATGGTTCTGTGCTCTTAACTGATATTACCTCATTGAATCCTTACATCAACCCTCTAGGGTGAGGAAACTGAGACACGAAGTTATTAGGTAGCTTGCCCAAGTTGTCACAGCTGATGGGAGGCAGAGCCAAGGTTTGAATCAATATGCCTGACTTCTAAGTTTCGCTGTCTCCTGAGGATGAAGGTCAGTGCATTGCACTGTCAGGCACATAGTAAGTATTCAAAAATACTTTCTTTCTTTTTTCTTTTTCTTTTGCTCCTTCCCGTTCCTTTTTTCTCTTCTTTATATATGTAGTCCTACCCTAGCGAGGGCTCCACTCTGCACCTTTCAGGATTAAGCGTTCTGGAAACCCCACTTCTTATACCTCTGTTGGGAAATGTGTTTGAGATCTGACCATCTTCCTCCCATTCACTCTGGCTATATCATGAGTGTATGTTCTAGGGGAGCATATGTTCATGTGGAGGGGTCACATGAAAGAGTGTATTCTGGGGTCTACAGTACAGATCAGACTGAACTAAATGTTTACTATGTCTATCCTAAGTTGAAATAAATCTTATTGGACTCTCAGTGATTTCCTGGTCTGCTTTCTATGGTAGAGAGACTTCTTCCATGGGAGAGCCACCATCTTTAGCTTGTCAGATGTAAATTTGGGAAAAGAGCATACTGGAAGTCAAAGGGTGGAGACAGTATAGAAAAGATACAAAAAGCTTAAATAGGTCACAAAATTTTGGTCCAGGAAATTTACAAATCTTAAACAAGTTCTATAAATCAAAAGAAAGGAAATGTTGTTTCAGCACATAATGGACTGTTTGAGAGAAAAAGCCAAACCAATTGAATGTCAAGGCATTTTATAAAACTTGTCTTCACTGAGGCATCTCTAAAGGGAAAGTGTGTGGCTCCCTCATTCTCTAGGTAGCAAAGCTATGCCAACAAGCTGTCACTCTGTCCAGAGCCCTGAGCCCAGTTCAGCTTCCTGCCATCTAACAACCATTGGATTTCACACTCCATTGGAATGGAATCTAGAAAGGAGAAACCATAAAATTCTGAAATGGAAGTGTTTTGAGTACATAGCAATGAAATCATTGCCTTGGGTTATCTGTTAATTCCCCTGGCTAAACATTAAGGCTGGAAAGTCATCAATTACAAAAGAGAGGGGGCTTGAGTAAGACATAAAAATAAATAGAAAAGGAGCAGCTGGACAGGCATGAGGCAAAGCTCTCCAGAGCCCAGGATGATGGCTTCTATGTAGTAGCCAACTCTGGTCTGTAAAATCTAGTAATCAATTGTATAAGACTTGAAGGCAAAGCCAGGCCAAGGATTCATCAATGCCATGTGTATATTGCCATGCAACAGTCAACGGTTTGGGAACTGTGTGAAGCTTTTTCTGGCTGGACAAGTTTGTGGATTTAAAAACTCTTTTTGTTCAAGTTGGAATATCTGAGGAGGAAAAGACCACTTTTTAGAATTCCCCTTGTGATGTTGGATTCAGAGAGGCTGTGAAATTGGTAGATTTGGTACATGGGGACTTCTACCCTTCGTGCTTTTCCAACAGTTACCCTCAAGATAAGGTGCTCCACAATCCAAGCAGTAGAATCAGGGAGACACAAATACTTTCTGGCAGGAAAAACTTCTAGGCTTTTTCGGAGTTGCCAAAGATCATGGGAAGAAGGGAACATGAGAGATTAGTGGAACAATCCAAGAATGTGTTAAAGGAGCCACAGGGTTCAGCATGAAAGAAAATAATTATTAGAGATGACAATTAACTAAGGGGAAAATGAGTTCCAGAATCCCTGTGCTACTCAATCAATTGAAACTGGTTTGCTGTCATGGAGCTAATGAATAGAGGGTGATCTAGGAAGTCAGGCCATATTATGATTTTAGGTTTACTGCTGATAGAAATTATTATGTAGAATTTGAGTTTAAATTCTCTTTTTTTTTGTTATTCTTTTTTTTTAATTTAATTTTATTATATTATGTTAATCACCATACAGTACATCCCCAGATTCCGATGTAAAGTTTGATGCTTCATTAGTTGTGTATAACACCCAGTGCACCATGCAATACATGCCCTCCTTACTACCCATCACCAGTCTATCCCATTCCCCCACCCCCTCCCCTCTGAAGTCTTCAGTTTGTTTCTCATAGTCCATAGTCTCTCATGTTTCATTCCCCCTTCTGATTACCCCCCTTTTCTTTATCCCTTTCTTCCCCTAGCGATCATCCTAGTTCTTATGTTCCATAGATGAGAGAAATCATATGATACTTGTCTTTCTCTGCTTGACTTATTTCACTTAGCATTATCTCCTCCAGTGCCGTCCATGTTGCAGCAAATGTTGAGAATTCGTTCTTTCTGATAGCTGAGTAATATTCCATTGTATATATGGACCACAGCTTCTTAATCCAGTCATCTGTTGAAGGGCATCTCGGCTCCTTCCATGATTTGGCTATTGTGGACAATGCAGCTATGAACATTGGGGTGCATATGGCCCTTCTCTTTACTACGTCTGTATCTTTGGGGTAAACACCCAGTAGTGCAATGGCTGGGTCATAGGGTAGTTCAATTTTTAACTTTTTAAGGGACCTCCACACTGTTTTCCAGAGTGGCTGTACCAACTTGCATTCCCACCAACAATGTAGGAGGGATCCCCTTTCTCCACATCCTCTCCAACAATTGTTGTTTCTTGCCTTGTCTATCTTTGCCATTCTAACTGGCGTAAGGTGGTATCTCAGTGTGGTTTTGATTTGAATTTCCCTGATGGCTAATGATTTTGAACATTTTTTCATGTGTCTGTTAGCCATTTGTATGTCTTCATTGGAAAAGTGTCTGTTCATATCTTCTGCCCATTTTATGATTTGTTTATTTGTTTCTCGTGTATTGAGTTTGAGAAGTTCTTTGTAGATCTTGGATACCAGTCCTTTATCTGTGGTGTCCTTTGCAAATATATTCTCCCATTCCGTGGGCTGTCTCTTAGTTTTTTTGACTGTTTCCTTGGCTGTGCAGAAGCTCTTTATCCTGATAAAGTCCCATAAGTTCATTTTATCTTTTATTTCTCTTGCCTTTGGAGATGTGTCGTGAAAAAGGTTGCTCTGGCCGATGTCATAGAAGTTGTTGCCTATGTTCTCCTCTAGAATTTTGATGGATTCCTGTCTCACATTGAGGTCTTTCATCCATTTGGAGTTTATTTTTGTGTATGGTGTGAGAGAGTGGTCAAGTTTCATTCTTTTGCATGTAGCTGTCCAATTTTCCCAGCACCATTTATTGAAGAGACTGTCTTTTTTCCACCGGATGTTTTTTCCTGCTTTATCAAAGATTAGTTGCCCAAAGAGCCGAGGGTCCATTTCTGGGTTCTCTATTCTGTTCCATTGGTCGATGTGTCTGTTTTTGTGCCAGTACCATGCTGTCTTTGTGATCACAGCTTTGTAGTACAGCTCGAAATCCGGCATTGTGATGCCCCCAGCTTTGTTTTTCCTTTTCAACAGTTCCTTGGAGATTCGGGGCCTTTTCTGGTTCCATACAAATTTAAGGACTATNTCCTAGTTCTTATGTTCCATAGATGAGAGAAATCATATGATAATTGTCTTTCTCTGCTTGACTTATTTCACTTAGCATTATCTCCTCCAGTGCCGTCCATGTTGCAGCAAATGTTGAGAATTCGTTCTTTCTGATAGCTGAGTAATATTCCATTGTATATATGGACCACAGCTTCTTAATCCAGTCATCTGTTGAAGGGCATCTCGGCTCCTTCCATGATTTGGCTATTGTGGACAATGCAGCTATGAACATTGGGGTGCATATGGCCCTTCTCTTTACTACGTCTGTATCTTTGGGGTAAACACCCAGTAGTGCAATGGCTGGGTCATAGGGTAGTTCAATTTTTAACTTTTTAAGGGACCTCCACACTGTTTTCCAGAGTGGCTGTACCAACTTGCATTCCCACCAACAATGTAGGAGGGATCCCCTTTCTCCACATCCTCTCCAACAATTGTTGTTTCTTGCCTTGTCTATCTTTGCCATTCTAACTGGCGTAAGGTGGTATCTCAGTGTGGTTTTGATTTGAATTTCCCTGATGGCTAATGATTTTGAACATTTTTTCATGTGTCTGTTAGCCATTTGTATGTCTTCATTGGAAAAGTGTCTGTTCATATCTTCTGCCCATTTTTTGATTTATTTTTTGATTTGTTTATTTGTTTCTCACGCATTGAGTTTGAGAAGTTCTTTGTAGATCTTGGATACCAGTCTTTTATCTGTAGTGTCATTTGCAAATATCTTCTCCCAGTTCAGGGGCTGCCTCTTACTTTTTTTGACTGTTTCCTTGGCTGTGCAGAAGCT
>NC_048232.1:40499367-40499481 GCF_002007445.2 Ailuropoda melanoleuca
TTTTGTGCCAATACCATGCTGTCTTTGTGATCACAGCTTTGTAGTATAGCTTGAAATCCGGCAACGTGATGCCACCAGCTTTGTTTTTCCTTTTCAACAGTTCCTTGGAGATTC
>NC_048232.1:40499997-40543036 GCF_002007445.2 Ailuropoda melanoleuca
GTTCCAGTTCTTTGAAAAATGTCATTGGTATTTTGATTGGGATGGCATTGAAAGTGTAGATTGCTCTGGGTAGCATAGACATTTTAGCTATGTTTATTCTTTCGATCCATGAGCATGGGATATTTTTCCATCTTTTTGTGTCTTCTTCAATGTCTTTCAAGAGTGATTTATAGTTTCTAGAATATAGATCCTTTACGTCTCTGGTTAAGTTAATTCCGAGATAACGTATGATTTTTGGTGCTGTTGTAAATGAAATTGATTCCCTAATCTCTCTTTCTTCAGTCTCATTGTTCATGTATAGAAATGCAACTGATTTCTGAGCATTGATTTTGTATCCCGCCACATTACTGAATTGCTCTATAAGTTCTAGTAATTTGGGGGTGGAGTCTTTTGGGTTTTCTACATAGAGTATCATGTCATCTGCGAAGAGAGACAGTTTGACTTCTTCTTTGCTGATTTGGATACATTTTATTCTTTTTGTCGTCTAATTGCTGTTGCAAGGACTTCTAGTACTATGTTGAATAATAATGGCGAGAGTAGACATCCTTGTCGTGTTCCTGATCTTAAGGGAAAGGCTTCCAGCTTTTCCCCATTGAGGATGATATTCGCTGTACGCTTTTCATAGATGGTTTTTATGAAATTGAGGAATGTACCTTCTATCCCTACACTCTGAAGTGTTTTCATCAGGAAAGGATGCTGTATTTTGTCAAATACTTTTTCTGCATCGATTGAGAGGATCATATCTTTCTTGACTCTTTTCTTGACTCTCATATGATCTGTCACACTGATCGATCTTAAACTTAAACTCTTATGTCTTTCTCCACAAGGCCATTCCTCTTGTAGCTTCCCAATGTCAATCGTCCAGTTGTTTGGGCCAAAAGTCTTGGCATCATGCTTGATGCCACCTTTTCCCTCATATTCCATATCCCTCTCAACAGGAAATCCCATTTATTACCTTAGAAATGTATCCTGAATCTGACTGTTCTCACCACTGCTGCTATCACTCTGGACCAAGTCGCCATCACATTCTACTTGATTTTTTGAAATATCCTTTTAATCAGCTTCCTTGCTTCCAATCTTATCTTCATTCCACTTCAGCCTAAGCTCCAAACAGCAGTCAGAGGGGACATTTAAAACGTAAATCAAATTATGCCACTCATCTGTTCAAAACCATCCAGCAGCTCCCCATATTCGGAGTAAAAGCCTTTTATGGGTTGAATTATGTCCCTCCAAATTCGTATGTTGAAGTACCCCAGAGCGTTTCTGTATTTGAAGTTAGGGCCTTTAAAGTGGTAAAGTAAAATCAGATGATAGGGCTGGGTCCTAATCCAATTTGACTGGTTTCTTGTAAGAAGAAGAGATGAGGACACAGATAACACACGGACCAAAACAATGACCATGTAAACTCACAGTGAGAAGGCAGCTATCTGCAGGTCAAGGAAGGGGTTTTAGAAGAAACGACCTCTGCTGACACCGTGATCTTGGACTTCTAGCCTCCAGAACTGTGAGAACATACACTTCTGTCATTGAAACCAATCAGCATAACGTACTTTGTTATGGCAGCCCTAGCAAACTAATACAAAGCCCAAATCTTTTCAGTGGCCTCTGAAAACCTACGTGATTTGGTTCCCAGTTCCATCTCTTATGTTATTTCCTACTCCATTCCTCCTCTCTCATGCTACTCCAGCCACACTATTTTTGAGCATGCCAGGCATCCTCTTGCGTACTTTGCTCAGGCTGTTCCTGCTGCCTGGACTACTGTTCCCCTAAATATGAATGACTAATTCTCTCACCTCTCTCAAGTCTTTGTTCAAATGTGACTCTTGGTGAAGTCTACTCTGAAAACCGTGTTTGAAACTTCAGTCTTTCCTCCCTCCATTGCCCAGTACTTAGAGTCTCACTTCCTCTGTTCTGTTAGCCTTCTAACTGATAATATAATTTACTTATTTGTTATGTTTGTTATTATGCTGGAAATTTCCTTTGCTCTTTGAGGTCCATTCTTCACCCTTATCCACCTTGCTCTGTGCCCTGAGAAGCTGCAATCTATGGGCAGTTCCAGCAAATCTTTCTTGCTCTCTAGCTTTTAGTTGAGTTTAGCCAAGAAGGCACTATCAAAAGATTGGGCATGGGGAAGAAAGAGAGAGTTCACGGTGTGTATTTCCCCCAATTCCTCTGTCAAAGACTAAACCGGTCAGCACAGTGTCCTCAAGCCAAGCACACTATTGATCTTACATAGGGTTTTGGAGAAGCGAGGAGTTGAGGGATTGGTGGACTTTCAGAGGCTCTAGTGGGCTGGCTTCATCTGTATTGTTACTCAGCAAGACTGTTGTTGATTGATTGATTCTCAGAGGTGTGTTCGCTAGAGAGGGTCTGTTGCTGTTTGGCTGACTTTCAGACTGGGTGTCTAACAGTGGTTGCCTTACAAATGCATGTTCACTGAACTGATTTTTTTTTTTTTAGATTTTCTTTATTTATTTGAGAGAAAGCGCACAAGCGGTGGGGGGGAGGAGGTGGCAAGGGACAGGGAGAAGCAGAATTCCCACTGAGCAAGGAGCCCGGGCGTGGGACTCAGGGATCATGACCTGAGCCAAAGGCAGACACTTAATTTGACTGAGCCACCCAGGCGCCCCTGAACTGAGTTTTTGATGATCATTTGAACTGGTTTAAAACTGGTTTTTATGGCTACTTATTGCCATGGCTGTAACAGTCTTTTTCTAAGTTTGTGGGAACTTCTGAGTTCTCGCCTCTCTGCAATGCTGTGGTTTGTTCTTTTCAAGCCTCTGGTAATAACTTCCTCCTGTTGCTAGCCTTGAGTGCTTTATCATACACTATAAAGAGTTACTGAACTATGTGCATTCACCCTTTTTGAGTTTGCGATTGATTTCATGGAGGGATCCTGATATACCATTTGTCTTTTCCCCCTGCTAGAACGAAACTCTGTGAGGGGAGGGACTCCCCCTCCCCCACCGTTTTGTTCACTGATGTAACCAAGTGCCTTTGTTCTTTTTATAGTTATTATGACTTCTTTTATCTTTTTGAGGACTATAAACATGGACATTTTCCTTGATCTATGATGGGGTTAAGCCAGGATAAATCCATGGTAAGTTGAAAATATCAAAAGTAAAAAATGCATTTAATGCACGTAACTCATCAAACCTCATAGCTTAGCCTAGCCCACCTTAAATGTGCTCAGAACATTTACATTAGCCTACGGTTAGGTAAAATCATCAAATACAAAGCCTATTTTGTAATAAAATATTGAATATGTCATGTACTTTATTGAATACTGTACTGAAAGTAAAAAGCAAAATGGTTGTATGGGTACAGAATGGTTGTGAGTATATCAGTTATTTACCCTCGTGATCACGTGGCTGACTGGGAGTTGTGGCTCACTGCCGCTGTCCAGCATCACAAGAGAGTATTGTACCACATATCGCTTCAAAATCTGAGGTATGATTTCTACTGAATGTGTATCTATTTTGCACCATCTTTAAGTTGAAAAATCATGTAAGTTGAACCATTATATGTGGGGGACCGTATGTACCTATATTAAAGTTATTTTTGTATAGTTCAATTTTATTTTGCTTGCATTGATTTTAATCATCTCTTGACCCTGTAGATTTTATTGACTGCTTTTCCTAGTTTCTGCATATGTTTTGGAATTTTGGCATATAGGCTTATCTTGAATTGGAGTGTCCTTTTTCTTTTTATTCCTTGGTTTTGCTCTCACTCTTTCTGGGTTCACCATACTCCAGGGATGCTTAATGCAGAAGCAGGTCTTGTGTTGGGGTTTGGGTTCCAGCCCTGTGGTGATACTAAAAAGGGAATCCCATCACCAAGCATGTGGGTAACTTGGTTCTGGATTTGGGGCTGTATCTGCTTTCTCCTACTATCATAAATAAGGGAACATAAGGAAGGCATAGCCTCAGGAAGTAGTTAACTGAAGCATTTTCAGACTTTTGTAAGGGCAGGAAACCATACTTCAGTCTCTGGATTTGAGCAGTGAACCTGACTCCGGTCCCAGACTATCTACAACTCCACCCTACTTTCTGGTTTGTGTTTCTGTTCTGTCTGTGGTTTACAAAGATCTTCTGATCTTCTATTTGAATGTGACTAGGCTGTCTGCTTTTTCTTTTTATATTTTATCTATCGTTGCTCTGTGATTAGGGTAAGGAGGGTGCCTGAAAGCATAGATTTCTAATATAACTCGACTGGAAGTCAAATAATCTCCTGTAACGTAATTTTTAATGGATGAATGATACTTCATTGGGGGCAATTGCAGATTAAACTTAGCATACTGAACACATACATTTCCTTCTATTTCCTCCTCAGATTTCACAAAATGACTGTTATGATCCAATTTAAGAATGCACATTCCCAGCACTCCCTATTCCACTTCTCTGCTCTATTTTTCTCTATAGGATTTATAACCCTTGGGAAAACCATAAAATTTACTTATGTATTTTGTTTATTGTCTATCTCCTTTCACTAGAATATAAACCCCACAAGGGGATTTTGACTATCTTATTAATGTTTGTATTCTCAGCATGTAGGATAGTGCCTGATATCCTAGTGAGTTCTCAAATATTGGTTGTATAAATGGATAAAATGAATAAAGGAATAAAGAAGCACAAAGCACAACAATGAAGATGAGATGAGATCAGAAACAAATGTGGGCAAGGGAAGTCAACATCTTTGGTTTAGAAAAACTGACCCATCAGAGGTAACTGTGATAGATTATTTGCAAAAATAACCACATTCCTTCTTTGTTCCCTTTATCTATGCCCATTGTAATGTGACTTTACAGCTTGTCCCATCAAGAGTTAGAGTCTATTCCCTGTTTCTTGAATGGGAAGTGGTCTTGTCATTTGCTTTGACCGATAGAAAGAAATAGAGTAAAATTTTACCAGTCCCAGCCTAGCCGTCAAAGGGTCTATGCATTTCTGCCTTAAATCTATGAACCATTGCCTCTGCCATGAACATTTCCAGGCTAATCTGATAAAGGATGAGAGAATATGTGGCCAGAACTGAGTCAGCACAATTGTCCTGGTCAGGACAGCAAGTATTATGAGTAAACTCAGTCAAGGTTGTCAAAACTGCCGTTTCAGGCTTGCATTTGACTGCACATGGCTGAGGAAGCCCAGAAAAGCAACAGAATCATGCAGCTGGTTGAAAGACTCATGAGTAATTGTAAATGCTATTGCTTTGAGCCACTGAATTTGGGGGGTAGTTTGTTACATAACAATAGCTAACTAATATAGTTACTCACTTAGAAAACCAGAAAGAAGCTGAAAACTAAGCCCACAGTGGGGAAGCCAGTTAAAAGCAATTGGATTCTTCCCGCCAAATTCCCCTGTAGAATCAGAGCTATCATGTTCCATTGAAGATAGAGGTGCATGGTTCAAAGTCTTTAAGAAGAGTATTTAGAACCCTAGATCTTCTCCACCCCATGCATCCAAACAACTATTCCTTCCCACCTTGGCATAAGATGGGAAATTTACTTTCTGAAGAGGTCTTTGGACTCAGGCACACAAGGTAACTCACCAGGGGGTGGTGAGGAATCATCCTAAAATTAGGAAACAATGAAAAGTCATCGAAGTTAATGGTAAAATTCTGAGCCCCCTAGCTAGGTTCCGAGGATGATAGCAGCCAGGCTTAAAACTCTAAACAGTTTATTGGAGGGAAATCTGACCTGTCCATGGAAAAGAATTTACACATATGACCAGGTGCTACCCAATGACCCTTCAACAAAATCTGCAAGTGGACAAGTTCTGTCTGCAAACACAGAGTTGTTGTTGTTGTTGTTGTTGTTGTTGTTGTTCTTTTTCTTAAAGATTTATTTATTTATTCATTTTGGAGAGGGAGAGAATGTGAGCATGTTAGCGAACATTAGGGGAAGGGGCAGAGAGAGAGAAACTCAAGCACACTCCCTGCTGAGTGGGGAGGGGACACAGGGCTTGATTTCATGATCCATGAGATCATGACCTGAGCCAAAATTGCAAGTCAGATGCTTAACTGACTGAGCCACCCAGGGGCCCCACACAGAGGGCTTCTAACCAGTGTTTAAATATAAATTTTTGGTCAGGGTCATCAGTTATGTGAGGGAAGTCTTTTGTGTGAAACAAGAGACCAAAACAAACAGAAAAAGGGAACACAGACAAAAGAGAGACAATGAAGGGAGCAGAAGAAAACTTGTACCCTGGAAACAAGACAAGGACACTATTTAAAAAGGAATAAGCAGAGAGTAAGAATACGCTTTTGGAAATAAAATGTTTGATAGGAGAAATAAAAATTGAACAGGAGAGTTAGAAGATGAAGTTGAGGGAATCTTCCCAAAAGTGGAACAAAAAGACCAAGAGATGAGGTAATGAGGGGGGGAAGTATTTAGAAGAGAAATTCAGGAGGCTTAAATAGCATTCCATAGCATCAAAACTTATTTAATCAGCAGATTCATGGCTTTCTATTAAAACTGTTTCAGGCTTTTGCTATTATTAACAGTTCTTGCAGTGAATATCTTTGAAGCTAAATTTTAGTTTCTGCCATGATTATTTCCTTGGGATAAAATTACAGAATGGAATTACTTGATTAAATATATATAAACAAATTAAAGCCTTTTGTGCGTATTGCTAACCAGAAAGATTGCTTCAATTTATAATGCCAGAATATGAGAATAATTGAGACTTTTTCTTAAAATCAATCATCCTTGTCTCAGTCTATCTAGCAGTGGGTTCCCATTGTATCAGCAATAGGTATGGGAATTGGCAATTGTGTTTACTCTCATTTCCCAACAGGATTAAGCAAATTATCATCCCATAAAATCCTGAATTGTCTTGGTATGTTCTGCTTTATTCTATAGATCAAAAACTCCTAATGAGAGTTCAGAGAAACACAGTATTGCTTAGAAAAAAGGTCTGTGATATCTATCTTGCTTAATTTCATCATTGCTGATTGTTTATTTTTGGATTTCTCTAGAAAAGACATATTTTGGACTTCTCTTCTTAGTACGTTCAGAAGTACCAAAGTTCACATGAAAATGATTGTGCTCTGACTAGCCTCAGTTAGACAAAAGGAAAAGATGACTTAGTGAAGAGAAAGAGCCTCCCTGTACTTCCAGGTATTTAGTTTCATTTGGGGAAAAAATAAACAAACAAAACCCAGAAAAACTAGAAATGAAAGATGCAGCCCCTGAGACATCAACCAACCAGAAACTTTTGACCAAGTAAATTTAGTAAGAGGTAGAGCTGAAAGGGCCAATATTGATGGCCTTGTCCAGATGAGAACATTGAAGGCACTCCATCCCCAGAGATAAAGTGACTTTGATTAGTGGTTTGCAGATACAGAGAATCATTGCTATGCAAATTTCACATTGGTTCCCATTTTTGAGCTTGAAAACAAATTTCCCTGATGCTGGCTTTCCCCAGGAAGTTTTGGAAGATGGACAGGACACAGATTGCATAGGTGCTGTACTGAGTTGCTAGTGGACAAACTTGAACATAACTTCCTGTCACTGTTAGACCAGATGGTGACTTTAAGACATCCACACACACAAAAAAAGAAAAAAAAATCTATAAACAACAACACACACACACAACACAAAGCAAATATAGATCTCATCAATGCAGTGTCGCCAACATCATCAAACTATTCTTGCTCCTGAGCATACGACTTGTTTGAGACTTTGTATTCTTAGGCATACTCTTCCTTCTGAGCGTTCTTTCAGGTTACTTTAGTCTGGCTTCCTTTTCCACCCTTCTGCCACAGATGCTCTTATCAGGATCATCATTGACTTCTATGTTGCCAATACTACGTACATATTCCTTTCTCAACTTATTGTTGAATGAATGGGCTACTTTTTCTTTCATCTTACAGCTTTTTAAAAATAGTACAGGTTATGGGGTGTCTGTGTAGCACAGTCGGTTAAGCAGCTGTCTCTTGGTTTTGGCTCAGACCCTCATCTCAGGGCTGTGAGATCGGCCCGTCAGCCTCCCTGCTCAGCAGGGAGTCTGCTTGAGTTTCTCTCTCCCTCTGCCTCTCCCCCGCTCTCTCTAAAATAAATAAATAAATCTTTAAAAAATAAAATATTACAGGTTCATTGTGTGTACTTACGAATTTCTTAATTCACGTGGTTTTGGTTGTTTATAAGTGATGACATTTTGTCCTCTAACTTAGTCTCAATGACTCAGATAAAAACTTTCTTTCCCTCTCTATCCCCTCCCCCCTTCCATTCTCCCTCCATTTTTCACTTCCTTCTTTTCTTCTCCAAATGTTTATAGCAAAGAACACTTTATTAAGTAGACTTCCACTATCACTCCTATTATCCTTAGCACTGCTAAGATGTAGTCATAGATGGGCTAGACCAGAAGTAGAACCTAAAATTAGAACAACTTCATCCTCATTCAATATTATCTCTTCAGATCAAGACTGAAGCACATGTGTGGTGTTGTAATAAAAAATAACATTTTTAATCTATTGTCGATTGGCACCTGTCTTCATACCTGGTTCACTCAGGCTAAGGCAAAACTGCTAAATCATTTTAAATACTCAAATCCATGATTTAGATCATAAGGCAGTTAATTGAATTTTTTTCACTGTAAAGTGTAGAAAGCACATTGTATTTGGGCCATCTGGTTTGAGAAATAGCTCTGACCTGTCCTGGATATGTGATTGTGGGCAAGTCATTTAAACTTTTGAAATTTATATTCCTGTTCTTAAAGTTTGGGCTGTGACTCCCCCTGGCTTAGTGAAATATGAATAAAATGGAAGCAGTTAGGTGGTGGTGCATTATTCTCCACTCTCCTGCTAGAGGGACTGTTGATGTTCCAGATGGCAGAGCCTCCATCGATCTGTGACCCTGAGTGAGGATGGCTGCAAAAGAAGCCTGTGTAGCATTAATAAGAAGTTAGCTTTTCGTATTTTTATATTAGGTCAGTGAATTTTGGGGGCTATTTTAACTGCAACAAAACCTATCCTATATTAACTAATATGGAGGGAAGAAAAAAATAAGTCAAAAGGTAGAAGAAAATTGTTTGATTTATGTGGATAATTTTAGGATGGAAGAAACTTGAAGCTACTTATAGGCTAAAGAGAAGGAACTAATAGAGAAGGGTCAATTGAATATAGAGGAGAGAGGGTGGCAGGTCACTGAAGGATTAAGATCCAGAAATCAGCTGGCCTTAAACACAAGGAGAGAGATTTCATCTCTGAGAGTGGATGAAAAGAAGCAAAGATGAGAAAAGGAGGGGATGCTTATAGATTGTGGGGTGAGATGTTGAGGGAATTATATCTCTGATCACTCCTTTTCTTTGGTTAAGTATGAAGTAAGGCTGTTTGCCAAGAAGGAGAAAGGTAGGCATTGGAGAAAAAGAATTGAGAAGGTTGGGTTGGTGGAAATCTGGAATGGTTGTCAATGGGAAGGAGAAAGGGAGCTGAGCAAGAACAAACAAAGGACTTATCTATCTCTTCCACTCAGGTATGAGCTTCATGAAGGCAAAGGCTGTAACTTTATTTCTCTATATTATCAGTATCAAGCCCAGTGCCTGACATTCTGGAAGTGCTCAAGAAATTTTTGCCAAAAACATGGCTGCTAGTCGTTGTTATTTTGACTATAGCTTTGACTTTGATTTTTCCCTTTCCCTTAAAATATCAACTTGCCCTAGACCTACCCCTACTAGTTCCTTATAAAAACTGTTATTAGAGGAGCCAAAAACAAAACCCAGTTCCTTATTGAAACACTAAATCCCAACACACCCAGGAAGCAAAGGCACAGACACAGTAAGACTGATTAATCATATTTCTCCAGCTGTATTTCAAGCTCTTTCATTGGTAGTGGCAACTTTGCAAAAGGACATTTTTTAACAGCAGCTTTCATCATGTTCAGTTCTCATCCCAAGCAAATAGCATTGCAATGCATTTGCAGTGTGAACTACAGTTAACGTTCTAGAGTGCTACATGAATTTTTGGGATGCCTTGTGTGGCTATTAAGCTCTGGAGGAGTTAACAACATGGCTGCATTTTAAAAAAAGATTTTATTTATTTATTTATTTATTTATTTATTTATTTATTTATTTAGAGTGAGCAGGGGTAGGGGCGAAGGGAGGCAGAGAGAATCTCGAACAGACTGCACTGAGCGTGGAGTCTGATGCGGAGCTCGATCCCATGACCCTGAGACCATGACCTGAGTACTTTTTGTGGTTGTTTTATCTTTTATTAAAACTACATACATTACTCTGCAACTGGCATATATAAATGTATAATGTCTCATATTTTTTCCCAGATTGATGAATACAGATTGAATTATGTAACCCAATGTATTGAAATTTCCCCCATTCATGAATTTTTTTTAATTTATTTTTTATTTTATTTATTTATTTTTTATCATGTTCAGTTAGCCACTGTATAGTACATCATTAGTTTTGATGTAGTGTTCAGTGATTCATTAGTTATGTATAACACCCAGTGCATATCACAACACGTGCCCTCCTTAATACCCATCACCCTGTTACTCATGAATTTTCAAGTTTACCAATTTTCTCTCTTTGAAAAAAAGTTGCAATAAATATCCTTGGATGTATTGTCATGTTTTGAGTTTATTTATTTTTCATAGCATCCCCATTGGGGTTTGTAATGAAAAAGCCCCTTCTAGATATCAGGGGAAATGCGTCCAACAAAATGTGTCCAAAAGTGGGGAATAGTTCATCAGATGGGGAACAGAGGGTTAAAAGATCTCAAGTAGATTCTAAGTTTCTTCTGGGTTTGTTGTATGTTGGGAAAACCTCCATGATTTCATTCCTTTCCTTGAAATAAAATTATTAATGCTTTCCTTGTCATTAAAATAGCTCCTTATTATTTCCACAATGCATCCTTTAAAGTTCACTGGATAAAATGCTGCTTATGTATTAATACATACGCATGTTAGTATTAAATGTATAATACACATGACTACTGGCTCAATAGCTCCCACTCGCATTTCCCCCAAACCATTTACTTTTTGGGATGTCCAAAGGAATGCTTATCTGCTGCTCAAAAAGTCATTTGGAAGGCAAGAGAAACAAAAGATAAAATGAACTTGTGGGACTTCATCAAGATAAAAAGCTTCTGCATAGCCAAGGAAACAGTCAAAAAAACTAAGAGGCAGCCCATGGAATGGGAGAAGATATTTGCAAATGATACTACAGATAAAAGACTGGTATCCAAGATCTACAAAGAACTTCTCAAACTCAATACGCGAGAAACAAATAAACAAATCATAAAATGGGCAGAAGATATGAACAGACATTTTTCCAATGATGACATACAAATGGCTAACAGACACATGAAAAAATGTTCAAAATCATTAGCCATCAGGGAAATTCAAATCAAAACCACAATAAGATACCACCTTACGCCAGTTNTCTCTCATCTTTGGAACATAAGAACTAGGAAGATCGGTAGGGGAAGAAAGGGATAAAGAAAGGGGGGGTAATCAGAAGGGGGAATGAACCATGAGAGACTATGGACTCTGAGAAACAAACTGAGGGCTTCAGAGGGGAGGGGGGTGGGGAATGGGATAGACTGGTGATGGGTAGTAAGGAGGGCACATATTGCATGGTACACTGGGTGTTATACACAACTAATGGAATCATCGAACTTTACATCAAAAACCAGGGATGTACTGTATGGTGACTAACATAATATAATAAAAAAACATTTAAAAAAAAGTCATTTGGAGAAGACTTATGCTCACTTGCCCCTTCATGAGCTGACAATATTTTTGCCAAGGGGCTGACTCCAAATACTCCATGCTTCCAATCCTCTCAGTCCTCAAGAGGTCCCAGGTTCTGCCACCTTCCAGTTCCTGGAACCCCCAAACAAATCTGCTATGGGCAGTCATACAAGGTTTTTCTTGAACTGTCCCATCACTTCATGGCCCTTTTCTCTCCCTAACCAAACTCAATCCATGAGGCTGGATGGAAGAAGATGCCATACCACCCTTTCCATTGCCCACTTTTTCTTTTGAAAGCCCTAATCTTTTGGATGGTCTTCCATCTTTGGGAGATGACTCTTTCCCAGACTCCTGTTCCCAGACAAGTTCCAAAACAAAAGTTCACTGGAAAGGGAATCATTACTTTCATTGCACTTATATAGCTGAAGGTGTTGTTCTCATGTTTGGTGGCATTTCGTATGCAGACACACACAGTGAGGAAAAGTAAAGAAAAATATCTGTAAGGATGAGTTTTTTTTTTAAGGGAGTATTTTTTGATGGTTACATTCAATTTTTTTTTATTAAGACTTTATTTTCTAGAGCACTTTTAGGTTCACAGCAAAATTAAGGAGAAAGCAGAGATTTTCTATACATTCCTGCCTATACACATATATAGCCTCCCTCATTAGCAACATCCCCCCACTTGAGTGGTACATTGGTTACAATCAGTGAACCACCTCAACACATCATATCACCCAAAGTCCAGAGTTTACATGAGGTTTCATTCTTGGTGTTGTACATTCTATGGGTTTGGCCAAATGTATAATGACATGTATCTATCATTTTAGTATCACAGAAAGTATTTTCATTGCCTAGAAATCATCTTGCTCTGTTTATACATCCCTCCCCTTTACTCCCACCCTTCCAATTCCTAGCAACCACTGATCTTTTTACCATTTCTATAGTTTTGCCTTTTCCAGAATGTCATATAGCTGGAATCATACAGATTTGAAATTAAAAACACAATGCCATTTATATTAGCACCCCCCCAAAGGAAATACTTAGGTATAAATCTAACAAAATATGTACAAGATCTATATGAGGGAAACTAATTAAATTAATTAATTAAACTAAATTTTCAGTTTGGCTTCTTTTGCTTAGTAATGTGCACTTCAAGTTGTTTCCATATCTTCTCATGACTTGATAGTTTATTTCTGTTTAGTGCTGAATAATATTACATTGTCTGTGTAATAGTTTATTGATCCATTCACCTACTGAAGGATGTCTTCGTTGTTTTTAAATTTTGGCAGTTATGAATAAAGCTACTATAAACATCTGTGTGTAGGTTTTGTGGGACATAAATTTTGGACTCCTTTGGTTAAATACCAAGGAGTGCAATTACTGGATCATGTAGTAAGAGCATGTTCAGTTTTGTAAGAAACCAATGAACTGTTTTCCCAAGTGGCTCTACCACTTTGCATTCCTACTAGCAATGAATGAGATTTTCTGTTGCTCCACTTCCTTGCCAGTGTTTTGTGTTGTCAGTGTTCCAGATTTTGTCCTTTCTAATAGATGTGTAGTGGCATCTCATTGTGGTTTTAATTTGCATTTCCTTGATGGTATGTGATATGGAGCATCTTTTCATATGCTTATTTGCTATCTGTTTTTCTTCTTTAGTGAAGTGTCTGTTTTGTCCCATTTTTAACTGGGTTGTTTGTTTTCTTACTGTTGAGTTTTAAGAGTTCTTTGTGTATTTTAGACAATAGTCCTTCATCAGATGTCTTTTGCAAATATTTTCTCCCATTCTGTGGTTCATTTTCGCATCTTAATGTTATGTTTTATAGAGCACATATTTTTAATTTTATCTAGCTTATCAGTTATTTCTTTCATGGCTCATGCTATCTCCATTTTGAGATCACTTTTGTGAAGGGTACAGGATCTGCGTCTAGATTCTTTGGTTTGTTTGTTTGTTTTTTGTATGTAGATATCCAGTTTTTCCAATGCCATTTTTGAAAAGACTATCTGTTTTTTAAAAAGACTATCTGCTCCATTTTACTGCCTTTGCTCCTTTGTCCAAGAGCAGTTGTCTGTATTTATATGGGTCTAGTTCTGGGCTTTCTATTGTGTTCCATTGATCTATTTGTTTATTCTCCCACTAATACTACACTGTCTTGATTACTGTAGCTTTACAGTAAGTCTTGAGGTCAGGTAGTGTCAGTCCTTCAACTTCGTTCTTCTCCTTCAATATTGTGTTGGCTATTCTGGATCTTTTGTCTCGCCATATAAACTTTAGAATCAGTTTGTTAGTATCCACAAAATAACTTGCTGAGATTGTTATTGGGTTTGCAAAGAATCTATAGATCAAGTTAGGAAGAAATGACATTTGACAATATTTCTATCCATGAACATGGAATATCTCTCCCTTTATTTAGTTCTTTGACTTTGTTCATCAGGGTTTTGTAGTTTCTCTCATATAGATCTTGTACGTATTTTGTTAGATTTATACTTAAGTATTTCATTTTGGGGGGTGCTAATATAAATGACATTGTGTTTTTAATTTCAATTACACTTGTTCATTGATGGTATATAGGAAAACAATTGACTTTTGTATGTTAAACTTTATCCTGCAAACTTGCTATAATGCTTATTGGTTCCAGTAGGTTTTTTTTGTTGATTCTTTTGGAATTTCTACATAGATGATCATTTTGTCTGTGAACAAAGACAGTTTTATTTCTTTCTTCTCAATCAGTATTTCTTTTATATCCTTTTCTGATCTTATTGCAGTAGCTAGAACTCCCAGTACAATGTTGAAAAAGATTGGTGGGAGGAGACAGGAAGTATCTTTTCAAAAACTGATCAGACTCTAGTAATTATTAATTGAAGGGGAAAAAAAACATATTTTTGAGGTTTTGTCTTAAGTGTAAAACACTTATTAAATTAAAGAAATTCTTCATGCCCATTTGAACCGTGGAAGAAGGAAAATTCATTTCTATGTAGAGAATGACTTTTTAAAAAACTTAATGCAATTTTCAGTTAAACTCTAAAAATTAGCTTTGTGGGGTTATGATTACAGGATTTAGGCTTAAAGTCTGAAAAACAAATAACTGAAAGAAACTGTAAAGATTGGAAAATATCTTCCCAAGCTCTTTGGAGAGCAGAACTATTTGAGAAGCATTCATGTTACCAACCAGAGTCTCCACCCCAGGAACCCAAACCACAGCCCATCAAACTCCTAAACACTGACCAGAGGTGCCTGGAAGAACACTTCCGACACTGAGCTCTGGTCAGATTTCTCCCAGGAGTATGTTGTGCTGACTTTAGAAAGAGGTTAAGTTGAATTCAGTGCCCCCTTTACCCAACTTCCAACAGACTTTTAGAATTTTTCATGGAGAAATTTCTTGGAGGAACTTTGGGGTCACTATGCTTCTAGAATTGTAAGTTTTTAAAAGTTAGTAGTGTAATGATGTGAATCCTTCTCCATAAATGTGGGTATGAAAAGAGGTCACTTGTCTTTTTTTCTTTATGTCAAATCAAATCTCACTCAGAAGCAATCCCCACATCCATGCTGTGACAGCAAGAAATTTACGCTCGATTAAGAGGGCCCACATGTCTTACCCAGGGTGTAAAAAAAATCTTATATGGTTCTTAGAAAATAGAAAATGTTTCCCTAATCTTCAGCCTGTTGCTGCTACTGATATCTTCACCATCCAGATCCTCATGGTCCTTTGAAGATGGGTGGTTACTGGGCCATGTAGTCCATTCTTTCTCTGAGAACTTGAAATCACCAAGGTGGAAGATGCATCCTCATCACTAGCCAGGCTGGCTGGCTGGCTTACCTTTTAACCTTTCTGTCTTTCAACATAAACCTCCCTTGAGGCTCAGAGTCATGAAGGTCTCTATCCACATGCTTCGAATGGGATAGAAAAGATATGATGACAATAAAATACAAATTAGAATCTCAGTAAATGATTCTGCTACTACAAGGTGAAGATATGATCATTCCACTGCCTATACTCTCCCTGGCAAAGCAAGGGTTTTGAACTCAGGTGGTTTGACCCCAGAACACATATGGAATGAATTTATTGCTTCATTCTTAAGAAAGCCACTGATCCAATCAACCAATGGTATCTATCCTCTACCACATTGAAGGCACTATGCTAGATGCTAGGAATACAGGATTGAACAAAATAGTTGTGGGCCTTTCTTCATAATGCTTAATGACGGACATAAGCAAATGCAACAGGGTTGAGTTTATGCCTTACAACTCAGATGTGCCAAAAATTAAAGTTTTCTTTATTTTTTATGATAGGTCTCATTCCTATTGATGGTGAGGAAAACAAAAATTATCAATCTATAAAAGTAACTCATTTTTAAAAATAGCTTAAAATAACCAATTTCGGTCTAACCCAGTGTCTTTTGGGTACTTGTATTTTTTTTTCAAAGGTTTTCCCTCCTTCATTCTCTCCTTCCTTGGGTACAGGGGGGAACCTAAGAAGCATGTGGGCAGGGAGGGTACTCTCCTGAGCTATACCTGGAGAATTGTACTAGAATCTCTTTGCCAGCGCCTCATGGGGTTTCCTAAGCCACACCGTTCTGTCCCATACGGTTTCAGCCCTGAGGAAGAGCCAGGGCCCTACAGTCTGACCTCTGTGTTATTCCCTTTCTTTCCCTCAAAATGTCCCCAGCAAAAGAGGAACTTCTATTTCTTGTTGGATGCCTCTGTGATTGTTTTTGATACAGTCTTCTGCTTCCTCGAGCCACTGACTTACACATTCATGAAATATTTATGGGACACCTGTAATATACCAGGTACTAATCTACATACTCAGAATATGTCAGTGATCAGAACAAAAACTCCTGTCTTTATGAAGTTTACATTCTCCCCGTACGTAGTCTGGGTGGTGGGGGAGAGAACCAATAGACACAGCAAGTAAGTAAATTATATAGTATGTTAGAAGATCATAAATGTTACTGAAAAAGAGAAAGAAGGGCAAGTAGAATGGAGAGTGTAGGGCTGGAGGGCAGGATGCAATTTTAAATAAAGGGTCAGGGTTGGCCCCAATCAGAAAGAAGTATTGAGCAAAGGTTTGAAGGAGATGGCTGAGTTGGCCATTTGAACATCTGGGAAATGAGCACTCTGCCCTCAGGTGGGGGTTTGACGTGCACACAGCAAGGAGACCAGCACGCCTGGAGCCAATTGAGACAGGGGGAAGGAACAGTAGTGACTACATAGGGGAGCTTATGAAAGTGGGCAGGATCATACAATTGTCTGTATTTGTTTATATAGCTCATTTTACCAGTACATTCTTAACTCCTTTTGCAAAGAGGTGTTTAATACTTATTATTATTTTTTTTTTTTGCTGGCACAGGAGGCACTCAATAACTATTGATCATTTTTAAGAATTTAGAAACCTTTTGGGGATTACCTGAGCATGGGTCTATAGTGACAAAGATGATGAGCTAAATTCCCTTCTGTGGTTCTAGGTATCTCTAAATTCTGGACAATGGTTGCACTTAGTCCTGAATTATGGTGAAATATTTGTAGTTTACATTCAGATCTATGCTTGTTCTGTTGGCAGAGCCTCAGTGAGTCAGGTTGGAGCTAGGAGATACTCATTTAACATTGGGCTTGATTCAACAAGACACTCAGAGATCACATTCCAGGAGAGAAGATGGTTAAAGGTGACAGCAGGTTAACAATGGCACTTAGCTCAAAAGTACAAGGGCTTATGGGTAACAGGTGCTTTTTCCTAAAAAAGAGGGGCGTCCTTACTTAATGTTTACATAAAGGAAGACAGCTGTAAATGGTCATCTCAGGAAATTCATTGCAGAGATTCGCCTGGCCTACCCTGCAGAAAGAGTTCAATTCAGTGAGATATATATATATATATATATATATATATATATATATATATATATTTCACATCTTTGAAATTGAAGTTTGTAGAACAAATATAACAAAGGGAAATTAAAAGTGCCATTCCTGCCCAATCAGTTAATTTAATATAATGTCTGGCTCCTAATCTTATTTTTTGTAAACTTCATGCAAACAGAATTTACTTGTTTTCTGAAGGCGATCTGGATAAGAAGCTGGTAGATGAGCATCCAACAAGTTATTTTTCTGCATTTGAACATCTCAGCTGGAGAAATGCGAAGAGCATGTCGGAAAAAGAGGGACTGCCCGTTAGTGTCTTTTAAGAATTCGCTGTCTGTCTTTGTACTGTACACAAGGAGAGTCTGTAAAATATCACATTCCTAGATTGTGGATTAATGAAATTCTGAAACCACCTACATATGATATATCTCTTGGGTAATCTCACACATGTTAAAATTATTACGGACATTTTCCTATCACCACAATTACAATTTTTTGTGGGGGCGGGCAGAGAAAGGGGAAGAATTCATAAAATAAAAGTTAGGCTTCGACATGTGGCAAGTCCATCAGATACGTGATAAATCTTTTTCAGAGCTGCATTCCATAAGGTGAGAGAGCCTGCTGTCCTTCACCATGGTCTGGCCTTCAGTAACTCTGTACTTCAGTGTGTAATTGAACTTTGCATCAGAAGGAAGTTCCAGAGGCCCCCAGTGGGCAGTTTGTTTCTTGCTGAGCACATTTTAAGGTTGTGTTTTGAGTTGTTTGTCTTTCCCCTCCTTGAATACCATGCAGTTTACTAGGGTAGGGTTGCTTTTATGTTTCCTTTCTCTTTCATGTCCATTTCTGGCTGACTTCAATATTGTGGCCATTGGCATGAGTTGTAATGCTTGGGTAACTGGGCAAGCAATTAGTCGAACCAGACAGATCTTCCTTCTTCAGCAAGTCTTTCCTGGCTTCTCCAAACACAGCTGGTCAGACAAAGACCATGAGAAGAAACCAGACAGTAAGTCACTTCTTTCTTTAAAAGAAATAAACTCAAAATTTTATTAATAGTTGTCATTTTATAGTTGAAGACAAGAAGCTTCAGGCATCAATGCTATAAGGATAATGTTGGCGTGTGTTTAGTCTTTTGTGGCCCCCTGCCTCCATTGTAGCACATAACTTGGGGAAAAACATTCAGATTTCAAATCAACACATGGTTAATGGAAGAAGCTTCTGGAAATCACTGACATTCTGAGAAGCCAGCTTGAAGAGGAAGAACTCAGTGAGACACCTCTTCAAACAGCTTGGAAACAAATGATAGATTAGTGCTGGGGCTGTAATTAGAGCCTGAGATGAGAATTCTTCTGTCTTGGAAACTAAACAAACTGGAGGAAAGGGGGAAAAAATCCAAATATAATTTATAGACACAAAAGGAACAATTGAATTAGTAAGAATAGGCAAGAGCTCAAAGGTAAATTGGAGCATGAATTCTGTAGGCACGAGATCACATGAAATGTATTTTTAAAAGCTATTCAAACCTCTGAATCCCACTGCTCTTGAAACACAGTTGAAGAAATGGAAAAAGCATGGCTGGAAGCTCTAGTGAAGCCAGCGGAGTAGAGATTCTTGGTACTAGCAGGCTGAGATCATCTCAGGGATTGGGAATGAAGACAAAAGGGGTTGTGTTCCCACACCATCCCTGTGGAGTTTGCAAGCACCATGGCCTCGCCCCTCATCTTTGTAGACACCATATGGGATCAATCTTGATGATGATGATAAGTCATTGGTGACTGTGATATTCCCCTAGCAGATCCTTCGGCTTTGACCTGGGCTGGGGTGGGGTGGAAGGGCCAAGAAGGAGGAGGGAGAGAAAGGGATCACAGGGGATGAAAGAGGCTAATGAATTTCAAACAGAGCACAGGAAGACAAAAGGTAGGACTCCCCAGACACTCCCCAGTTTCAACACTTCCTAAACAAGTTAGGGAAAGATCGCTAAATGTGCTGCTCATAATTTAAGGTAGTAAGCAAGAGGATTCCTTTATATCGGGCTTTCCGAAGGCTGGAATAAGTTCTGTTGGATGCTTTTGCAAATGATAATATAATTTTTAACTTTTCAACTTGGAGCTTGCCACTTAAGCAGGACATCTAGGAGGAAGTTGGTTGTGTGTTTTTTCCAATTTACAAGGACAATCTCAAGGGAAAGAGCGCTGTACCGGAACATTTCAGATGTGGGTTCCTGCCACTGGCTACTTGTGCAACCTTAAGCAGATCAGCATCTCCGGGACTGCCATCTAGTCTATAAAATGAAGGCTTTGGGTAGGATGACCTTTCAGGATGCTCTAAGTTCTGGAGATACCCTCAAATAGAATATTCTACAGATTTAAGTTTATCTTATTCCTCCCCGTGGACAGGACTCTTAGTCATCCTGTCTGGCAACTTCCTCAGAATTCTCTTTAAAAGGAAAACTTCATGTAAGACATTTCCTATATAGTGAAAAAATGCTGTTCCGGCATATTGATTATTTTGAGTTAAAGACACTTGTGAAACAGCAGATGCATGGAGGGCACCCTTCCTTTCTCCTCCTGAAAGCAGGAGATGAGGTGCCATATGGAAGATGTCCCACCTACATGAGAAGAAAAGAAACATTCTTAACTCCAGGGATGAGGAGCCGAGGCCAGGAGAAATTTGTGCAAACAAACCTATTAAACTAATCCTATCTTTCTAGTCACCTCTCCATAATTAACTACCTGAGCCTAAGCCCCTCTGCCTTGTCATGTGCTCACAGTTTAGTACTCCTTGTCTAACTTCATGTGGAAGTGTTTGACTCTAGCTGCTTCTTTGCTTCTTCATTTTTCTTGTGACGGCTCCAATGTACAAGTATAAAAAAATAACTAGAACTTGTATGCTTTTCTTCCTGTTAATCTGTCTCATGTCAGTTTAATTCTTAGGCCCAGCCAGAGACCGAAATGTGCAGGAGAAATTTTTCTTTCCCTACAATAGCAACATGTGTCTCTAGTTTTTATTTGCTGAGTGCATGTGACAAACATTGCCATCTATAGAAGCGTTCTCCTCCTTCTTACCATTCTTCTGGGGGAAGAGTCCTTTCTCTCTCTTCTTCATACGATTGCAAATGATGAGACCCAAATAGAAGGCTTAGAAACAATAATGGAGTGAGAGGAAAAAGATAGGAAGGAAAGGAAGAGAAAAGTGAAAAGAAAGAACAGGTCAGGGTGAGAGGAAAAAGAAAAGGATGTGAGGAAGGGATTGGTGAGGGAGGAAACTCTGACCTCCATGAGGAGTGGACTCTGTCCCCGGGCGGCCCTCAGAATGAGAGGGGTTCAACAGCCCTGCAATTTCTCAAAATCTCTTTAAAAACTCGAGATACTTTAACTGGCCTAGCTGAGAATACACATCTACTCCCTCTTGAGCTCTATAGGGCTTTCTGTTACACAGATAAAAGAGCGCTTGAATATATCCAGTCCCTGAGATATAGGTGGGATCTTTTGACATAGAAGTGAGCAGCCCCAAGGGGGCAGCACCACCACGGGAAATTGGGGAGGTATGCCTTAAGGCCTCCTATTAAAGAAGCAAGGGCTGGGTTCTTTTGGGGACACCTGGGAATCACGCAAGCCCATGAGTTGGATTGTCATGGATAAAGCTCATTATGCCTGTCCACTCACTTTGCCAACCCAAACATCTCATACATTCAGGGTTGCTGCTAGGCCTTTGCATGCTGTATCCTGCCATGTTGCATCTGGTCTAGGGAAAGGGAGCCCCTGCTGGCAACCAAATTCAGCAGTTCCGCTCAACATCTTTCATGTGGGAATTATCATCCAGGTCCATACCAGGCAAGTCTCAAATTGTCACCATTAATCAGCAACTCCCAGCACTATGGAGAAGCACAATCAAGTCACTGTGCAAGGAGATAATGTTAGCACTGCAAGATTCTGGTCCCCAGGAGGAGAAATTCCATTCTGAAAGAACCAGTACTTAGGTGTCCTCCTTGAAACTCTTTTAAAAGTGAAGATCTGCCAGCAAAACTAGGCTTTGCTAAAAGTCAGGAGGTCAGGGAGAAGTTGCAGTGTTTGGAAAGAGCAACAAGGCTTATGGGTGCTGGTAATGTTCTCTTTCTTGATTTGGGTGCTCATTGTGCAGCTGTGTTTGACTCATGAAAATTCACAGAGCAGTACAATTATGATTTGTGTGCTTTGGTGTGTATATGTTATTGTTCAACTTAGAAAATGTGGTCTTTAGAAAGTACCCTAGGTTGTACTCTCCTTGAGGAGAAAGATTGGATTTTTATTCTCAACTCTGTCCCCTTCTTTGAGCACAATGTCTGGCTCAAATTAACTACTTGATAAATATTTGTTCAATGAAAAAAAGAAGGAGAAGGAGGAGGAATGGCTTTCTCCTGGTGTCCCATTTGTCGTCTTTCAGAAGTTTTGGCTTCTGACCAGTGAGCCACTGTATGCACACAGTTTACAGATGTCAGCTAGTGGCAACAATTCTGTGCTACTTGGCAAGGAAACTCAATGAACAGGTGCCTGGCCTTTTGTATTTTAAGTTCTCTTAAGCATAGGATGGATTTTAAGCCTGGAGAAGCCATGCTAATCACAAAGGTAAATCATCTGGGACAAGAGATCCATGGTGGAGAGAAAACCAGACTTCAAGGGTAAAGACCCAGCTGCTCTTGGAGGAACCCGCAGAACTGCTCCAGAAGGTTCTGTCTGACCCACAGGGGGTAGAACAGCCAGGAACCTTGATGTTTGTAGGAGAGCCTTGCTGTATTTCATTGTCATCACAGGACATATTTACCCAAAAAATACTTAAAATTTCTTTTAAACAATCACAAACTTATAGAAAGTTTGCAACAATGGTATAAAAACGTGTTTTCTGAACTGGCTGGGAGTAAGTTGCCAGACTGATGCCCCCGTCTCTAAATACTTCAGTGCACATTACACGCAACCAACAAGAACTTTGCCCTGCGTGGCCACCGTACAACCATCCAGGTCAGGAAATGACAGACGTCACTACTGTCTACATTTTAGTCTCCACTACAGTTCCACCAACTGCCTCAATAAACAGTCTTCTCTGCGAAGAGATCCGGTTCAGAATGATGCATGCCATTTCGTTATCAGGCCTCTTTGGTTTCCTTATCTGGCAGCAAATTTTCAGTCTTTACCTTGATTTTCATGACTTTCACACTTTAAAAGATTATCGGCCAGTTGTTTAGTAGACTGTCCCTCAGTTTGGGTTTGTCTGCTGTTCTGTCATGATTAGATTTTCATTATTCATTTCTGGCAGAGAAATCACAGAAACGAGACTGTGTTCTCTCATGGCATCCTCTCAGATGCACGGGATTTTAATTTGTCCAGTGACTGGTAATGTTTACTTTGATGCTGAGATTAAGGAGGTGTGTGTCTGGCTTCTCTGCTCTATACTTACCCGTAGGTATTCTGGGGGAGGTAATCTGAAACTATGTAAATATCCCATTCCTCATCAAACTTTCGATGTATTCATTCATTAATTAAGTCTGTAAGGACTCTCGGTTTCCTTCCTATGTTTTTAGTGGGCTATACTGCATTAGATGTTCTAATTAAATTGTCCCTCAATTTGGTCAGCAGACCCCCTTCAAGTTGGCTTCTGTGACCTTTGACTTGTCTTCCTCATTCTTTGAGTGCTGTGTTTCCTGGCGTAGGATGCTCCAGGCTTGTCTTGTTCTTTCCTGCTCCAGCTGGAGAATGAGCCATTTTTCCAAGGAGTAACACACATACATACACACATGCCCACGTGCACTCACACGCACAATCTTTATGTCTATAGTTAGCTTTTGTATGGAAAACCGCGAGTTCACATCCCCATCTCTGATTCTAATTCAACACTAACATCAGAGGGTTCATATTTGTAGTTTCCTTCTCCGACAATGAGAGACTTGGCTCCCATTATCCCTAATATATTTGCTTGTTTGATCTATCTCCCTGAACATAACTGATTTCTCTTCTCCGCCGCCATCTCCTCCTCTGTGTGGTCACCTTCCACACCCTCACCCTTTGCACCCTTTGCTGGGTCACCCCTCTGTGGGGTGTCTCCTCACCCAGCTTGGGTTATGACGTCCTCACTGAACACCTCACATTGGGCACCCTCCTCACCTGCTTTGTCTCTGGCCATCTGTGCTGCCCTCCCTTCATGTGGGCTGTGACACTGGGTGCTCGACTGCCCCCACATGTGAATACTGTCCTCACCCCATTTGGGGTCTGACACCCCCATGTAGCTGCCTGTGTATGTGGCTCCCTTCTCCTCCCACCTGGACCCTGACAGGACCCTGACACTCTGCTCTGGGCCCTGCAGCTTCTGACCCTCTCCTACTGCTGGTGTGGAAAGCCCTGTGGTCTGCCCCACATAATGGTTTTAAGAGTGAATTCTTCAGGAAAGGAAGGAAAGAGAAAGGAGGGGGAAAGAAGAGAGGGGGAAGGAGAGCTTTTCCCCACCTGTTGGCCCAGAAAAATGTATTCAGCTTGGTTGTTTTAAATGCTTATCATATTCAACTATTTAGATGGTTCACTCATATCTTTTGACTTCTAACTGAGAAAAAGATATCCTTTCAGACCAGTAAGGAGAAATATCTGATTCTTTTTATTACAGTTTTCAGGGAAGTGTTTACCATAAGTCTTATTACTAATTCAAGTAACCCTGGCCAATCCATCCTGGTTGAGGAGGATGGAAGATGCGGGTAACAGCTGCAGTGAGGACATGACCCTGCCTTTACTTGTTGCTCTCAGGAGAATCACTGGAAAACCTAAGCTGCCACCCCTCCTTCTTTCAGAGGGACCCTGGTCACACTCAAGAACCAGGCTACGCTGTTGCTGTGGAGAGGGTTGGGGTGAGGAAGGGGTGGGATTCTATTCCCATTACCCCTGCCACCATCCCCTCCCCGCTCCCACACCCCCCGGGGGCTGGCCTGGTGGGCCTTCCAGTGGCACTGCCTTCCTGTTACACCCACATAGCACTCCTGCTTTTTCCAGAGTCCTTCATCTTTTTCTACCTCAGAAAGACCCTACCTACCAGAAGGCACTCCTCAGGAGTTTGGGGCCAGGTTTTGGGTCTCTTTTCCTATTTGAGATGCTTAATCTGGGGTCCTAACACAAAACATCAGCTCAATGCTGTTATCGACATTTCTTTCACAAGTGACCCTGCCTGAAATAATCCATTCTTTGTTATAACAACTTCCATGCCTTGGCTCCTTCTGCCTAGAAAAGTCTTCCATTTTGTACAGCTCCTGGGAGCTCTTTTCTGATTGCTAGATGGGATTGCTGCCGATTCACGAATCATTGAGTAAAGCCAATTCGATCTTCCAATTTACTCACCTGAGTTTTTTTTTAAACACGACCTTGGGAGTGTAAGCCTTGTTATCTCAAACCAGTGAAATAGCAAGAACTTCATGCTGAGTATGGATTGTAACTGGAGGGAAAAGCTGGTTTCATAAAAACAAAACACAGCAATAACAATAGAACCCACCAACACTGGACTGATTTTTCAGAGTATTTTGTGTCAGACATTGTAAGGATGATCCCATTGTCCTCTTGTCCACCTAACTTGTTTGGAATCAACTTGAGTCATTTCTTGTCCAAGGAAGCATAACCACCTCTCCCCTCCCTAGCTCAGGCCCCTTCATTGTATTCCCACAGCACCCTCTGTCCTGTAGAAGGGTAACAAACAATCCACTTTTCCTCTGCAACGATTCACTGCTTTTTTTTTTAAAGATTATTTATTCGAGAGACAGACAGAGAGAGAGAGAGCAGGAGCAGGGGGAGAGAGAGAAGCACTCTCCCCACTGAGCAAGGAGCCCGATGTGGGGCTCGATTCCAGGACTCCGGGATCATGACCTGAGCCGAAGGCAGACACTTAACCGACTGAGCCACCCATGTGCCCCCGATTCACTTCTTAATGCAGGGACTGACTCACCTTTTAACTTAGCACCCGATTAAATAAATGAGCAGCAACTTAGCTCTGCAGCCGCCTTTGCTGGTTAAAATGCTTCGGATTTGAAGACACTTGTACAAGGACATGCTCCAGCTCCTCAGGAAAGGGTGGCCATGGACCCTTCCTTTTAGGAAGGGAAAGCAAGTTTCTGGGAGCATTGCAAGTGTTTTGTGGAAATCCCACTTTGGGTTCTCTTAAGGACTCTTTTCTTGTTCCTCACTCCATATGCCTCACGGACCAAATTACCACATTTTTCTGATGGCTCAACATGTTCTTGGCTACAGAAGGATGAAATCCTGCTACAAATTGAGCCTTGTAGAAACTAAAAAGGAGATTCATCTCAGGGGAAACCTGTCCTCCGGCGTGCCGTAAGTGAGATGCAGGCATTTGAAGACAGCGGACCCAGGCACCAAAATGAAATTAACAAGAAGGAGCTCTCAGGGGGGGATCGGGTGCTGCCTCAGATCCAAACGAGCAGTCAATTGAGTCCAATAAGGGTGCTAATGAGCTGTTTTACGTAATTCTGGCGAACTCACCCTGCACCCATAATTTTCTTTCAAGGTATCATTAAAATCAAATGATCCCTTATTTTGGGTATCCATTTACACTGTAATTATTTTGGTCTTTTGTAGTGACTTTCGTGGTTAAATTAGGCAATTCTTCTCCTGCCTGGTAGATAATGTAATGACTTTTTAATCATGTGTTTTTTTTACCAGCCGAATTGTTTCCATGATCCCATTAGAAATTCTTCTGTAGTGATTCCAGTGGATTTATTGAACTACTGGTGACAGCCACACTGATGAACTGCAGGCTGCCTGCTGCTAAATTCAGCCAATGAATATCAAACACCTTCCATTTTCCCGTGAACCCAGAACAAATCTAGCAATTTTGATCAATGGATGTATTTCCAGACATTCACCATAGAAGTCATAAGGAATGCCATGTAGTTATGGTAGGTTTTTAAAAAATTGCATTTTTTCTGTTCTGATCATAAGAGTAATATGTTTTAGTATAGAAAATTCAGAAATACATGAAAACACATGCTATAAAAAACATCTATAATTTCACTGATTAGTTAAAACCATTTCATATTTGATGGTATTTCCTTCTAATTTTTATCTAGTTTTGTTTCTGTTATCTGTCTCCAAAATTGGAGCCACAATGTACATGCAATTTTTTAATCAGTTTTTTCATTTAATATTTGTGATAAGCATTTTTCCAGGTCAATGAATATTTTTTTAAAGATTTTATTTATTTGAGAGAAAGAATGAACGAGAGAGAGGCACAGAGAGAGCATGAGCGGGGGATAAGGAGCAGAGGGTGGGGAGAAGCAGACTTCCCACTGAGCAGAGAGCCTGACGCAGAGCTGGATCCCAAGACCCTGGGATCATGGCCTGAGCTGAAGGCAGATGCTTAACCAACTGAGCCACCCAGGCGCCCCTAGCTCACTGAATATTCTTTGAAGTTATCATTTTAATGGTTGTATAATATTCTATTATATTCATTTGTCCTCTAAATATTTTCTGAGCTCCTACTATAAACAAGCACAAAATTTACTGTAATTTGGGATGCCTGGGTGGCTCAGTTGGTTAACCATCTGCCTTTGGCTCAGGTCATGGTCCCAAAGTCCTGGGATCGAGCTCCGTGTTGGGTTCCCTCCTCTGCAGGGAGCCTGCTTCTTCCTCTCCCCCACTGCTCATGCACTCTCTCTCTCTCTCAAATAAATAAATAAAATCTTTTTAAAAAATTTACTGTAATTTATTTAGTTATTTCCTTATTGTTTGAACACTTGGATCCTTGAAAAATATGTCATAGCATGGCTCTCTGCTCCAAACCCAGCAAAGGCTCCCTATTTTGCTGAGAGTTAAGTCCTTTGAAGCCCTTCATAACTACCCTGCACACTTTTCTCTCCGGTCTCCAGCTTCGTCTCCTATTCTTCTGCCTGCTCAGGCTACTCCCGGCACACTACACTCCCTACTGTTTCTCTAAGTGCCAGACAGGCTTGTGTCCGGGCACCTTTACGCCAGCTGTTCCCTCTGCCTCCAGTGCCCAAGGACCACTATCTAGTTATCTCACCTCCTTTGAAACTTGGCTCAAATGTCCTCTTCTTAGTGGAGTGACCTGTTCCTCTTCATCTTGCTTCCAGCCCCTCCTGATTCCTCTTCTTTTGCTCTGCTTTTTCTTTTTCTTCAAGCCTCTATTCTCACATGTACTGTTTTACATTAGTTGTTTACTAAGTTTACTGTTAAGTATCAATTCTTCCCACTATAATGAAAGTCCATGAGGGTAAAGATTTTAGCCAATTTTATTCACTAAAGTATTGCAGGTGCCTGTAACAATGCTTGGCACACAGTAGGTGTCCAGTAAAGGTTTGTCAAATGAATGGATAAATGTTTTGCCTTTCTGGCTACTGTGAACAATGCTATATTGAATCTAAGTGGCTGAATCTCTTGTAATCTTCTGATACTGAGTCAAGGAAACAAATGTTAAGTCTTCTTGGGGCACCTGGGTGGCGCAGTCATTAAGCATCTGCCTTCGGCTCAGGGCGTGATCCCAGCGTTCTGGGATCGAGCCCTGCATCAGGCTCCTCCACTGGGAGCCTGTTTCTTCCTCTCCCAGTCCCCCTGCTTGTGTTTCCTCTCTCGCTGGCTGTCTCTCTGTCTGTCAAATAAATAAATAAAATCTTAAAAAAAAAGTTAAGCCTTCTTGATAGTTATTGTTTAGTAGCCTTTTAGAAAAGTTGTTCTTTTTTTTTTTTTTTCTGAGAGAGAGTGAGTGCAGGGGAGGGGCAGAGGGAGAGAGAGAATCTTAAGCAGGCTCCACACCCAGCGCGAGACTGACAGGTGGCTCTGTCTCATGAGCCTGAGTCCATGACCTGAGCCGGGACCAAGAAATGGACGCTTAACTGACTGAGTCCCCCAGGTGCCCTAAAGCTGTTCTGATTTACACTTTGAGCAGCACAGTATAACTGTCCATCTCATTGCATTAACATATGCATTAAATATTACTTAAAAATATCTTTGCCAATCTGATGGATGAAAAATGCTACTCATTTAAAAAATTTCCAATAAAAAATTTTACAACTATTTGATTGCTACTAAATTTGAAGATTTAAAAATTGGTTTATGAGTCATGGGCCTCTTTTCTTTTGGGGATCACCTGATCACATTTTTTATTGATTTTTCTGTTGTGAATATTAGGATTTATTTTTATTAGAAATAACGTGTGCATAGCAAGATAATATCCTTAGAGAAATGAAACAAACAGTCTTGAAACTCCCACCCGGCTTAAGAAATAGTACATCATGGGTTTTTTTGAAACCCTAGTGAACACCTCCCGATTCCATTGCTCAGCTCCTTCACAAAGAAACCATTGTTTTGTATGTGTCCCCAAATGGCATGTTATTTAATTTTGTCTTTTTTGAAAATGGAGTCTCCTTCAACGTTGCGTTTCAAATTCATCAATGTTTGATTTCTACAGCTATAGTGCATTTGTTTTTACTGCTGAATAATATTCCCTTTTATGTATATCCCATTTCTTTATCCAGTATCCGGTCAATGGGCGGTGGGGCTGTTTCTAACTCTTTGGTATCACAAGCAACATTGCTACAAACGTTCTTGCTCATGATTCCTGAGGCATTACGTGCAAAGTCTCTCTAGGGTATGGAATTGCTGGGTCTTAGAGACTGTGTATGTTCAGCTTTTCAAGATAATGTGAAACCCCTTTCCAACTCGATGGTATCAGTGTATATTCCCATGAACAGCGGATGGTCATTCCTGTGGCTTTGTGGCTTCACATTTTTTCCAGCACTTGTACTGTGTCGGAATGGCTGAAAAATGGTATCCCATTTTGGTTTAAATTTCATTTACCTGTCAAATGATCATTGGGTATTTATTTTTCCTCTTCCTTTTCTTTTTATTTGAAGAGTGATAATGCCCATGATCATAATCATGTATTGGGTTCTATCTTGTGTGTGCCGGTCCCTGCACACCCCCCCATCCCCTCGTCAACCTGATGAAGTAGTTAACTATCATCTTTGGGGCCCCGGAGAGATTATCATCAGAGTATATGTTACAAACTGTATTTTCCCAAATGATAGTCTTCACATATTTATAACATGTGACTTGAGACCCAAGACTAACCTGTAATTCTGTTAGACTGCAATTTGACGGTAGGTATCTAATTTCAGAAGCCTGTCCTGAGATCTTTCAGTGATTTTTAAAAAATCACTAATAATTTTATGAAAGAAAACTTTGTTAGTTAAACTAAGGTTAGAGTGCCTGGTTAATTTCCAAATATATGGAAAATCATAATTTTGCAACAATGCGAATGGTTCATCAGAGCTAAACAACAGAAGCCCAGAGCTTCCCATCAAACTTTTTGAGAGAAAGCCCATAAGAAATATGGTGGGATGGATCCAAAGAGACATGGAAAGGTATTACCATTCTGTTTTAGAAGGTTCCAGCTAGATTGTCTGCCAGAACATCTTTCTTCTGAGATAGGAAGCTCCAGGAAGCCTGGCTTGGAGCTACGTGTGTGTGTGTGTGTGTGTGTGTGGTGGCATGGGTGACATATTTTATGGCTATCCATCTTGGGCCAAGCTAGGCTCAGAAAGTCCACTGGGCCACAGGACCCCTGGGCCTTTAGGCAGCAGGCCAAGGGAGGGTGAGCGGGAGGTCCATGAAACAGGTAGAGAAAAGAATGACACTGTGGGCCTCAGAGGCTAGACCCAAACCTAACCTTTCCCATGGAACCCCTGGACAGGGCCTCTCCCAAATTTTGCTTGTCTGCTAGGCCAAGATAATGCCCTGTCTGGTGATTTGCTTTATCAGTAGAATTCTCAATCTTTCCATCATTCACTTTACCCTTACCATATGTGGTCTTGTGCTATTATTTACTTAAGAAAATAACTACTGCAATGTAATTTGCATACCATGAAACACCCATTTTAAGTGTATAATTCAATGATTTTTAGTGAGTTTACTGAATGGTGCAACCATCACCAAGATCTGGTTTTGAAATAGTTGCATTATCCAGTGAGACCCCTTGTGTTTATCAGCAGCCAATCCTTGCTTCCGACCTGCCAGGCTCAGACAACTGCTAGTCTGCTTTCTACTTGTATAGATTTTCCTTTCCTGGACATTTCGTATAAATGGAGTCATAGCAAATGTGATCTTCTGTATCTGGCTTCTTTCACTTAGTATGAACTTCGTCTGTGTTGTAGTATGTATCAGTATTTCATTCCTTTTTATTGCTGAATAGTGTTCCATTGTTTGGATATACCGTATTGTATTTGTCATTCAATAGTTGGTGGACATTTGGGCTGTTTCTACCTTTTGGCTCTTATGAATTGTGCTGCTCTGAATATTCGTGTGTAAGTCTTTGTGTGGACATATGCTTTCATTTTTCTTGGGCATCTACAGAGGAACAGAATTGCTGCATCATGTGGTAAGAAGATCTATTTAAGAAGCTGCCAAAGTGTTTCCAGATCAGTGTCCAACTTAACATTCCATATGATTGACTTCTTTGTATGAGCTCTGTCTTTCTTTATAAGCTGTAGACTTTTTGCAGACAGCAATGCTACTTTTACCCCTTGTAACTCCAACTGTCAGCATAGAGTAGGGCTGTGGTCATTAATGATGAAGGCTGTAGTGGGCTGAATGGTGGCTCCAAAGATATTATCCATGTCATAATCCCTGGAACCTGTGAATATGATCTTATATAGCAAAAGATGTTAGGAGGAGCTCTTCTTGAGAGGATGAGCTCATTCTGGAATAGGCAGGCAGGTCCTAAATGCTGTCACAAGCACCATTAGAAGTGGAGAGGGGTAGAGGGAGACTGCATGTGGATACTCAGAGGAGAAGACTATGTGAACACAGAGGAGAGAGAAGTGGCCACAAGCCGAGGAATGCTGACAGCTACCAAAAGCTGGAAGAGGCACAAAACGAACTCTTTCCTCCATCTTCCAGAAGAGTATGGCCCTGACAATACCTCATTTCAGCTCAGTGAAACTGCTTTGGACTTCTGGCCTCCTTAACTGTGAGAATAAATTTCTTTAAGCCACTAAATTTGTGATAATTTGTTATAGCAGCCACAGGAAACTAATACAATAGCTTAAAATGGTGGCCGAATGGAGCAAGAGTAGAAGCTGAAACACAGCATATCAGGAGGTCGTAAACATAGACCCGGATTCAGAAGACAGGTTTCCAATTCCTTTCGAGTAAACCTTTCTAATGAGTGAAGTGCTTTCACAGACTCATTCAGTCATTCATTTTCAACCACCGAAGTTCTAGGAGCTCTGTTTGACTGCCCTTACTATGTCACTGACATGTTTTTCTTTCTATCTGGGAAGAAATTAGCGTATCAGCCGTTTTTGGAGGTACTTTATTTTCTGTTTTACCCAAACCAGTGTTACTGTCTATAGTCACAGAGTAGATTTTGGAACCAGATTGCCGGTGTTCAAGTACTGGCTTTGCCACTAACTAGCTGGGTGGCTCTGGGCATGTCACTTAACCTTTTTTGTGCATTGGATCCTTACCTAAATAATGGAAAGAATAATTGTACAAACCTCATAACATTTTTGTAAGGATTAAACAGTAAAAGTTTAACAACCACCTCTCTTGATTTATAGCATTTGCCAATCTCTGTGGTGTAAATGCTCCCTCCGTGGACAATTTGAAGCTATCAAAGTAGCATCACTGAATACGGAGTTGGAAAGAGATGCTCAGTAGCGCACCATGACGTAATATTTCCTCTAACACAGCTACAGTGTGCTGAAATAACCTCAAGAATGTAGATAATAATAGTATGTAGTAAAATAATTAGGGAGAGATTCATTTTGAACACTCGTTAACCTTGTTTTTAAAAGTAATTTAGTTAATTATTTAATCATGGCTGTGTTTAACAACTGGCTCAAAAATTTCCCAAAACTTAACAACTGACACTTTCTCAGGAGGTGATGTGAACTGACTCCAGCTTATTTAAATTAGTGTATATAAGGAGCTTGGAACAAAGCTTGGCACACAGCAAATGGTTAATAAGTGTTAGTTGACTTCTGCTACTGCTATTATTTTGACTATTGAGCTCTACAAATGCTGAAATTAGGTATTTTTCTTAATTACCCCGAAAAGCCCTGGCACTAACCTAGGATCCTCTCTTGTCCCCAGGGATGACTAATTACTGTTAGAAGAGACCCAAATTTAAGAGCCTGGGCACCCAAGAACAGTATTGAATTGGTACCAAAATGGAGGAAATGGTAGCTTCTCCATTTCTTTATCAGAATGCTTGATGCATTCAAAGCAGTTTGGGCTTGGGAGCCAAGTGTTAGGAATAAGGAAAAGGCCCAGAGGGGGATGAGGCGGGCAGTATCTAGCTTTAGCACCAATTTAGGGATCTTGGGTAAGAACCACCAGCCACCCAGTGGCAAAGTTGAAGCTTGGGTCTCTGCATTCTAGTCTGCTGTTCTTCCTGCTACACCTTGCTCCCTGTTAGTCTTTAGATGGTGACATTTTGTTTTCTGCCTGACATCTCCACCTCTGATTTAAAGTTGAGTAAATTTAAGAAGCAATGCGGAGATCAAGAATTTATGAATCACCATAAACACGATCCAAAAGCAACTGACTCGAAGCGCTTTAGCTAGGTAGTTCACACGGGCTCGCTCAATGTCAGATGTTGCTGAAATACTTAGAAAATTAATTCATTACAATGATCCCTTTATCCTTGGTTGATGAAACTAATTCTATAAGTTGTAAACTTTTATCTTAAGATTTAAAGTACTTACCATAATTAAAGTGTTTTCCTAATACTTCTTTAAATGAGTAAAGCTAGACTAACAGATCAATTTATGTAGGGGAAAAATAAACAAATTACGTAAAACCAGTTGATTCACAAGTTAAACTGGAAGTTCTTTGTGTTGTAAGTTTTAGTTTTCCTTGAATTAGCTCCAAACAGATAGAATAACATTAAAAATTCTGAAAAAAAGAGTGTAATAAAGACTCAGCTTCAGAGACTCCAATCTATTCTAGGACTGTGCACCACAAAGTGTGCTGTGTAAAATTTTATTCCCCGGGAAATGCTTTAGGGAAGAAAGCTGTCTTTGATCAAGTAAGTTTGGGGAAGGCTGCATATTAGTCCCTTCTTGGGGTGCACGACCCACGATAGTCTGGTAAAGGCTCCGAGCAGCGGTACTAGAAAGACAAGTCCCTGATTTCAGGAACTCCCCGTCTCCGAGACTTACTTGGCCTCATATGCATATACATATACCTGTTTTCATATACATCATGTTCACCTCTTGGACAATTGGCGTTCTTTGGGAACGATTTTGAAATCTCCACGCTGGGGTTATTATTAGCAAGAATAAATTGTGTTGTGATCTTCAGCAAACCCTAGCTTCAGTTTCTCCTTTGAACTAACAACACCCTGACAGAGATGCTGTGAACCAAAATGTCCCGAGAAAGCTTCTCTAAAAACTTTGGAATGCTGCTTCCATGTTTGGCCAAGGTTCATCACCAGAACGCCACCTTCTTGGTTCTCCTGTTACTCCATTCTGTTACAACACTCAGTAACGCACCTCGCGGAATGTCACCATGGACTGGTGCACACGTAGAAGTGGACGCCAGGTGAGGCCAGGGAAGCTAGAACTTGCTTCAATTTCAACCTCATGCTTTGTTTCAAAGGTCTTTTTTTTTTTTCTTCTGAAGGCACAACTGCTAGTAATTTCCTTTAGTACATTTGTAGCCACTTACACTGAGACAAGTCGTCATGGAATCACCTGTTTTCACATCATCGTATCAAGGGTGGCTTAAATGTGAAGCCAGGATGACCACAACCTTAAGGCTCATCTCGGCTTATTACTCTGCTACCTTCCCAGTCTGGGTTCGGTTTAGAAACCAGCTAGTATGCAATCCAAATAAACAAGCCAGAGCAGAATATCCAAATGACTGAAAAGCAGAGTGGCTTTCAAACTCCAGGAGGATACTTGGAGTTTAGCCCTTGTGACACAAGCCAAGGATTCATTGATCAACATGGCGCCCAATGGACTAGCGGCCCATAATTGGCTTTGCTTCTGCTCCTTCCCAAAGTGTTTTAGGCTTAAAGAGGAGCAAATATTCATCTTTACAAAGTAGAAAATAATCACAAGTTAGTTTTCAGTGTTTCCTTGAAGTGAGGGCTTTTGGGGATATTTGTCTTTGGTGTTTCTGGAGAGTGTCATAAGGCTCTTCACTGAATCAAACTTCCCTGGGTGGAGATGAACTTAATTCCTAAAACAAAGCTTTGCATCCCAAGTCCAGCCAGGTTTCTGCCTTTCTGTCTTCTAATAAAGAACAGCAGTTACAAGTTGGAAAAACCCAAGATTATCGTTTTGGTTAAAATAGATTGTTCACGAAATTCTGAAAAATATCTTTCCCTTGTGAGCTCTAACTGAAAGCTGCAAATTCTTTCTTAAGCAGGAACTGAAGTTCAAAGAACTTGACTCAACTAAAGCATAAAGCGGTACATTTTGTCCCCTTACTTTGCCCCATACTTTCTTCTTTATTTTTGTGTTTGCGATATTAATACAGGGGTGAGGCAGTAAATGGTCCCTGGCTTACCTGGTTTGATGGTGAATGAGTCTTCCATTCAAAAGGCTCGGGTTTCGAAGTTGAGAGAGGGACAGGCACGGAAGAGCTTATCTGGCCGGCAGTGCCTGAGGAGAGGCAGATGTTTTGTGTTTTACCTAGACTTCCTTGTCCACGGACCTAAGAACTTGCCCCCAGACAGGGCCAGCTTCTCGGAGGTGTGAACTGTGCAGTTGCACAGGGCCCTTGCATGGAGAAAGGCCCCAGGCTTAATGCCCTGTGGTCACCATGGTGATATTCTTTTTTTTTTTTTTTAAGATTTTATTTATTTATTCGACAGAGAGAGAGACAGCCAGTGAGAGAGGGAACACAAGCAGGGGGAGTGGGAGAGGAAGAAGCAGGCTCATAGCAGAGGAGCCTGATGTGGGGGCTCGATCCCATAACGCCAGGATCACGCCCTGAGCCAAAGGCAGACGCTTAACCGCTATGCCACCCAGGCGCCCCACCATGTGATATTCTTAATGCTTTTTGAACAAGGGGCCCCACATTTTCATCTTGCTCTGGGCCCCTCCTATGAGACAGCTAGTCTCTTCTTGGATTATCGTTGACCAAGGCTCTCCGCTCTCCTCTTGCTCTTCTCTCCCACCTATGGCCCCAGACGCAGCCTCGAGACCATGCTCAGTGTCACGGTCACTGGAGTGGGACACTGATATTCATTCTGTGGTGAGTCAACCCTCAATGGTCCTGTGGATTGTATGGATTATTTGTCATCTCAGAGTGGCTTTCTCTTGGTCTGGACTTTGGAGAAATGCCAGGTAATTTCAACAGTTGTGCCAGCCAAACATGATCAGGAAGGGAGATGTATTACCTAGGAAAAGCTTTGCAATGCCAAAGCTTAATAAAAATTATTTTTCATTTGCAATTTCTATATTCTTATTAACAACAAACCAGTAAATAGGTGCAAAATCAATTTCCACTGGAGTTAATATTAGAATTAAAAAAAAAGTCTTACTGAACACCTGAATACTTTGTTTTTTGATGTCAGTTTCCTGTAGATTGCTTCTATTTTTTTTATGTTGAGCCATATGGAGGACATTTATTCAATAAGCTTATTAAACTTTTATATTTGCACCACTTGCATAAACTGCCTAAAAATTATGATGATGAAACTCCTGTCTTTGGATAGTCCTTTGTTTTCTTTCCTTTCTTTCTTATTGCCTCAGGAAATTCTTCTGAAATGGCAGTGTTTCTCATTTAACTAATTTAAAAGTTGCTCACCTCACCATATACCCTTTTCCTCCCTTACTTTGGTAGAAATGCTTTTCTGAAACTGCACTTTACTGTGGTGATTTGTGCCTTCTTGAAGAACATGGAAAGAAATAGTCCTATCTGTTATTACTCTGTCTATATTACTGAGAGCATGTGTCATGCATGACCCTCTGACCTCCAGGCAAGAACCCACAGGAGACACTGCTCTCCACTTTCAATTACAGCTGGCAGAAGGCCTAGCTCGTCTGTGGCACTGCCTAGCCCCACAAGCTGGAATTGTGTCATAAGGGTCACCGGACAGGGAATGAGATGGGGGGAAAAAATCCCGTTACCAGAACTTCTTTTAGGAGGAGTACTGTATATGGTTGAAGGGAATATTCTGAGAAGCCACTTGGGGGGGTGCTAAGAAGTTCAAGGAGCATGATCAAGTAACAGTGTGCTCCATAAATTTCCCTCTGAGCATCTTGGCTGGATTTAACTGGAGAGCTTTTGTTTGCTGGGTGAGGTGTGGAATTTTAGGACCAGAGACAAATTGCCTGGGATACTGGATGAGAAGCTGAACCCTGTCAGCAACTCCTCTGTAAATAAATGTGGAAGAGATATTTTAAAGACTATTGGCTTGAAGGGATGCCAAAGCAGCTTTCCCGCAGACCGTCCTACCTGATACAGCGCTAATGTAAGCGCCTTGTATAGTTGAACTTCTCCTGAGCAACTAGTTAGTTTTTGTGTTTACGGTCTTTGGGACTCATAACCAGCCCCGATTTCCCCTTTGAGGTTCCTGGAGCAGGGCTTAGAGCTAAATGTGTCGTCCAGCTACCTCTCACAAGTATGCAGGAGTCCCTGGAGGCCTTTTGTCTTAACCTCATTCCCAGGGGCCCATTTTATTGTGTAGCTTTTATTTCCTCTTGCCTAATTTTTCCTACTTATTTTATCTCGCCAAACAGTATACACCTCCTCAGACTGCCTTAACTCCTTACTCTTTTAACTTTTTAATTATTGTTTAGAAGTATGTTATATAAATATTCTCCCCCTCTTTCAGGGGAGGGGGGAGGAGCGGAGGGAGAGGGAGAGAGAATCCTAAGCAGGCTCCAGGCTCAGCCCGGAGGCCACCTCGGGGCTCAGACTCATGACCCTGAGATCATGACCTGAGCTGAAATCAAGAGTTGGAAGCTCAACCAACTGAACCACCCAGGCGCCCCTCCTCCTCTTTCTCTTCCTTCTCTTTCTTCTTCCTCTCCCTTCTTCTCTTTTGTGGTTACTTCATAAAAGTAAGAGCAATTATTTCATATCCCGTATTATTGGCCTTCGTTTCAAGAGCTGGCCTCCATTGTTGTGATTCTACATAAACTGACAAAGTAACCAAAGGGCATATTTTGGATGAAGATTCATAATACATACGGGGGAGGGAGGAAGTGCTCAATCAGTTTGCCAAATAGTAAAGACATACTGTTATACAAATAAACATAGACACAGGAAAGCAGCAAATGGTATTAACTATACAGGATATAAAGACACAATGAAGGGGTGCGTGGGTGGCTCAGTCCTTAAGTGTCTGCCTTCGGCTCAGGTCATGATCTCAGGGTCCTGGGATTGAGCCCTGCATCGATCCCACAGTAGACTCTCTGCTCAGCAGGGAGTCTCCTCCTTCCTCTCCCTCTGCCCTCCCAACCCCCACACGTGTGCACGCTCTCTCTCATAAATAAATAAAATTTAAAACAAACACAATAGAACACAAGTGAATTATACTGCACCTCACCAAATAAATCTGTTATGTATATTTATATTAAAAGTAACTCAGTATAGAATTAGTACTATTCACTTATAGTATAACTAATAATCAACAAATTATCAGACTAACCTCCTCATATCAGTATTTCCAGTTGCCTATCAGACATTTCCATCAAGATGTCCCAAAGGCACATTAAACTCAACGTCTTCAGTACCAAACTCAACGTTCTGGAAACCCTCACCACTGCCCATACATCTTCCTCTTCGTCATTTATACCACTGTTGCGATTCCTCTCTAGAACCCTACATTCAGTCGGTGACCCAGTCCCTTGCTTACATTTGAAATCCTTCCTGAGTGCAGACTCTCTGATTCTAAAGCCATTTTGGATCCTACTCTCTCTCTTCTTAGCCTGAGTTCTCCTATGAGGGTGTGTACTCCGGGGTGTACCTAAAACTGTCTTCTGATCAGTGGAAAAAATACTAGAGCTTCTATTTATATTTTTATCTCTTCAACATTTCTGGCTTTTATAAAGCGTACCAGTTAAATATGTAAGTAAGTAATAGTCACATGTAGGATTATATGCTCAGAATTTTTTTTTAAAAGATTTTATTTATTTATTTGACAGAGAGAGAGACAGCCAGCGAGAGAGGGAACACAAGCAGGGGGTGGGAGAGGAAGAAGCAGGCTCATAGCGGAGGAGCCTGATGTGGGGCTCGATCCCAGAATGCTGGGATCACGCTCTGAGCCGAAGGCAGACGCTTAACACTGCGCCACCCAGGCGCCCCACGCTCAGAAATTTCTGATGGAGTGTAGAGTCAAAATGATTTGGAGATGACCAACGTCGACTATTGTGGTTTGTCACGCTGCCTTCAGTCTAACTTCCCCACCGTTTTATCACTCATCCATGAGGTAAAGTGCTTAGAATAAGCTAAGTACTATGTAAGCGTTAGCTACTAGTATTATTATCCTATCCCCAAACTTAACTTTCGATCACCGCGTAAAATCCTCATTATCAAGCATCTGGATTTTTACTTCAAAGTCTTAAATCAGTTGGTTCTCATATTGGCATCCTCAGGGTGAGCTCCTTGGCTCCTGGCCTGCTTCGCCAAATCTGTGTGAGCAAAAGCTGGCATTCTGGGCTCTGGCTAGTTAGAGGAGGAAGGCTGCTGTGGCCTAGCACCACAACAAGACGTGTTCACTCTGCTTTCAGCCTCTCCCTTGATCACTTCCCATAATACCTCATGTCCCTGAACCACACAAGTCATTGTGCCATTGCCCAGCAAAAGAAAAATGTATAGGCTTTAGATGATATGTAACATGAAGTCCACATTTCCTTGGGAGGATGAGGAGACCAAAATATGTCGGAAAGTACCACCCTGGGATTTGTGGAGTGTTGTGTTCTGCTGCGTTTGCTGAGAAAAAGGAAGGAGGGGGAATCATCTAGTGTTAAGTCTTCGGAGTCAGGTGACATGAATTGAAACCTGTCCTTCTCACGTGTGATCTTGGGTAAATTGCTATATATCTCCCTGCCTCAGTTTTCTTATCTGTAAAAGGGCACCATGATACCTGCCTCACTGAATTGTAAGACAACATGCTATCATGTTCTTGGGAACCAATAGGTTTTTAGTAAGTGGTAGCTCTTGTCATTTGCAACATTCTGACACTTTCAGAAAGTCTTAGAAAGCCTCCCACTGAAGGGATATTGACCACATTCTAGTTAGAGAAGACTTCTTGAAAGCAATGCCAAGTAAATGGGGGCTGACAAACGTAGGAAAGTCTCAAGCAGAGCCCAGAGTGTAGCATGGCGCGGCTGGAGCAGAGGCAGAGGGCTGGAAGAGGGTGGGCCTGGGGAGCTGGACTGGGTCAGAGAATGGAATATCTTCTCTTTTTTATGATACTGCAGAGTTTTCATTGCAACCAATTTTATTTTCACTTATTGCAATTCATTGCCACCGACTTTATTTCCACAAGCTAGCACATGCACAGACCACTCCATACAACCCTCAGAAAACTAAAGCAGCACCTTTATTTTATACAAACAGTATAAAATGTTCATTATGTAAGAGCTGTGTTTTGTTTACAATATATTATATTGCTTCAAGCCAATGCCAAAAGTCCATACATTATATTCCCTATTTTATTGTGCTTACAATATATTATATTGTTAAATGCCACTGCCACAGTGTTCTTTTTCTTCTTTCCTTCTTTCTTTCTTTCTTTCTTTCTTTCTTTCTTTCTTTCTTTCTTTCTCTTTCTTTCAGTACTGAATTCTCTGGAATCACCGNTCCCTATTTTATTGTGCTTACAATATATTATATTGTTAAATGCCACTGCCACAGTGTTCTTTTTCTTCTTTCCTTCTTTCTTTCTTTCTTTCTTTCTTTCTTTCTTTCTTTCTTTCTTTCTCTTTCTTTCAGTACTGAATTCTCTGGAATCACCGTCAGGTCAAAATATATTGTATTGTGAGTTTAAGAACAAGGGGAATTTTAAAAATGTGACAAATGTCTAAACACGTGACAATAAAATTAGAAATGTTGTAACTTCAACACGATTAACTGCTCCAACCAAACCCTTGATTTATGCATTTTTGTTCCATTTACCTTCTCCAGTGTTCCCCAGCCCCTCGACATCAGGAGTGCATTGTAATTTTGGAAATTACTCAACAGCTATGCAACTGAAAAGATACAATTTTAACCTGATCAACTGACATAACATCAAATCTGTCCCAAAGCCCTGAAACAAGAAATCTATACCATCCCGCTACAGACGTACTTAGAAAACTTAAAAGGAAGAGTAAATATCAGCTCAGTGATTTATAATGAAGCTAATAAAATTCAGGCCAGTATTCTTAACTGTAATGAACATTATTTGAACATTCAACACATGAAAGGTTAACAAAGGCTATGAACTTGGTGTAACTTAAAACGTTTCAGATGTCGGAGTTCACCAGATGTAATTGGATTCAGGTGGATCCTGCCGCTCCCCAGCCTTTTTAAGCGAAGGCGTGTGCTGCCTGAGCCGGGTGCCTGCTGGCCTCAGGGCATGCATGAGGCTGGCTCCGTACCCTGTAAAATTATTCACAGCTTAAAAGAAACGAAACTACAAAACCAGGCTCTTCAGATTCATTATTAACCATTCAAATGAAATCCATTTTCCCTTTTCAACCCGGAGTGAAAGACCACAGCCAACACAAAAACCACCTGAATGAAGAGATATTACAGGTTCAAGATCTCTGCTAAAAAAAGAAAACCCATTTCAGGAACTCCATCAAATCCGGCTTCCGTAGAAGCTCTGACTCACTATAGATTTTGGCCACGCAGAAACTCTTGATGCAAAGTTTGGATGAATGTGATCCTGTGAAGGATTGTCTCCACCCAAGGTCTGGTAAGAATCTGGCACTGAGGTCCCCAAAGCAGGGACGCTCTTGCAGAGGATTTGATCATCGGCCCTGCATCGCAAAACCAGCCTCGATTGTATCGATCCAGAACACGCCCCACTCTTCATATCGCTCACACAATCAAGTGTGGCTATTGCACTTACACAGAATAGGCATTTTGTAAGAAGTAAGGACTTCCATGATACATTTTAGAGAAGGGTTATGATTCGAACAGACTCCTTAGCAATGGGGATTTGTCAGTTTCAGTCATGCCAGGCATCTATCCATTTCCAGCTTAGTTTTAAGTGGACTGTAACACTGATTTCCATAGCTTCAGACCTCCCTTTCTCCTACTTGTGGACTTCTGGAGGTGCTTGGGGCACTGACTCATTTCTACTGATTTCCTAAAATGGATCCAGGACGGCAATCACATTTAAAAAATCTGCCTCCATCTTCCTGTGCATTTGGCATTCCGTTTGTTCCCTGTGGTTTTTAAATGCAAGCATGCCATTAAGTAACTACTGAGAACAGAATTCTTTGTTCCTGAATGTGTTTCTTTGAATTGTCAGTATGTAGGCTAGTAGCTCAAGGAACAGCCAGAACATGAGCCAACAATGCGCTGGAGTAAATCCCTACCCTGCTGTTCTCCCCGCCACCCATGAAGCCCGAACCTCCCTGCTGGCGAGGGTGAGCCTCAGCCGGGAAGTCTGTCTCCAATGTCCTCCTCCCCAATAACATGTCTGGGTGCCCGAGACCTCCCAAAGTGTCACCTCGTTGGGAGTCTGTTCTCAGCAGAACTCCGTGCCTCAGCACTTCCTTGTCACCTCCCCCTGGTCAAAATAAACCTCTTCTTTCAGCCTGATGCTCTAAGCTAATGTACAAAAGGCTGGGTGGCCTCTCCTGCACAACACATTTGCATTTTAATCAGGCACCCGGCATCTTCTTGAGGCAACGCCTTGATCTGAGGGAGGACATGGATGACAAAACTCTCACCAGCAGTTCGAGGAGAGGGGGTGGGTGGGGGCTGGCAGACCTGTCCGAATTGCTCATCGATGCCACCTGACGGTCCTTGACTTGCCTTCTTTTTGAAGGCGTGACTGGGGTATCAGCAGGAACAGTGTCCCTCTACTGTCTTGCCATCACTCTTGGTCACCAGGTCCCAAATATGGGTCCCAGGAGATCTCTGTAACTGACGCCTGGGATGTATTGTATGGCCTCAGGCCATCCCTAGGCCTGCTGATATCTCAAAAGTTACTTGCATCCCCAGTTAAGTGTGGCATAAAGAATTTGGTTTACTCTTTTCCAAAAGGTCTCTAGAAATGGTTAGTTTTCTACAGGTCTTTTAGTCCAAAAAAAGCTTCCCCCAAGTGTGTCCCTGCAGGGAGAGCTGGGGAAAGAACTATTTTCCAGAGGAGCTGAACTTCTTGTTAAGCTACAGCCACCTGAAGCCAATTCAATCTCCCATCCAGTCAATTTAGCGCGTGACAAGACTCAAGTCAATGGCTTAGTGTAGCCTAGACCAGACATCAACCCATCTTAAAACCAACAAACAAAAAAGCGTGTATACCTACATATAAATGTGTTAGATATA
>NC_048232.1:40548113-40564044 GCF_002007445.2 Ailuropoda melanoleuca
TCTTTCTTTCAGTACTGAATTCTCTGGAATCACCGTCAGGTCAAAATATATTGTATTGTGAGTTTAAGAACAAGGGGAATTTTAAAAATGTGACAAATGTCTAAACACGTGACAATAAAATTAGAAATGTTGTAACTTCAACACGATTAACTACTCCAACCAAACCCTTGATTTATGCATTTTTGTTCCATTTACCTTCTCCAGTGTTCCCCAGCCCCTCGACATCATGAGTGCATTGTAATTTTGGAAATTACTCGACAGCTATGCAACTGAAAAGATACAATTTTAACCTGATCAACTGACATAACATCAAATCTGTCCCAAAGCCCTGAAACAAGAAATCTATACCATCCCGCTACAGACGTACTTAGAAAACTTAAAAGGAAGAGTAAATATCAGCTCAGTGATTTATAATGAAGCTAATAAAATTCAGGCCAGTATTCTTAACTGTAATGAACATTATTTGAACATTCAACACATGAAAGGTTAACAAAGGCTATGAACTTGGTGTAACTTAAAACGTTTCAGATGTCGGAGTTCACCAGATGTAATTGGATTCAGGTGGATCCTGCCGCTCCCCAGCCTTTTTAAGCGAAGGCGTGTGCTGCCTGAGCCGGGTGCCTGCTGGCCTCAGGGCATGCATGAGGCTGGCTCCGTACCCTGTAAAATTATTCACAGCTTAAAAGAAAAGAAACTACAAAACCAGGCTCTTCAGATTCATTATTAACCATTCAAATGAAATCCATTTTCCCTTTTCAACCCGGAGTGAAAGACCACAGCCAACACAAAAACCACCTGAATGAAGAGATATTACAGGTTCAAGATCTCTGCTAAAAAAAGAAAACCCATTTCAGGAACTCCATCAAATCCGGCTTCCGTAGAAGCTCTGACTCACTATAGATTTTGGCCACGCAGAAACTCTTGATGCAAAGTTTGGATGAATGTGATCCAGTGAAGGATTGTCTCCACCCAAGGTCTGGTAAGAATCTGGCACTAAGGTCCCCAAAGCAGGGACGCTTTTGCAGAGGATTTGATCATCGGCCCTGCATCGCAAAACCAGCCTCGATTGTATCGATCCAGAACACGCCCCACTCTTCATATCGCTCACACAATCAAGTGTGGCTATTGCACTTACACAGAATAGGCATTTTGTAAGAAGTAAGGACTTCCATGATACATTTTAGAGAAGGGTTATGATTCGAACAGACTCCTTAGCAATGGGGATTTGTCAGTTTCAGTCATGCCAGGCATCTATCCATTTCCAGCTTAGTTTTAAGTGGACTGTAACACTGATTTCCATAGCTTCAGACCTCCCTTTCTCCTACTTGTGGACTTCTGGAGGTGCTTGGGGCACTGACTCATTTCTACTGATTTCCTAAAATGGATCCAGGACGGCAATCACATTTAAAAAATCTGCCTCCATCTTCCTGTGCGTTTGGCATTCCGTTTGTTCCCTGTGGTTTTTAAATGCAAGCATGCCATTAAGTAACTACTGAGAACAGAATTCTTTGTTCCTGAATGTGTTTCTTTGAATTGTCAGTATGTAGGCTAGTAGCTCAAGGAACAGCCAGAACATGAGCCAACAATGCGCTGGAGTAAATCCCTACCCTGCTGTTCTCCCCGCCACCCATGAAGCCCGAACCTCCCTGCTGGCGAGGGTGAGCCTCAGCCGGGAAGTCTGTCTCCAATGTCCTCCTCCCCAATAACATGTCTGGGTGCCCGAGACCTCCCAAAGTGTCACCTCGTTGGGAGTCTGTTCTCAGCAGAACTCCGTGCCTCAGCACTTCCTTGTCACCTCCCCCTGGTCAAAATAAACCTCTTCTTTCAGCCTGATGCTCTAAGCTAATGTACAAAAGGCTGGGTGGCCTCTCCTGCACAACACATTTGCATTTTAATCAGGCACCCGGCATCTTCTTGAGGCAACGCCTTGATCTGAGGGAGGACATGGATGACAAAACTCTCACCAGCAGTTCGAGGAGAGGGGGTGGGTGGGGGCTGGCAGACCTGTCCGAATTGCTCATCGATGCCACCTGAGGGTCCTTGACTTGCCTTCTTTTTGAAGGCGTGACTGGGGTATCAGCAGGAACAGTGTCCCTCTACTGTCTTGCCATCACTCTTGGTCACCAGGTCCCAAATATGGGTCCCAGGAGATCTCTGTAACTGACGCCTGGGATGTATTGTATGGCCTCAGGCCATCCCTAGGCCTGCTGATATCTCAAAAGTTACTTGCATCCCCAGTTAAGTGTGGCATAAAGAATTTGGTTTACTCTTTTCCAAAAGGTCTCTAGAAATGGTTAGTTTTCTACAGGTCTTTTAGTCCAAAAAAAGCTTCCCCCAAGTGTGTCCCTGCAGGGAGAGCTGGGGAAAGAACTATTTTCCAGAGGAGCTGAACTTCTTGTTAAGCTACACCCACCTGAAGCCAATTCAATCTCCCATCCAGTCAATTTAGCGCGTGACAAGACTCAAGTCAATGGCTTAGTGTAGCCTAGACCAGACATCAACCCGTCTTAAAACCAACAAACAAAAAAGCGTGTATACCTACATATAAATGTGTTAGATATACATCATAATAATATAATGTGAACATTATAAAATATGCACAAAATTAGAGATTTGGGATTGAGATATATAAATGTATTTAGATATAACATGTTTACATATAAATATAATAAAATAACATAAAATATAAAAACTGCTGTCAAACTCGTCTTTTCCACCCGCCTAGCTGATCATTCCACACTCCCTGGGCTACGCAGACTGCCCTTTGGAGACTGCGGATCTAGAAAAACATCTGATGTGAAGGTGATCTGTTCAATTTGTGTCCATTACTTTGGAGACTGACTGTGACAGGTACAATCTGAACTTCTGCGTTTGAAGGCACTTGTATGACTGAGGCCTTGCTTCCCTCAAAGGAAAAGTGGACCGCGGGCCCACACTTAGGAGACTGAATTCTAGCCGCCAGATGTACGGAAACCATAATGTTTATGTCGTTCCCTCGCTCATTGACTGTCCCTCCCACTAGAACCGNACCAGCAGTTCGAGGAGAGGGGGTGGGTGGGGGCTGGCAGACCTGTCCGAATTGCTCATCGATGCCACCTGACGGTCCTTGACTTGCCTTCTTTTTGAAGGCGTGACTGGGGTATCAGCAGGAACAGTGTCCCTCTACTGTCTTGCCATCACTCTTGGTCACCAGGTCCCAAATATGGGTCCCAGGAGATCTCTGTAACTGACGCCTGGGATGTATTGTATGGCCTCAGGCCATCCCTAGGCCTGCTGATATCTCAAAAGTTACTTGCATCCCCAGTTAAGTGTGGCATAAAGAATTTGGTTTACTCTTTTCCAAAAGGTCTCTAGAAATGGTTAGTTTTCTACAGGTCTTTTAGTCCAAAAAAAGCTTCCCCCAAGTGTGTCCCTGCAGGGAGAGCTGGGGAAAGAACTATTTTCCAGAAGAGCTGAACTTCTTGTTAAGCTACACCCACCTGAAGCCAATTCAATCTCCCATCCAGTCAATTTAGCGCGTGACAAGACTCAAGTCAATGGCTTAGTGTAGCCTAGACCAGACATCAACCCATCTTAAAACCAACAAACAAAAAAGCGTGTATACCTACATATAAATGTGTTAGATATAATATAATGTGAACATTATAAAATATGCACAAAATTAGAGATTTGGGATTGAGATATATAAATGTATTTAGATATAACATGTTTACATATAAATATAATAAAATAACATAAAATATAAAAACTGCTGTCAAACTCGTCTTTTCCACCCGCCTAGCTGATCATTCCACACTCCCTGGGCTACGCAGACTGCCCTTTGGAGACTACGGATCTAGAAAAACATCTGATGTGAAGGTGATCTGTTCAATTTGTGTCCATTACTTTGGAGACTGACTGTGACAGGTACAATCTGAACTTCTGCGTTTGAAGGCACTTGTATGACTGAGGCCTTGCTTCCCTCAAAGGAAAAGTGGACCGCGGGCCCACACTTAGGAGACTGAATTCTAGCCGCCAGATGTACGGAAACCATAATGTTTATGTCGTTCCCTCGCTCATTGACTGTCCCTCCCACTAGAACCGGGACTCCACCAGGCAGGGCATTTTCGGTCTGCTCACTGGCATGCCTCCAGCGCCTGGATTCCTGCTCGGAACAGAGAAGATATCAATCAAAATGAAATGGTTGAAATTAACCAGTTTCATTTTGTGTTGCAAACAGGCCCGTGGTTTATTATCTCTACAGCTAGCGCATTTTGGCTAGTCAGTAAATTTGAAAGAACACAACTCTCCCATATCCCATACTCCCATACTCCATAGACCTTTCCTTTCTTTTTTTCTTTTTGGTCTCAAAAGAACTTACTTAAAACATACCGTAACCAATAACATTTAACAATCTTAAAGAGCAAAATTCTTCATGTTTTATATGCTCACGGACAGATCTTGAAGGATGACATCAGAGCCAAATAGATCTATATATTTGGTTTAAACTCGTACACTTGTTATTTCTTTCATAGTTACCACACTGTATTACCAAATCAACCCAAATTACTGATTTAACTTAGAAAAGAGTCGTGGAGCTATTTTACAGATGTGGTGATAATTTACGCAGCTGCATTGCCCTTAGACACTAAAACTTAGACTCAAAGGTTTAGAGAGTTGTGGGAGCCAGGGGGAAGCACCAGGGAGAGGTGGCAGAGAAGGGGAAGCTGCTTTTATTGACACAGAAAGCAGGGATGGGTTAAGGGGTTATCTATTAGCCTCAGGAGCCAAGATATGGGAGAGGCGGGCTCTCCAGACACCTCCCACTCACTTTTATTGCAGTGTCTTCCGTGCCAGCCTTCTTGACATTGGCATCTGTTGGGCTCGTGGCAGGTTCCGTGGGTACCACAGCCAGGCTCGCAAACAGCTAGAATTGGGGCAGATAAAAAGTGTTTTCTGAGTTTTCATCATTCAGCAGAATTAGCTGCTTTTCCTGCAGTTTTTAGAATGTGTTAGTTTGGACTTCATCCCCTGTTGTTGTTGTTGTTTTTCTAAGCCAATCTCCAGCTATAAGTCAGTTTGGGACTTTTTGATAAAAGGCCTGAGAGAGATCATAAACTAAGCTTGATGCTTCTCAGTCACAAAAGATGCTCAGTAGGACTTGGAAACTTCTGGAATGGAAGCTCATTTTCCTTAAGAAAACCCCAAATAGTCAAAAAGTTCAGCTGCTCGTGTGTGAATGTGTCTCTTTTTTCACATGCAGGGGGTTCATACAATATCTTTGCTCTAGATAAAGGGAAGAGAGACGTCCGTGAAGAAAGGTTCATTGCAAAGCCCAGGCAACATGCAGAAGGTCCAGAAGCTGCGTGGGAGGAGAGCCCCAAGCCCAGGCTGATTACGTGGAGGGGTACTTACGCTTTGAACAGAGGTCTCCTTGGTAACCTTTGGAGCACTTACATTTGCTTTTACCAATGCATTTGCCTCCATTTCGGCAGGGCTGTGGGCATTTGCCTGAAACACAGAAGGAGGCAAATAAGCAAGGGACACAGTGCTTCATTCGGAGGTCATCGCATTTTTCAAAGGAACTGCAGGGCTTTGGGAGGATAAGTGCTTTTAAATGGCAGCTCCTCCCACTTATTTCAGACCTGCTCTGGCTTTGATACTGTTCGAGTTTCATTCTTGGAACCAACCGGCTAGTATTTTTACTTGTGATTTCTAATGTATGTCTCCTACAATCAATGTGTTGCCCACATGCTACATTTATGTTACTTTTTTATAAACAGAACAAAATTCTGATTCATAAACACCTGTACTTTAAGATACAGTACAAGTTAAGATGTGAATAAGCCGCCAAGTGATCTTTTCTCTGAGTTTTGACTTCGAATGTCACTCTTTCTGAAAGCAGGCCTATACCTGTACCTGGCAGTATCTTTCCAGGCCTAGGATTCTCCAGAGAGCCGGACTTGATGCAGAGAGTTTCTTTGGTAAAGTGATCCTAGGAAACTGGAATGGGGGGACAGGGAGAGCAAAGAATGGAAGGAGGGAAAGCCAGCACAGAAGTGTGTGTTGGTCATCACAGCACACAACCAGGCTCCATCGTGCGGAGTCCTTCTGAGGAGCCATGGAGCCAAGTTCAAATCACTTTTAAGAAGGGAGAGGGGAGCATATGTTCATTGGCACCTGTCTCCCACTGGTCGAGGGTCACCCTATGGGATGACTTCCTCACACTTCCAATCTGCCACTATGTGAGTGCAGACTGATTTTGTAGGACTCAGAGGAATCTCTGGGTAGAAAGCAGGAGGAGTGTGGAGTAGCTAAGATGGGGTACAATGAGATTATGTCAGTGAAAAACAGGTTCCCACAGCAGTGACTGGAGTGAAAGGCTGGCTGAGAAGAGATATGAGGTGGGGCATCAAAGGGGCCCCATACCACACCTATGCTTTTTTCTAGAATGTCTTAGATCCTCATGATACATCACTCTTTCTTTTCTGTCAGTGCCAAATGAGAATTGTTAATGTTTTCACAGCTCTTTGGGTTATAGGATTTTAGCTGGAGTAGGGTCTTAGGTGTAAAAATGATATAATGACTGTCTTATTCCAGAAGCTATTTATTCTCCCTCTGCAATCTAGAATTTGCCATCCTGAGGCTGAATGTTTTGAAGAAATAGGAGAGCTCACCCAGAGCTGAGACCGCATCCTGTGACTGACATGATGATGTTCCAAAGAGAGCAAAAAGCCATTAGGTTTTGGTGGTGGAGGGGTGTGGACTTTTTTTCTATTATTGTTGTTCTTTTTCTTTTTTACATTTAACAGAACACTCATTACAAAAGTCTTAATACATAAGGAGAAAAAATGAAATCTTTATCATAAAACAACACACCTTTTATTCTCTAAGCTCTTTTTTTATGGTCCAATGAACCTTCGAAAGAAGTGTGTTACTATATGTTTTACCAGCAAGCGGTGTGTTTGATAAACATGAGTTCCACATGCAAATTATTTTGCTGAAACACTTTACTTCTATTTCACTTACCCAAAAGGGCTTTCTTCATGTATAAATTGACCAAAGCAACATTTAGTCATTGTGCAGACAATACAGACTTAGTTTTGAGATGCTAGGGTCTCTCAAAAACCTAGAATGCCATTATATCTTTAAGTTTTTCTGATGCAGGGATGTTCTAGAAACAGGCATCAAATGACCTTAATAATAGAACACCACCTTTTCATTGACCATTAAAAATCCAAAAGGGTCATTTTTGCTAGGTTTGTATACAAAGAATAGCATTTGCTATTTGGTCGAGATCCCAACTCTTACCTAAAGGAAAGGAATGCCTAACTCTGAATTTCCATTTGTGTCAATGAAACATCTGACCCCACCGTAGGTACAAAATTGGATCATATCACAGTACTCTGCCATGCACTTGGGTTTTTCAAGTAAACAAGATGTAGGGCAATTATTATATAGCAGAAAGGATAATACTTATTGTGAAATACCTGGTGAACCCAAATTTCCCCACGTTCAATGAGAGGTGAGCTTGGTAGCCAGGGATATGAGAGAGAACAATTGATGGAGAGAACCTCTTCATTGCCTCCATGGGTCTTTTTGTTTTCTTGGTCAGAGGGAAGTGAGAGTCCTTAGGTTCACGACAGCCAGGAATAAGGACATTCTCTCTGGGTTATCACATGGCAGAAATATGACTACAGGCAACTGTTCCAAATCAAATCTAATGAAGCCAAAGCCTCATGAAGGTCTGATTGCTTAAAATTCAGAATCCTCTAAGTGTCTTTAATGTTGACTTCCTTTTCCTGAAAATATTTTGCAACAAATTCTATCCATTCGACAGTGGGAAAGTGAGCCAACTTGAAGGATTACATGTTTTTACCTAAAACAGACTAAGCATCGCCTAAAGACAAACATATTTGACTAAGTTTAATCAGTTAGCATTTTTACTATAACCGGTGGGTGAGTCCAGGGAAAACAATGAGTTAGGGATTGACTAAATAAGGACATTAAGCTTCCTCTGCCCATTGGATTATAAGATAACTTAAATGTGTGACTCTGCTTAGAAAACATAAAAATTGTTTACAACAGTGTCAACACTATCATTTCTGGGTCCTAGAATTCTGGTTGGTTTTTAATTGTTTTAGTCAGTATTCTAAATTTTTTAATAGAGAATATTTTATTTAAAATCTCATTTATAATACAGTATAAGTAATCCATGTAAACTTTCTAACTGAAAGTTCACTGAAGATCCTTGGGATATCTAGGAACCTTAAGTAAAGGGGTAAATGTATACTTCATACATCCAGATATTTCTAACTGTGGTGTTATTTGTTAACTGGCAAGAGTATCTCAAATTAAGTCAAAGTGAACTTTGAGAAGACATCAGTCCTGCTAGAGGCCATGGGAAACAAAAATACATATCTCATGAAAAAAACCAAACAATAACAAGTGTTGGCAAGGATATGGAGAAATTGGAACTTTATACATTGCTGGCAGGAATGTAAAATAGTACAGTGGCTTTGGAAACAGTTTGGCAGATCCTAGAAAAATGGAGCATGAAGTTAACATGTGGTCCAGCAATTCCACTCCTAGGAATATACCCACGAGAACTGAAAACATATGTCCACACAAAAACTTGTACATGAATGCTCACAGCAGCTTTATTCACAAGAGCCCCAAAGTGGAAACAGCCCAGATGTCCATCAACTGATGAATGGATAAACAAAAGGTGGTTTGTATATCCACACAATGGAGTATTATTCAGCAATTAAAAGGAAGTGATGCTCCATGCCACAACATGGATGGACCTTTAAAACATTATCCCACGTGAAAGAAGTCAGACACAAAAGGGCAAATGTTATATGATTCTGTTTATATGAAATGTCCAGAATAAGCAAATCTCAAGAGATAGAAAGTAGACTAGTGGTTTCCAATATCTTGGGGAAAGGGGAAGGAGGAATGACTGCTCATGGGTTCAGGGTTTCTTTTGTGGATGATGACATGTTCTGGAATGAGACAGAAATGATGCTGTACAACTTCATGAGTGCACTGAATTGCATATATTAAAATGGTTAATTTCATGGTATGTGAATTACATCTCAATTTTAAAATAAGAATTCATAATTCAACTTTTCGTCTCTACTATACTAGAGGCACTTTTCAACTCAGGAGCCGTTTTTGTATTTTCTTGATAATATGGTTCTTGTAATAGAAATAAGACATTTCCGGGGCGCCTGGGTGGCACAGCGGTTAAGCGTCTGCCTTCGGCTCAGGGCGTGATCCCAGCATTATGGGATCGAGCCCCACATCAGGCTCCTCCGCTATGAGCCTGCTTCTTCCTCTCCCACTCCCCCTGCTTGTGTTCCCNCCTCTCTCTCTGGCTGTCTCTCTCTCTGTCACCTAAATAAATAAAATCTTAAAAAAAAAAAAAAGAAAGAAGACATTTCCTAGAGGGATTTGAGCATAACTTGTGATAGGGATAATCAGGAGCCTTCAAAGGCCGACATTTTGGGGGCAGTCAGGGGAAAAAAGGGATAAAAATCATTGTCTCTGCCAATGGAAAGGTCATAAACCCAAGGACATACTTATGTGAAGAGAAATGAGCCCAAGAACAACGATTTATAAGTATGATCTATCTAGGTATATGAAGTCTGAGAGTAAGTATGGCGAGCAAATTGAGGGGAGTTAGTTCAGAGATATCTTTATCAGGGCGGGGTAATTAATAAGAATAGAAACCACATCGTGACAATTAATTACACATTCTACGGAAACTTCAGAGGTATTTCACTTGAACTCTATCAAAAATGGTTACTTTGTCTACTACTCATTAAAGTACAAATAAATTAGAGGTTGAGAGTTAAAATAGGAAGTCAATATTACTTAATTTTGAGCCCACTGCACCCACTTCAGAAGCTATGGTTGTACTAAACACAGCAGTATTTTACAGACACAATACAGATGGAAATGAAAATGCCATATCCCAGAACTTCCAGAAAGGCAGGGACACGGCACCCTTAGCAGACATGCTCACGTTCTTTTTGCTCCTTCCCGAACGGAGCTCTAGTGTCATCTGTTTTCTGGATCAGAAAGCCACCTAGGCTGCGGTTGGCTCAGTGCTGAGTTTAATAGAGGGCTTCAGTGACTTGCTGAGGGTTACACGGCTGGTAGGTGGCAGAGCCAGGATAAGCACTTTGATATCCTGATCCTGAAAACAATGATTATCTACCACATTCCACCCTTTAGTTTTTCTTTCTTTGTATGGAAGTGTGACAAACATATCGTGAAGGCATAACGAAGACATAAGTGCATTGATCTTAAGTTTACGGTTCAACTATTTTTTTACCTAAATAAACACTCGGGTGACACTTCATCAGTCAAGATATAGAGCGTTTTTGGCACCCCATAAAGTTCCTTTGTGNCAAGATATAGAGCGTTTTTGGCACCCCATAAAGTTCCTTTGTGCCCTCAACCACGATCCTCGTTTCTACTATCATCCATTAATTTTGCCTGTTCTTTAACTTCATAAAAATGGAATCGTGCAGTGTGCACTCTTCCCTTTACTTAACATCTGTGCAATTCATTTGTGTTGTGTGTGCTGTTTGTACTTTTTTCTTTTTTTTTATTGCTGTGCACCGCTTCTACCTTTTTCTTGAATCTATCCTTTCCTCTTAGATGGCTCACTGGCTCTGTCTAATTCAGGGAAGAAATTCTATGCCTGCAGGTAGATACAAAAATCCACCTGTCCCAAAACTCTGGTCTACATTTCTAGGCTGAAGCGATGGGCTCTGCACAATGAGAAGGGGACAAACTCACTAAAGAAACAACGCAACATGCTGAGAAACCCAAACCCAGATATAACTGAATCAGAGTGTGTGCTCGGAGTCACCCGAGCTATGGCACCCACTGCCCCACCTTTCGCCAAGATGAATGGTGGCTAAATCTAGTGAAAAGAAACCACTGGCTTGAGGGCTTTGATAAGCTATTCATTGTCTCTGGGCTTCCACTTCCTCACTCATAAAATGATGGGGTCAGGTGGAGTATTGAGGCTCCCCCCCCCAAAATGAAGAGAATGCAGNTATCTCAAATTAAGTCAAAGTGAACTTTGAGAAGACATCAGTCCTGCTAGAGGCCATGGGAAACAAAAATACATATCTCATGAAAAAAACCAAACAATAACAAGTGTTGGCAAGGATATGGAGAAATTGGAACTTTATACATTGCTGGCAGGAATGTAAAATAGTACAGTGGCTTTGGAAACAGTTTGGCAGATCCTAGAAAAATGGAGCATGAAGTTAATATGTGGTCCAGCAATTCCACTCCTAGGAATATACCCACGAGAACTGAAAACATATGTCCACACAAAAACTTGTACATGAATGCTCACAGCAGCTTTATTCACAAGAGCCCCAAAGTGGAAACAGCCCAGATGTCCATCAACTGATGAATGGATAAACAAAAGGTGGTTTGTATATCCACACAATGGAGTATTATTCAGCAATTAAAAGGAAGTGATGCTCCATGCCACAACATGGATGGACCTTTAAAACATTATCCCACGTGAAAGAAGTCAGACACAAAAGGGCAAATGTTATATGATTCTGTTTATATGAAATGTCCAGAATAAGCAAATCTCAAGAGATAGAAAGTAGACTAGTGGTTTCCAATATCTTGGGGAAAGGGGAAGGAGGAATGACTGCTCATGGGTTCAGGGTTTCTTTTGTGGATGATGACATGTTCTGGAATGAGACAGAAATGATGCTGTACAACTTCATGAGTGCACTGAATTGCATATATTAAAATGGTTAATTTCATGGTATGTGAATTACATCTCAATTTTAAAATAAGAATTCATAATTCAACTTTTCGTCTCTACTATACTAGAGGCACTTTTCAACTCAGGAGCCGTTTTTGTATTTTCTTGATAATATGGTTCTTGTAATAGAAATAAGACATTTCCGGGGCGCCTGGGTGGCACAGCGGTTAAGCGTCTGCCTTCGGCTCAGGGCGTGATCCCAGCATTATGGGATCGAGCCCCACATCAGGCTCCTCCGCTATGAGCCTGCTTCTTCCTCTCCCACTCCCCCTGCTTGTGTTCCCTCTCTCTCTGGCTGTCTCTATCTCTGTTGAATAAATAAATAAAATCTTAAAAAAAAAAGAAATAAGACATTTCCTAGAGGGATTTGAGCATAACTTGTGATAGGGATAATCAGGAGCCTTCAAAGGCCGACATTTTGGGGGCAGTCAGGGGAAAAAAGGGATAAAAATCATTGTCTCTGCCAATGGAAAGGTCATAAACCCAAGGACATACTTATGTGAAGAGAAATGAGCCCAAGAACAACGATTTATAAGTATGATCTATCTAGGTATATGAAGTCTGAGAGTAAGTATGGCGAGCAAATTGAGGGGAGTTAGTTCAGAGATATCTTTATCAGGGCGGGGTAATTAATAAGAATAGAAACCACATCGTGACAATTAATTACACATTCTACGGAAACTTCAGAGGTATTTCACTTGAACTCTATCAAAAATGGTTACTTTGTCTACTACTCATTAAAGTACAAATAAATTAGAGGTTGAGAGTTAAAATAGGAAGTCAATATTACTTAATTTTGAGCCCACTGCACCCACTTCAGAAACTATGGTTATACTAAACACAGCAGTATTTTACAGACACAATACAGATGGAAATGAAAATGCCATATCCCAGAACTTCCAGAAAGGCAGGGACACGGCACCCTTAGCAGACATGCTCACGTTCTTTTTGCTCCTTCCCGAACGGAGCTCTAGTGTCATCTGTTTTCTGGATCAGAAAGCCACCTAGGCTGCGGTTGGCTCAGTGCTGAGTTTAATAGAGGGCTTCAGTGACTTGCTGAGGGTTACACGGCTGGTAGGTGGCAGAGCCAGGATAAGCACTTTGATATCCTGATCCTGAAAACAATGATTATCTACCACATTCCACCCTTTAGTTTTTCTTTCTTTGTATGGAAGTGTGACAAACATATCGTGAAGGCATAACGAAGACATAACTGCATTGATCTTAAGTTTACGGTTCAACTATTTTTTTACCTAAATAAACACTCGGGTGACACTTCATCAGTCAAGATATAGAGCGTTTTTGGCACCCCATAAAGTTCCTTTGTGCCCTCAACCACGATCCTCGTTTCTACTATCATCCATTAATTTTGCCTGTTCTTTAACTTCATAAAAATGGAATCGTGCAGTGTGCACTCTTCCCTTTACTTAACATCTGTGCAATTCATTTGTGTTGTGTGTGCTGTTTGTACTTTTTTCTTTTTTTTTATTGCTGTGCACCGCTTCTACCTTTTTCTTGAATCTATCCTTTCCTCTTAGATGGCTCACTGGCTCTGTCTAATTCAGGGAAGAAATTCTATGCCTGCAGGTAGATACAAAAATCCACCTGTCCCAAAACTCTGGTCTACATTTCTAGGCTGAAGCGATGGGCTCTGCACAATGAGAAGGGGACAAACTCACTAAAGAAACAACGCAACATGCTGAGAAACCCAAACCCAGATATAACTGAATCAGAGTGTGTGCTCGGAGTCACCCGAGCTATGGCACCCACTGCCCCACCTTTCGCCAAGATGAATGGTGGCTAAATCTAGTGAAAAGAAACCACTGGCTTGAGGGCTTTGATAAGCTATTCATTGTCTCTGGGCTTCCACTTCCTCACTCATAAAATGATGGGGTCAGGTGGAGTATTGAGGCTCCCCCCCCCAAAATGAAGAGAATGCAGAAGGTCAATACTCACTTATTTCACACTGTTCTCCCTCTAGTCCTGGGGGGCAAATACACTTTCCAGGGTAGAAACAGGTCCCTCCATTAAAGCAGGTAGTTGAGCAGTTTGCTATTAGAATGGATAACAGGGTAATTGCATTAGACAGTTGGTTAAATCTTAAAAAAAAAAAAATCTAACTTCACTTAAAGTGAAGTGATACTTCTGAGACATCTGCCTCTTGCCCGTTTACTTACTTGGTCAAGTAAGCCACTTTGCAAATGCAAAAACTGTAACCAATTGCTTGACCATTGGCAGATTCCAGCAACATAATAGGATACCACACACACTATATGCTATTCTCTGGGGGGGGGGGGGCTTCTTAGAGAAAAAAAGGCAGGCTGCGTAAAAAAAGTTATCTTTTTTATTTTCTTGTAAATACGCCCTTTAAAAAAGAACACTGTAAACCTCCTAAAATATTTTTTGAAGCTAAAAGAAGAGTAAAAAGGAGAAGACTTACTTTAGAACAGATAAAAGGGAGAGAGGCCATAAATACTAGGGGCCGGCAAAAGAGAAAGCAACTTTTTTTTTCAGAATGAGAACAAAGATTCATCTTATGTAATAGGGATTTAAAAAAATAGACTTTTATGACATTTAGAGGAAGGAGTCCTGGTGTTCGGAAAAGGATAGACTAGGCAGGGGAGTGGCAGCATCTACTGGGCAGATTATTGTGGGAGTCCGGTGAACTAGATTTTCCAGGTAATTATCATACTGTTTGTGATTCATCCTAAACCCTGTCTTTGTGTCAACTTCTGGAATTTCACTCCTCACACCTAAAATAAAGGGAGGACAAAAATGGGGACGAGGGTAGAGCAAGTATCTAAAAATAGACAAGTTGGCTCCTTCTATAAAGGAGATTAAAATGAGAGCTTGGATTCTCAGCAATTCCAGTTATAGGGCCCATTTGTTCTTGTCCTATATAAAATGGGCCAAAGTTGGCTACAGATGAACAAACGCTGAAGTAAGCTTCCAGGAGGAAAATCAGAGAGGAGATCCAAAAGTTATGTGTATGCTTTCTTTGTGGAAAAGAAAGCCAATCGGCATGTTCTGCAAATATCATGCTTCTTAAATGATACAGCTTGTTTAAAATCCCAAGTACTCCCTTCTTGAGGCAATGCCCTACTTGCTTTGGCACACTCAGCCTCCCGAAGCAGAGGGGAGCAGCAGCATTTGGGTACAGAATTTAGGATTTAGGAGAACCAGCTCTTTGGGCTTCCTCCTTGCTAATTGTTGCTTGTATTGTTGGGGCTGGACAGTTGTTTTTTCGAGTGTAATTCTGTGTCCCCACTTGTCCCTGTTTCTCCTGGGGAATTAAGAAGAGATGAGAAAACATCAGGATCAGGGTCTGCTTGGCCAGAGCCCTCTGGGAGCTATCCCTTCTAACGAATAGAACGCAATGAACCTGGGAGCTGAATTGGAAGTCACGGAACGACGACAAAGCTAGTTAAAGAATGTGGCCGCACTCTTAGTATTTGTACAGTACTTTACAAGCTTCTCTACATTTCTGTTGTACAATGATTCTGGACTAGGAAAATGAATCAGAGGCACCAGGTAACTTTCACTGGGGTTGAGGGCATGCCAGGCCAGGGCTTACCTATTCATTTCCTAAAGTTTGCAACAGATATCCCAAGAGCCACTGAAAGTTAATCTTTAGTGTTGCTTCAAATGTGCTGTGCCCAGGTTGAGCTCTGTGCCAGTAATTAAACCATTTTTCAGAAGCTCTATACTCCCTCCTGGGTGATAAATGCATCTTTCTGTTGAGGTAGTAAAAACCATTATTTTTTAATATTCCCAGATCTCCAATGAGACCAAGTGGAATTTCAACAGACTTTCCAAAAGAATAATAATAATAAAAAATTACTGGAGTCTAACAAGTAGGGAAAACCTTTCATCCGAAAGGTAAAATATTACAAAATGTAAAACATACTGGAATACGCATATTTTCCTTCAACGGTGACCACGCAGTGTTTGTGGCTCCGTAGCGTTAGAAAAACATTGCAGTTGGCACTCCATTGTACAGACACCACCAATGACAGTCGCATCTAAGTAAGCAGGCCTCACAAACGGTCTCTTTAAACCTGGTCATACCTGAGTTCTTCATCCAAATCTCTGAGGGATTTGCTCTATTTCCTAACAGTTTTGTGATAATCTGAGCTTAAT
>NC_048232.1:40566302-40838634 GCF_002007445.2 Ailuropoda melanoleuca
AGCTCTGAATCCCAGCATGAAGGGCTGCCCTGCCCACTGTCGGGATGCCTGCACTGGAGCATTCTATGAGCGCATACAAACCTCTAGTGTGTTGAACTACACTAAAATTTGGGGTTAAAGTTGTTATAGCAGCCAACAAACTGTTATACCCTATTTATAGAGCTATTATGGAGAGTGATGATATATTAAATACACTTCTTTTAACTAAACATTTAAAAAGTAAAAAGAATCTTGTTCTTAAAAAGAAACTGTTACCTTTATCACAATTGACTCCATAGAATCCAGGTGGGCAGATGCAGAACCCAGGAGTGACACAAAGCCCGCCGTTCATACACCGCGGTGTGCAAAGGGCTAATAGAGAGAGAGAGCCCTGATTAAGGCTAAGTAGGGTTTTGGGGAAGGACCATTTTGAAAATATCAGTAATACGATAGCTCTACATTTTCGATCTTTGTGGTTGACCCCAATGTCTTTAGGAATACAGGTGTGCTATATTAAACATTAGTTATGAGTTGTAAGTGAGGCACTTTTTTTTGAACCAATTTCATAGATGAGAATTTTGGAATTGTTCCATTCCCAGTGGCTGATGAAAATTTGCCTAGAATCGTTACTTTGACTAAGACATGGCCTTCTTAAGACTGTAAATATTTTACCCTGCCCTATTTCCTAGATTTTCCAATTCCAAAGTATATGCACACGAGAAAAATTCCAGTGTCTTGAAGATGAAAAATATTTTGCTCACTCTCATCAAAAAAGCTCTTAGTATTTAAGCATCCTGTGGTTAGTCCACATTTTCTTGTTTAACTCTTTCATGTAATAGTAATTTCACTGAGATAGATATACTTACAATACAAATGATTTTCACCCTTTTTTTTTTTGCCTTATAGCAACTTCATAACTCAGGTGTAGACTTAGTTGTGAATCAAGCTACTTTTAGTTGGAATAGATATTGTCAAATCAATCATAATATTAGCTTTTTAAAGAAAATTTAAGTGGAGGAGAAAAACTTCAAAACTTTCATAAGATTATGCCAAAACATAGTGTATATAATAGTGAATTAGGGATGGGGGTGTGCGGGTAGTGGCCACAAAGAATGTAGACATTGTGCTAACGTTCTCTGCCCCTGTCACCATATATTGGATTTAACAGAAAGCCATCTTAGAAGTACTTTCCAACTGCTCTTCTGTGGCTCTTTAAGATTTTACCAACCTTTATGATATGACCAGAAAAATAATTTCAAGGACTGTGTTACAAAAGCATATGGGGGGCTCTTGTGTGACATCAATTTCATTAGGAAGCAAATGAGGGTAGCTGGCTCTATCTGTTCTTTACCTTTCTCACAGTGGGGGCCATAGAATCCATCAGGACACTGGCAGACGCGTCTTTCGTTGCAAAAGCCTCCGTTTCGACACCCTCCTGGGCATTCGGCTTCACCAAAGAAAAACAAGGTTATATGGACACCTCTGAAATTGTGCTGGGTGAATTACAGCAAGCATGAAGAGGTTAGTGGTGATGTTCCCCCCAGTGCACGATGATCGTAATTTACTGAATACTGATAAGTTCTACTTATATTCTCTCTATACCTCTTGTACTCCACTAAATCCTCGTCAAAGTCAGATTTTGCTTCTCTCAATTCTACTTCCAACAGAGGGGGCTCACGGAAGAAGGCAAAGCAAGTTTTATTCTGCCTTCATCCCCTCCTATCAGTCTACTGTACCTTCTTAAATTCACACTGAAATAAATGATATGGCCCACAGTGTTCACTTTCAGAGGGTGGAATGGCCTTTTGGTTTATTTTTAGAGCACTGAAAGCTTCCAGAGCTTAAATTCTGTGCTAGAAAAGCTTATATCAAGATGGGGAAAAAATCTAGGCCTTCATGCTTAAATGGGCATCAGGGTGAGATGCCTTTGTCTGGCAGAGATTGTTGGTGTGATGGTGGTACCCAGTCCTCCAGGAAGGTCAGCAGCACCAAGCTTATGGTGGGGGTATGAGTGGTATTGGCCTCAACAGGTGGTAGTTGCTGGTAATGACTGACAACCTTGCTAGGAGGTTGGGGACTCCCAAAGACTGTGTTGGAGGAGAGGAAGGAGAGAGGTAGAAGAGAGAGCTTTTGAAGGGTATTGGGAGTTCATAAAATTGTGAATGGGGTCATAGCAGAGAAAATCTGTCTTGGTATTATACTGGACCATGCAGTAACCAGCCCCTCCACTCATTGATGTCATTATAATTATACCAAAAACTTATCTATCTATCTATCTATCTATCTATCTATCTATCTATCTATCTATCCATATCACACCTAGGAGCCTTATGAGCTTTCTCTTGATGGTGATCACTGATTACCTTGTTGACATGTTTTGAAGAAGATAGCATTTTGAGGCGTCTGCAGGATGGTGTTGCCTTCAGAATTCATTACAATCACATTCACTTCAAATGCTGCCACTCCATCTTGCTTTCCAAGACATGGGAAACCAACTTGAACAACTAAAGAAAAAGCAAATATAGAGAAACAGTTTATCTGGTTAATTCCAGTTGTATAGAAATCTTGCTAAGAGACACAAAGAACAACGCAATTATGTTCACATTTCATTATTTGATATTCTTGTATCTCGACCAGAGTAGGGGCTGTATTTTGATCATATGGGCATTCTCCACAGAACTTATACATCATGCTAGGTGGAGAAAGAATGAATGACTCATGAATTTGTGCCCTACTAGTATGGAATCTGGGTATTTTGTTCCTGGTCTGGGCTTGTACCATCTTGAGAAAAACATTTTCTCTAAAAATCAAAGGAGCAAATAGGCAGCACAGATTGATTAATTAAGGAAGGAAACCTTGTGGGCACCTTCACCAGCCTCCATATAACCCAAAAAGAGCTAAAAAACAGTATTCCAGAATCTATTAAATAAAGACCCATAGGCACTAGTTTATTTTTACTCTGCGTGCTTGAAAGTGACACAATATTTTCTTTGGAAATATTCTACAACTCAGACTAGACTCCAATGATTGAATTGAGTTAGTGAAACCAATATTTTCTCAGGCTATTTGTTAATATTAAGAAGTGTTCATATCTTGGGGATCTAGAATTAGGTATAATACAATAAGCTTATATGTAATGGTTTAGGTTCCTAAAAATGAGCCATTTTTGTGTGTGTGTGAGTGTAATGATCACTTGGGGTGTGTAGATGTTGACTTAGCAAAGAGTGGCAACTGTTTGATGATGATGATGATGGTGTACCTGGAGTGCAAGGAGGCCACCAACTGTGGAACTCCCACAAGTCAGTGGGTGGAAAATGGATCAAGTCATTGGCTAAGAGGTCGATTATGTAAATTTCTTCTTCTCCTTTTCCTTCCCCTTCTCTTTCTCCTCCTCCTTCTTCTTTTTTTTAAGTAGGCTCCATGTTCAGCATGGAGCCTGCCATGGGGCTGGAACTCATGACCCTGAGCTCAAGACCTAAGCTGAGATCAAGGGTCAAGATGCCTAAACAACTGAGCCCCCGATTATGTAAATTTCTAAAATCCACTGGATTATCATAACATATCCACTGGGGAATACTGATCTAGCTGATCCAATAGGCTCTAGTTCTTCCTTATAAACAGGAAGAAATTTTGCTAATAGGTAGATATTTGAAATTTTGCTTCATTTTGTTTCTATATGGCAGGTTACTGCTACTGCCAAGCTTAGGAAAATCATACCAAGCCAAGAAAAATCCTTTCCCTTTAGAGTTCTCATAAACCTTTCTCCTAGCTTTATAAGAAGGAATGATTTGGAAATTGGTTTGCTCTTCCACAAGGCATTGCACAGGAGCTGGTCATATAATCTTCTCAATGGGCTTAACAACCAAAAACCCCTCTCAAGGCTTTGGCATTGTCAGTGTTTATTACTGTGCCATTCTCAAAATAATATGGATTTCCAGTTCTGAATCTTGAGATCTGAGCATTGCAAATAATCAATTAAATGGTAAAATGGAAATACAGACATTTTAACAGAAGTAAAAAGAGAAAACCAAATTGTGTCTGAAGTTTCAAAGTAAAATTGTCCCCACTGAAAGCCTTGGTTTAATGAAATCTTATACAAGAAAGCACCAATTTACAAAACACAAAAATCCATTGCAGGGATTTCCATTTCAAAAAGAAGCCGAAGAGTTGACAAATTTCTTTCAATTGTTAACTCTTCCAGTGCATTTTCACTTGGTCCAGTTCTACAATTGTGTTACTCTTTCTCATGAATCTTTTGTGGATGGGGAGGTCGACAACTGCCCCAAGGCATGAAAGGAAGGAAGAATCTGGAAGGATTCTTAGAGATAAAACTTTCAGCATTTTCTCACCACACGCCATCAGCCGANCCCACTGAAAGCCTTGGTTTAATGAAATCTTATACAAGAAAGCACCAATTTACAAAACACAAAAATCCATTGCAGGGATTTCCATTTCAAAAAGAAGCCGAAGAGTTGACAAATTTCTTTCAATTGTTAACTCTTCCAGTGCATTTTCACTTGGTCCAGTTCTACAATTGTGTTACTCTTTCTCATGAATCTTTTGCACTAATATTTTCCAGGTGCATCTTTTTCTTGGACCGTACTCAGCCCCACTTCACAGCCCACTTTATTCTTTTAAAAAGGCACTTCATGGGGCACCTGGGTGGCACAGTCGGTTCAGCAACCGACTTTTGGTTTCCGCTCAGGTCATGATCTCAGGATTGTGAGATCGAGCCCCACTTTGGGCTCCATGCAGGCATGAAGACTCTCTCTCTCTCCCTCTGCCCTTTCCCCTGCTGCAGCACGCACACGCTTTCTCTCTCTGTCTCAAATAAATAAATCTTAAAAAAATAAAAATAAAAAAGGCACTTCGGTTTTATTTTAGCTTTAAGGAATCTTGGCATGGAACAGAAGATGCTTATAAGTAAATTCATCTTCATTTCTGTTTATCAGCATTGTCAAATTTCAGAACGCATCTTGGATGTTAAAGATAAAAAGTGTCTTCTTATGTATGTGGAAAGTTCAGTTAAAAGTAATTACTAGTTTGCCCATATTTTCAAATGTGCTAAAAGCAAACCATTTACAAATATGCTTAAATTACGACATATTCGCAGGTTCCAGTCATCAGGGGGTGCTTCTAGAAGGTCTGGAGTGCTCACATAAAAGCGTGTGACTTGCTAACATGACCTGAGTCAATGAAAAATAAATATGCAGAGGGTTCCCTGGTCTGTGGTCATCTAAAAAGTATGGCTCTGAACAATCCCAGAAAAGAAAAACAAGGATGCAAAATCCAATAGAAAGTTCAATGAGGAAAACACACTGCAAGTAACATTCTTTAGGGTCTTCAAGATGAATTTTTCCCTTTAAATGGTTAGTTACAAATTTGAATCAAGATACAGAGTTTATCTGCTCAAGAAATATTGAGTGCTCACTATGTACCAGGCACTATTCTAAGGACTGAGGATACTTTGGAGAAGAGGACAAATAAAACTGCCTCCCTTTTGTGGAACTTGAGTTTCAGCAACTTGGTTTGAAGACAATTTGTGATAGTAAAATATTTTAATCTTCTAAAAATCTATAAAAATAAACATTAAACATTTAAAGCCACAGACATAAATTGGAATTGAAAGTACTTTCAATGTTTGTTTTAGGTCAACAACTACTGGATTCTTTGGTACGACCTTTATAATCTACTTTCAATTTGCCTATATTTTAACTTCACAACAGACGCATAAACATCTTCTGGAAATATTGTCTAATGCTTACAATAAGGATCAGGTAAAGAACTACACTTGCTATGACCCACTGATTTGGGTGGGTTTAGTTAAACTCTTTGGGCCTCAGTTTCCTCATTTGGCAGTAAGACTAATACTATTAATAAAATAATTCTTAGGAAATTTTTTGTGTGACGATCCTGTTACTTGGAAGTTTAGAGAAAAGTTTAATGTTGTCATTTGCCATCAAATATGTCTTTCATTAAAAAAATCTTATCGGGGCGCCTGGGTGGCTCAGTCAGTTGAGTGTCCGACTCTTGATTTCAGGTGAGTTCATGATCTCAGGGTCGTGGGATCAAGCCCTGTGTCTGGCTCTGTACTTGGTATAGAGCCTGCTTAAGATTCTCTCTCTCCCTCTCTAAAAAAAAAAAAAATCTTATCAAAGCACTCCCTCATGTAGCATAGTTATGCCTAATTCTGTCAGATGGAAAAAAAAAGTCTTATATTTTTGAGTGAAAAACTTTAGGCAATCTTGGCAGATAACTAAAGACATAGCATCTTTATTCTCTTAGTAAACCACTAGGAAAGCTATCTCTAAGAATTATTGCACTAATCTAAAATTATGTTCATGTTAATATTCATATGAAATATTTTCCTTCTTCATCTTTTAAAGATCTAACACTCTAGATTTAAAACTGTGCTCATTTTCCTTACATATGTATAATCACAACTTAACAAATGCAACTTCAATTAAAAAGGAACACATCACAAATTCCCTCAGCCCAGGTGGAAAATTTTTACCAACACATACCTATCTCTTTTGAAATAGGAGTTATGTCAACATAATTATGGTCTGAATCTCAATACAGAATGATTTGAATGGAACTAGGAAATAAAATTTGAAAGTTAGGAGGTACCTAGTTTATGAGTTTCAATGAATTAACTTTTAAAATAAAAGGAGAAATTAAGAAGATATGTAAATTACACAAATTACACTTGCCTATTTTTCAGTTTTAAAACATGAAATAGAAATTCTATTTCTTTTTGTGCAAATTCTACCTGTCCTCCTTTCTGTTTATAAATTTTATCTATAAGACCATTCAAGTAATAAGACTTACACCTTTTAAAGTGTTTCCAAAAAATTTGTTTAAAAAAAAAAACACCTGGGGTGCCTGGGTAACTCGGTCTGTTGAGTGTCTGACTCTTGATTTTGGCTTGGGTCATGGTCTTGGGGTTGTGAGATCGGGCCCCACAATGGATTCTGTCCTTAGCAGGGAGTTTGCTTGAGATTCTGTCTCTCCCTCTCCCTCTGCCCCTCCCCCTCATATAAAAACAACAACAACAACAACTATGAAACCAAAAAACAACACCTGACTTTAGTTAGACTCAGCTTTAGTAATTGACTTTTGTGCAAATTGTGCTCTACCCAAGCTAGATTTCTTTTTTTTTTTTAAGATTTTATTTATTTATTTGACAGAGATAGAGACAGCCAGCGAGAGAGGGAACACAAGGGGGGAGTGGGAGAGGAAGAAGCAGGCTCATAGCGGAGGAGCCTGATGTGGGGCTCGATCCCGTAATGCCGGGATCACGCCCTGAGCCGAAGGCAGACGCTTAACCGCTGTGCCACCCAGGCGCCCCCCAAGCTAGATTTCTTTCAGTTCCTCAACACGTGGTATATGGCCACATTGTCCTGACTGCACACCCATCCTGCTGCTTGGAGTATTCTTTCTCTTCTTTTCTGTCCAGCATCCTCCTACTCATCTTTCAAGACGAAAATGAAACAGCACTTGCTCTCTGTAACCTTCCCTAGCGCCCCTGCCTAAATGATTTCACTTATGTATTTCACCAACACCTCTATATATGTTGCTTATGATATAATGATTTAACTATGATTCTGTATCCTTCACTGAGGATGAGATTTTCAAAGGCAAGGACCATATCTTATTCTTTTTTGTAATTTCAGCACCAGCCTATGGTCCGTCACAAACTAGGCACTGACAGACACAAAGATAAACCTTGTGTGAGACACACCCATATACATTTATGCACACTTGCACACGCACCCCCACACATGTAAATGACAGAAATTCACCATCAACAGGGGGATATACAGAGAATAAGGTATGAACAGTGTGCACGCAGAAAAACACATACACAAACAAAAAGAGATCGCGAAGGCAGAAAAAGCACAGACGCCCTACTTCCAAGGGATATGAGAAATGTGACAGTTACATTGTGTTTTTGCAACAATAAGCATATGAGTAGAGGGCCACTTTCACCAAAAGCTAGATGAAATTAGTCCAGATGTTGTGAATTCCAGGGCAGTCTAGATTGTACAGTGGAAACTGAGGTAAATTAAAACAACTCAGAAAAGCTAAAGCAGATTGAACATAACTTGCATGGCTTCGAGGACACACTGACGTGCTGCTGATTGCACAAAAACTCACTCTTATATAGAAGTAAACAGCCAATGTATTCTGATTAAATACCTCTTCCACACTGAGACAGGAGCCTCCTGTCACCAGAGCCACTGCCCTGACAAGGGAAGAGATGAGAGAGGAGCGAGAGCGCGTCCTCCGCGTCACGTGACCACAAATGCTGTGTGATCACAATATAGTCATCAGTGCCCTGAGCTGTGCTGACCGCCATTCATTCTCTCAGCCAACACGGAGTACCTTCCCTGGGCTTCACTCTCTGCTAAGGTCTGGGGTCTCTCCAGCGTTAGCACCTACGGAAAGATTTCTAACATGGGATTCCTGGAAGTCTTTGGTTGAGAAACAGGCCTGCTCTGTTGGTTTCATGGTATGACAGAAACAGTGTTCAAAGAGGTAAAGCCTTGGCTTGCTGGAAACTGGTTTTTGTTATCCAGTTTTCCTGAAGCAGTCTGCAGTTTGTATTTCCTGTTTTTGTTTTCTTCAGCTGCCAGAAGGCAGGCACTTCATAACTGTTAAAGATCAAGAGTTTTCCTTTTCATGCAATGTTTCGGCATCGAGGAGTCTGGGGGATAAAAGAACTTAGCAGCGTGAGGGTATAAAGTAGACCAGTAGAATAATGAATACTACCTGGATGTTTGGGGGCAAAGACCCACTGATTTGGTTACTTTTTAATAATTCAAGGTACCCTTACTGCTCCTACTGTGGGGACTGAGCTAATAAGGCTAACGACTAACTGCCCTGCAATGAGCTAAAATTCCCATAAACTACTTGCACCTGCATTTCTGCAACCAAATCCTACATCTGCCTTCAGAACCCTATGTGTGAGGGTAGGGGGGTGTGTGGGGGGTTGTACATGCAGTGTGTGTGTGTATGTGTGTGCATGCACACATGTACAAGTCAAATCAGACCAGAAGAAGGCTTATTCTTTTTACTCCTACCTTGTCCAAAGCATCAATCACTTCCCCCCTAAATTTTATTATTTATAAAGATTCTAGATTATTAGAAATTGAAGTTTTACCTCAGCATGGTGCATTAAAATATTGTCACATCATATATTCAAAATTGGATTGTTTCAATATCTGACAAAATAGAATTTCAGTAAGCATTTTTTTACTAGACACTAAAGTGAATAAGGCTGGGAAGATTTAGGATACAAGCATTAAATTGGAAACCCAAAGACACAAGGAAGTTGAGCAGGTGTAACTGTATAATTAATTTAATTATTTAATGGGCTACAGTGCACTTGTATTCCTTTAATAATCAGAAAGCGACCAAGGAAAATTTTAAGAATATAAAATGGAAATTGAGAGATATAATATGTATTTGTTTTATCCCTGACTGCTTCTAAAAAGAAAGAGCAAAAATATGATCAAGAAAATTTAATAAAAAAGTTATCTTTGACTAAAAAGAAACACGGTGTGACACGGCATGAGACTGAGTAATGGCCGTATTCCGAGAATGTTCTTGTCTCCATGATATAGCAGTATGCGATTCCAGGAGCAATGCCATCTGTGTGGAATAGGGATGGATGGATCTGGAATGGGATATCCATATCCTTGGGGCTACACATCTCAGGTGAGTGTAACTCCAGAATCCAAGGCCTCATTCCTTCATAGGAGCTTCCTAGAACCCCATACCCATCTGGTTTGGAAGCAAATACTCGGGAAGGGCTGCTAGTTGTACCTGCAGCACTGGGATGACCCAAGAGAAACCCAAATTCACACTCTTGCCGTCTACACCCACATGCGTACCTTTGCCAGGAAACTGAAAGAACTCTGCTTATTTAGTCCCCAGCTCTTCCAGTGCTGGGAGGTGATCACAGAGCTCCACCAGAAGTAGTAGATGACCACAACCTGAAAATGGACTTTACAAGGCTATCTGATTTCCTAAGTATGGCATAGATTCATATGAGTGCCCACCGAGATTTTCATTTGACATCAAAGTTATTCTAACATTCCTCTAGAAGAATAAGACTAATTTTTTTTAAAAAGGACAGGATTATGACATCAGTTATTTAAAAATATTATAAAACTAAAAATATTGCAATATTGGAACAAATAGTAAGCTCTAAAACTCTATGTATGGAAGAGCTTAATGTGAAATAAAAGGCGTATCTTGAATTGATTCATCCTCTCACACTGGAAAAGCTGAATACTCAGGAAAATAATTCAGATAAGAGCCTACCTCATACTATTGCTGAAATAAATTTTGATAAAATACTAGAAGCCTGTGTAAATTATCACATAACTGCTCTCTGAATAAAGAATTAACTTCCAAGCATAAAAGCAGTAGGAAAAAAATGACAAAGGGATAGTTTTGATCACATAGGACTTAGACTCTGCATATCCCCACCTTAAAAAAATAATAAATTGAAAAATATGCCAGAAAGTGTAAATAGTTAATATATAGTGAGCTTTGCAAGTCAATAAATTATTTTATATTTTCAATATAAAAATAAGCATGGTCAACAGACATTTTACATTGTTCAATAGATAAAGGAAAATGTCTTTTACCTCAGTTGGAATAAAAAAAATGAAATTAAAAGAACACTAAGAAACCTCTTTTCACTTTTTAAGTCAGCAAAACAGTTCACATGATTAATAACCCACATTGATGAGGTTATGGTGAGCTAGGCCCTCTCCCACACTGGTAGCCAGGGTACAAATGGGCACAACCTTTGTGGAAAGTAATTTGGCATTTGGGCAATTTGTTCTAAAAGCCTTTTGAAATGTTCATAGTTCATGTCCTTTGACAAAATAATTATACTTCTAAGAATCTATTTTAATAAAATAATGAGATGAGCTCTAAGATTTTGGTACAAACATTGATCCAATAAGTAATTTGTAAAGTCCTGTTCTGTGCTGGGCCCTGTGTTGGCAGTCGTGGTGAATAAGACAAACAGGGCCTCCTACTCAGTGACCATCTATTACTTTAAAAAGGATGTTTATTGTGATATTTCTAGTATGAAAACCCTGAAAACTAAGTAACACCCAATAAGGGAATGAGTAAACCAATTATGGGTATGTTCATAAAATGGATAATAAGGGCATCAAAAACAACTTTTGGGAAAATCTGAAATCACATGGAAAAATGCTTATGTTAAAATGTTAAAAGCAAAAAAAAATATAGTGCAAAACTAAATATATAATACTATCACAACTATGGAAAAATATATATTCATAGACTAGAAAGCAATGAATATGTATTTGACCGTGTTAACATAAGTGATCTCTGTACTTCTCGGAAAGTCATGAAACCTGGTCTCAGCTCCACTGCTTGTTACTCATATATGATTTTGAGAAAGTCAGTGAAGCCTCAGAAGGCTTAATTTTCTAATCTGTAGAATGGAGCAGTAATTCTGTCCTTGACTCCTTCCCAAAACTCAAATTGGATAAGGCATGAGCTGCTATTCTGCAGGCCGAACAGTTCTAAACAAATACCCCATACTCTATTTTCTCAGCAGAGAAGGATGATTAGTTCTGAAATATTAACCCCTTTCTCCCACTTTTCTATGTCTCTTCACTCCTTCAAATTCCTATTTGATACAATGTTCATTTGGGGGAAATTTTTCTTGATGGATCCCACGTCCCCCCAGTCACTTGCTTTGCATCTGTGCCACGTTTATGGGCACTACATTAATTCAGGTGGTGACTTCCTTTTTTTAAATCTGGAATCACTTATGAACTGGGGCTATGTCGAGTTTTTAGCAAATTAGGGAACAGCCATTTCGTCACTCCTATCCTAATTTTCTGCCCAAAGGAGATAGGGACATCACAATCAAGCTGCCCTAAAATCACCGGGATTTCCTCAGGAAAACATTCTATGATTCCTCTGATGGGTGACTCCCGGATCTTGAATATTATTCCCATCACCATTATATTTTAAATGTAAACTTCCCTCCCCTCCCCCCAAAGCAAAGACCACCCACCTGATGCCTTGTGAGGCACTGTTCCCAGCAGAGGGACATTGACGGTTGGGTCTGCCATGATGCCTTTATCCAGGGAGCGTAAGGACAGGAATTCATAGAAGTATTCTGCCTACAACAAAAGGCATTGACTGTCAGTACCATGGGAACCATGGAGTGTGAGAAGGCATTTCTTAAGTGGTCACTCCTCCGATGGGAGAGTGAGATTTTTCGCTACAGGAAATCTGGAACACATGACATCTAAAAAACTGTGTAGGCGTAACTCACCCTTCTGCATTTTAGAACTCTAGAATTAGGCTCTGTTTGTAGAGAAGTGATGCTTTAAAAAGATTAATGACATCTCTCCAAAATATCCATAACGTAGCTTATTAGTGTAAACAATATTATTTAGTTGCTGTCTCTTAAAAGGATTGAGAAAAAAAATGCTCTTAAGAAAACAAGTGCTGTCAAAACAATCAGCAACTAGTCCTTAGAAAATCCATGTCAGTGTCTCGGGTCATTCTTTAATTCTTTTCAAATCTGAGGTGATCAGAATTTGGAAAGCTGTAATACATAAGGGATAATGAAAGCAGTAAGCTATTGGCAAAAGAAGATATTCAAGTCCAAAATGTAATGATCTTGCTGTGAATATTTATTTTTCAGTATCACTCCCTTTGGCAGGTTTACATTTAAGGTCTCAATTTAATTATGGAGAGAAAAGCCTAAAAGTGTAAAAACCATCATTGCAATATGACAACACGCTGTAAAATTTTGCATTGTAAACATTTTCATTTTCCCACTAAGTCGAGTAGAGAACATGGTTCCTGCTACTTGAATAGCCACGAAATACTGAGAATAGTGAAGTATAATCTCCCTGGAGAGTTCTGATGCTTAACTGATTTTCAAGGGGGTTATTCAAAGGATTTGTGATGGAGACAATGTGTTCTTGCTCGGGAATAAAAAACAATCAGTAAATAGTGCCGAGGCCAAAATGAGAGGCGAGCTGAGTGGCTCTGCAGTTATCTGTAGAGATATGCAGAATTTGGATGGGTTAATTAACTAAATTATGAATTACATAAATATGGGCTAGAACGACATTTAAAACAGAATATGGCCTTTCTTAGAGTCAGTATCAAATTGATTTCCCAGTTTGGAAGATATTAAGAGAGACCTGGTAGACAGTCCCACAATTTTTTGCCTTATGTCATAGTATCATTGTATTGGGTATTAAGGACTCCATATGGGGATGATCTCAGCTGCTGTGGGGTCACTGGCGACACTTGCAGCATGTCGGGAAACGCTTCTTGGTTTCCCCAGGAAAACTGACAAAATTCCTACCGCGGCCCCTTCTTTGGGTTGTGGCAGTGCTCCAGATGACCTCCATGCAGGGTCCTTAGATGGGCAACAAAGTTTCGTGAATTAATTTTATTAAATTCATTCACCAGAAGGACCCTGAGAATAAAGAGTTTTAAGACCGTCGATTCTTACCCTGTTTGAGGGAAGGCAGAGGGATTACAAGAGGTCTGATGAAACAAAGGAGTGTCATCAGGAAAGGTAATTCAATTTGGAATGAATTCCTTTGAAAAAGAGAACATTATTTCTGTTGCAGTAAAACCAGCACCTATTAAAAGTTGGGCTTCTTCTTAGAGAGTGTTTCGTGAATCAATAATCGGGGCTCTGGGCATCCCCGCAACCTCTCCAGGTGTTTTAAATGAACTCTACCAGCTGCACTTACGTCGGTGCCTTACGAGATCACATTTATCACTTAACATTTTGTTCTAAAACATATTTCAGTTTGCATTATGAAAGGATTTAGTGTTTATGCCCTTATAATTAATAACTTTGGGTTATTTGTATTACGAAGTACAGTAATAACAACTAGCAAACAATAACATAACAAACACCTATGTGATGCATATCATGTCCCAAGACTTATTTTGAACACTTGAATTAACAGTACATGTAAGGATGGAAAAGAGCTGAGTGGATAGAGCATGCTATCCTGAAATAAAGCATGCTGAAAGTAAAACATTTCAGTGGCTAGATTGCTTTAAATACCGTAAGTTGTCATTTGCTGTTCCATAATTGTATCTTGGAATTTCATCACGTTATAAGTGAAATTTACATTTATATGGGTGATATACTTTAAAAGGCCATTTATAAAAAATAAAATTAAATATAAGCTAAAAATTTTTTGTGTGTTAATAAGAAAAAGGATGAAAGACTAGCCACCCATGTTAAAACAATGATTGTGTAGGATCGATGCTGATTTTTCCCCAAATTTTCTACAAGTGGTTCCATGCCTTTTATAGTGAAATACATTTATTTAAAAACAAACATTAATTATGTATCTTGCTTCGGTTCTGCGTGGCTGATGATAATCACTGGCTCTATTTGTATAATTCTCTGATCTGTTCATAGATGAAATATTCTTCTTGGACCTCTATTTAGTGAGACTTCGCTCATGTAACAATTTGATTTAAATCTCTTGTTCATCTCCTTGAAAGTGTCCTTTTTTTTTTTTTTAAGATTTTATTTATTTATTTAGAGAGATAGTGTGAGTGGTGGGGAGGGGCAGAAGGAGAGAGAGAATTCAAGAAAACTCTGGGCTGAGAGCACAGCCTGACATGGGGCTCAATCCCAAGACCCTGAGATCATGACCTGAGCCAGAATCAGCAGTTGGACGCTCAACTGACTGAGCCATCCAGGCGCCCCTCCTTGAAAGTGTGCTTTAAGATAACAACACGTAGTAATAAAGTAGGTTCTGAATGTGTCTCTCAAAAACTTTTGATGATGTTCAAAGAATGTGGAACTGAAAGAATTTCACTCAGGATCCAGAAACAACTCCATAGAGCCTCTGGGTCTCCTGTTATTGTTTTTGAGTATGGCCACATTAAGTAGGCTGTCAAGCGTGGAATCCATTACATTCAGTGTCAGAGAGTTTGTAATTAGCATTGGTGTGACTGTTTAACATAATGCATCTAGGTTTAATGGGTTTGTCCGGACAGCCAATATTCTCATCTTACCAATAACACATTTCACACTAGAGGTTTTAGGGTATGCCTTTGATTTCTCTGAGAATCAGTAAATATCAGTTTTTCTGCTGCAATTCTAAGACTGTATTACAGGGCAGGAACTGGTCAAAACAGTTTCCTGCTTAGATTTTATCAGCAATAGGCAGGTTCCAGAGAAAACTTCTTTTTTGTTTTTCTTTCTTTTTAAAAGATGATAGTGATGCTGTAACTTCTGAAATATATAATTTCATACTTTCCTTCATACTCAGTATGTATATTTTAAGGGGGTTTGTCCATCTGGTATTTTCATTGCCTTCTTAAAAATTCCAATTTGAAAACTACTTAGAAATTGACCAACCCTTTGTCTCTGATCTTGACACTGACTTCTTTCAATGTTTCATTTGGCATTAACAACAGATCTACCAAAACCACCCATGTCATATACATATTTCTACAAATCAGTTATCATCATCATGTAGTAGAGATGACCTATATTCCTCATTTAACTTAGTATTAACTTCAATGGCTAAAATATTTCCCTCAAAGTCAAAGAAATATGGCTGATGAAATAAATGATAGATTTAGAATGTCATAGTTTAAGTTCTAGACAGGACTTTCTGTTTTTACTTTACTTATAATATCATGAACAGTCTTAGTCTCAAACCTCTTCACTGGAAACACTTATTTGGGGGCAAATAAAACCTAAATTCTATGCCAAAGAGAACAGCAAGTTTGCTTTAAAGTTTGGGAACAAGTTTCACAGATTGTAGATTTATTACTTAGATAAAAGGAACTCAGAGCATGAACTGTAATAAGGAGGTGGCATATTGGAGAGCATGAAACCTCTATTAAGGAAAAGTACATTTTGTTTTATTAAATGACACTAGTGGAAACTCAGGTAGAGGTAAGTAGGGTGCTTATTTGAGAAGCACATGAAAAGACTGCCTTGTATTCAAACAAAGAATGAGTCTATTCAGGAGAATAATTCACTTCTAAATTAAGTTGCTGAAAAACCTTGCTGGCCTGGTTTGCCACACAGTAAATTTTCTTTTCATGGAGAAGTATAAAAGACACCCAAATATTATCAAGAGAGGAGTGAGTGCTGGAGGCCATTTAACTTGCTTCCAAGCAACTTGGCTGAATATTAAGGTTGTTCCTTCCAGAAGAGATGAAGACATCATTTAAACAGCAAAATGGGACAATTCGGAACGCCTTCACTCTGGCACTCTTTCTTGGGTAGACACAGAAAGGAAGCAGAGAACTGCATTAACCATTGGGAGGAACAGAGAGAATCCAGTATTTCTTTTCCATCTTTGAAGTTCTGGGTTTGTGGTGCATACTTAATCAAATATATTAGCATGAGAATTATAGGAGCCTCTGAGTTACGAATCAAAAGTTCTTAAAAGCTCGGCTCTCAAACCTCTTTTAACTTCATGTATCCTGATGCTGACCTAAGTGTTCATGAGCAGCACTGGAACAATAAAGGTATCAGATTTGTCCTGAAGAAAATTTCAGTTGGTTCACAGATACCAAGCGTACAGATGCCATAAAGCTTGAAAATTTACAAATAATTTTTATTGAGTGTTTACTAAACTCCGGTCGCTGTTCATCTCATTCTCACAAGAACCTGATGTTATTAGCATACACGTTGTGTTAAGATTAGCCAGGCATTCAGTATGAGAATTACTAGCAGGATCTGAAACAGCTCCTACACTGTATGTGAAGGGCAAGAAGAAATCTACTGAAGTAAGCAAGAAAGGAAAAGAGTTCGATGTTAAAGTCCCAAACAAAATGAATCAGCACACCCAATGCTTAAAATAATCTGACGCCTGAATGTCTAGACCAAAAATTGCCAGATCTCACATTCTTCCTGGGCATTCTTCTTGTCACTTCCCTGCAAAATTTCATCCTTCAAACTCATAACTCATTATCCTTGGATGCTGGGACGCTCTGCTGATTGTTCCCTCATGTCATGATTTTCCTGCGCTTCCTTGTTAACCCCCCTCCTCTCAGCTCATGATCGTTAAAAATCGCTAAGACTCAGGCCTCAGCTCTTCTCTTTTTATATTCTATCATAACACTCATGAACTTGCACAGATGGAACTGTTTCCTTTTGGGCCAATGATGCTCACTCAAAGAGAGCCATTCCCACTGCCTCATGGCCAAGCTTGTGTGCACGGACCTTCATTATTACCTTCCCAAAGCAGCTGCCTCACTGGGTGTCTTTGTATCTGTCAACAGTATTATCATTTTTCCAATAACAGAAGTGCTGTACATCTGCCTGATTGTTGTTTCTTGCCTCAACTACATCTCCCGATAGCCAGACAGACACCAAAGTTTTGTCCTTTCTCCTTGTGTAATCTTCTGATTCTGTCCCTGCCTTTCATTCCCACTGCTTCTACCCTAATCCAGCCCTTATTTCCTCATGTTGGCATCATTATAACATTTTCTGAAATATCTTTCTAGCCTTCCTCTTTAAAATCTCCACCCTGAGATGAGCCAATATACCTAATGGAAACATTAGTTATGCCATATCACGATGCTTTCCTGTCACCCCATATCTCTAGGAGAAGTCCCTTAGCCTGGTAAGTGTCCTCTACAGTCTGGCTCCAAATTTCCTTTATTTCGGACTGCTCCCCAACAGGGATCCTGTCCTGGAGCTCAACTGGCCTGCTCTGAAGACACCATAGCCATACCTATATTCCAGTGTTTTCACCTACACTGGCCTGCAGTAGGACTCAAACCAGTGTGGCCCTTAAACATATACTGTCTGTATTATTATTAAACTTTTCCCATATGTAGATCATGTATTGTCATGTACAGTTTGGATCCTCTGTGATTAAGAAAGGGATTGTGTTCCCCCCCTCCCCACCACTTTACTGGAGGTTCACTCAGCATTAGGTACAACCAGGTATTTAATAAATATTTGCTGAATGAATGAATGACCTACTGAGAAGCATCCAGATGCGTAAGCCCAGTGAATTCCAGAACATTCCATTCACATTGTTATGGTGAAATGGCATTAGCCTCTGATTTTACTGACTGGGCATCAGCTTTTCTGTTTTGGCAAATGCTAAATTACTTTTATGGGTCAAAAGATTCTCTTTTACTTTGCTGTGTGGCCGGTCACCACAGCAGATATAGAGAATAGAGAACGTTTTTGAAAAAAGAGCAATGAAACAAACATTGACATTTGATATCCAGCCAATCTCTATGTAGTTTGTAACTGTTTTATGCTTTAGGGACAAAACCTTGGCAATGAGGCTCCCAGAATAAATATAAGCAGATAACGTAGATAAGGTCCAGTTCTGGAGCATAATGTTGTCCAGTGCTCTTCTGGTTCATATTTCCAGAAGAGACTTGATCTTTTCTATAAGCTACATATATATAATTTAAATCATATGTAATTTATATAATTTTAAGTTTATAAATTTTGTAAATCTGTATATAAATTTATATAAATTTTGCCTTCTGCAAATTACAATATGCAATTACACTGTCACTGGGAAAGTGTGAAATATCAACAAAGACTTCTTTCATGACTTCTTCTGAAAGTGGCTCTAAGGAGAATTTGTTTCAAAAACGAAAAGAAAAAGCTCCTTTTCATGCAGAGTAGTTATTTAATTGTCTCACTGGTCTTGGCTTAATTGATAGTGAAATGAACATTACTTAAAGAGAGAATCTCGATCAGCCTCGTCCTTCTGTTCCAGTAATTGATTTTATCCACACTGCTGTTGACCACAGTTAGCGGGATGGGTTGAGGGAGTAAAGCTATTGGAATATAATGGTAATATTAAAACTTAAAGTCCAAGTAAACATATCCGGGACCATGAAAGTTTTGTAAACTAAAACTGGCAGGAGATCACACAGTTTGGTTTCACATGAATCTGAAATATCTAAGACATTTTCCATCTTTTTCCTCCTACGGTTTGGAATCACCATTGCTCATGCAAACCAGAAACAGACCTGGCTATCTGACAAATCACTGGCTAGTCACTCTTTTAAGATTCCTAAAGACAGAAAACCAATGTAATAGAGTGCTATATTGCTGTTGTGTGTAGAGAAAACCAAAAGCTAGGGTTTTTTATTTTTTTGAGCACGGGTAACAAGGAAGTAGAAAAGCCGAGCATTGGGGAATGGAAAGAGCTTTTTTTTTTTTTTTTTTAGTTCTTCTAAAGATGGAGAAAAAGGGTATCAGTATGCAGACAAAGTAGGTTCTAAAAATACAGCCCCCCTTCAGCATACTGCTTTCACCAGATTGCCAAAATTTTCCATGGGAAGGGCAACATAAGCAGCAGTGAGGCTTCTGAAAGTTTCATTCCTCTTTAATCCTCGAGGTTTCTGGGACAAGGACCTCCTCCTCCCAGTAAGCCTGCCCTAATTCAAGCATTTGCATAGTTAGGGGTCAATGGCAATCCCAAAATTGGGCACCAAGAAGAACAGTATTGGGCAATATGGGGGGAGGTCTAAGGAAAGGGACTGAGGAAAGAAAACTTTGTTTTAAGGGGTGTAGCTGGCACTCTGTGCACCAGGAGAAGTCCAAACAGGAGGTGTGGGAAAAGAAACCGCGGGAGCACAGCCACACGCTTCTCCTAGAGAGTAGGCGGTAATTATTGGAGAACGTGGAAGGGCTAAAGCAGCGGTATGAATACAGGTGCTCTAGAGGAGATGAGAGGAGATTTCAGCTCTTGAAAAAGGAAAAGGAAACTTTTTTCTGTTTTTTTCTTCTCATCTCAAGATTTATATTTAAATATTTCTTTTCCTAAAGCTTCAAAAGCAGTTAGCATGGTGGTGGGTATAAAGGGGGGCATGTATTGCAATGAGCACTGGGTGTTATACGCAAACAATGAATCATGGAACACTACATCAAAAACTAATGATGTACTGTATGGTGACTTATGTAACATAAATAATAATAATAATAATAATAATAATAATAATAATAACAAAGCTTCAGAAGCAGTCATTAAGTATTCATTTATACGGGGTGGGGGAGAAGAGAATGGGCTAAGAGCTCTGTCTTGGATAATAATTTCACAACTGAGCAATTACCCTTACACCTTGTGCAGTACATTTATTCCTCATCAGTATCTCATTCCCTTGGTCTCACCTTCATACAAGTCACATGGTGCTGTATTTCAATACATCACATTTTTAGGACAGAATGACTTTTATAAAATGTCCAAATAAATCTGTGTAGCACATATAAGTAGCTCAAAAGAGGCAAGACTAATGTCCCATTTCTTTCAGAGTTCTTTATAATGTATAGTTATCTCCTGGGATGTATATTTATTTCATTCCATTGATAAAAAGTGTTTGGAAATTTTTAACTGACTTAGAAATATCAGTAGATTCTCAATGATGGCTTTCAAAATATTTAACATTAGGTCATGTCTTTCTTAGTCTTAGCTTCAGGTAGTTTTCTGAAATTCTTAAATATATTTTTATTGAATCCATATGGACAGTATTAACTTACTTCTTGATTAAAACAGAAAAAAAAAGACTTCCCTTATTGAATTTGTGTTTTGAAAAAATACATTAAATTATTTGGTAAATATGAGATATGCCTTTATTTGACTTCTTTGTTCATATAATCACAATTTCATATATCAAAATACTATGTTACAAGATATCATCCAATGACCAGTTATTCTATTCCTATCTAAGAGCCAAACAGAAAAAAGAAGTCTGTAATTTCATAGTTACAGATTTTCAAAGTTTAAAAATTTAGGAAACTAGTGTTACTAGCAGAAGATTCAAGTAGCAGTCATCACTATACATTTATTTTTATACTTCAGAAAAAAACGATTGCCTAGAACATACAGCATCATCAGCCCTTTTATTCTTCTAAATTCCACTAGATATTTGCTATTTTAAAACTGTTATTCATACATGCATTATTCATCCTTTTTAAGAAAATGAGAAACTGAGGCAGAACTGAAACAATTTCCTAGAGAACACTGATGATGAAAATCCATAGTCTGAGGACTGGTTAATGTATGTGGCCAACTTCAATTACCCTCTAATACCCCTGAGCAATTCTTTTATTTGTTTATTATTATTTTATTTTATTTTTTTAGAGAGGGAGAAGGGTGGGGGAGGGATAGAGGGAGAGGGAGAGAGAGATTCTCAAGCACAGTCTCACGACCCTGAGATCATGACCTGAGCTGAAATCCAGAGTCGGATGCTTAACTGACTGAGCCACCTAGGCAACCCCCTGAGCAATTCTTTTAAACATCCCTATTCTCTCCCTTCTCCTACACACAACAGTTCCATAGTTTCCCCCAAAGCCCTCTGCCCCATCCCTGCTATGATCACTCAACTGATGACAATACCCTTTTCACAAAGGAAACAGACATTGCTAGATATGGATTCTCTCAACTTTTCCTCCAACCTCCTTCAAACAGCCAACATTCACATTCAATCTGCCTCCTTCCTATATCCTCTGACATTGGCTCTAACAGTAATGTCATCTTCCCTTATGTATATTAATATGATTAAAAGGTTAAAAACCAAACCCTGTCTCTACCAGTCTATCTTTCTTCCCTCCTGTCATTACAATGCTTCCAGAGGGGTCTATATCCATGGCTTCAGCGTTCCAGCTCATCAGTGTTCGGCTCACTATGGTAAGGCTTTTGCCCTCATCATTTTTTTTTAAGATTTTATTTATTCATTTGAGAGAGAGAGAGAGAAGGAATGTGTGCACATGATTGGGGGAAGGACAGAAGGAGAGGGAGAAGCAGACTCCTTGCTGAGCAGGGAGGCTGACATGGGGCTGGAACCCAAGACCCTGAGATCATGACCTGAGCTGAAGGCAGACGCTTAACCGACTGAGCCACCCAGGCACCCCTGTCCTTATCACTATTAAAATGTTTTCATAAGGTTGCAGATGGCCTCCGAATTGTTAAATCCAATAAGCACTTTCCATCTTAATCTCTCTTATTAGTCTCTGAAATTTTTTATTATAATCAACTTTTTTTGTTTGCCCTGTCTATGGCAACAGTGTGAGTTCCTCTTCTCCTTCTCGCATCAGTCTTTCCCTAATGACCTTCACATGCTTCTCTTTCTATAATGGCACCTTAAAAAGAGCTCTGATTGTGGTCCCACATACCCTTAGAACATTCATATATTATGTTCATATATATGTGACTATTTTTCTGGGGGGAGCAGACCCTAGCTTTCATCATGTTCTTCAAGGAGTTCCATGGCTCAAAAAATAATGGTAAGAGCCACTGCCTTAAATGCTGATGTTTCCAGGAAACTACTGCCGCTCTCTTCTTGCTTCTGCTCTCTTCTTGAGGTATTTTATCCATTTAAATGACTTCAATATATACCAACATTTCAACAACTTCCAAATTTTTAACTCCAGTTTTCACATTTCTTCTGAACTCTAGGTTCATATTGACAGCTGTCTACCAGACATCTCCTCTTGGACTTAACATGTTTGAACCAAACTCATTATTTTCCTGATGAACCTATTCACTTACATTTCTTTACATAGCACTATATGCCTGATTACTCAAGATATAAACTTGGCAGTCTTTCTAGACCCCCAACTTTTCTCTCACCAGCCATCTCCACAAACTTTCATTGATTTCTCAAATCTATTCCCTTCTTTTCTTTCCCACTGTTACTACCAAAATTCAGACTTTCTCCCCCATGCTCCTGTAATTGTCCCCTAACCTATCTCCCTAGTAACTCCTGCTGTCCAGATTTATACCCTCCAGGCTCTGATGTCAACCAGTTTTCTTCCTAAATGTCAGCTGGACCATACCACCGCTCCCACTTAAAACTCTTAATTGTTTCTAACCATGGGGAAGAGTTTAGCTACTGCTTTACAGCTGGCTCTGCTCACCGGCCTTGTCTCAGGTCTTCCCTCACATTGCTGGTCCAGCCATAGCAAGCTTTGAGTCCACGAACTGCCATGTTGTCTCATGAACCCTGCTCCCTACTCTATGCCTGGATTTTCCACTCCGTGCTCTTGTCCACCAAGCAACCTTTGACTTACTTCTCCAGGCACAGGTGAAATGTCATCTCTTTCATAAAACTTTCCTGCCCCAGATCCTCTTTCCTGTACTTTCCCCCTTATCTTTACTATCGTGCTTCCAGTAACAGTCTATTTACTTGTTTTCCCCATTAAACTCTCTTCTATGGAAGGGACTTTGCCTATTCTTATTTGAATCCCCAGTGACTAACAGTTTTTGTGGCACAAAAGCTGTTTATAAAAAATAAATACAAGCTTTGAGTCAAACTACTTGTACACTAAAATAAAAAAAATAGGTAAATCACATCTTACTGGAATTGCCTTTTTCTTTAGCTTTAAAACAAATTAGAAATGTCTTCTTGAACTATTATTTTACAGGGAATTTAGAGGATAGAAGGACAAGTAAAACTATACCACAAACATATAATCAGTGAAATCCAGGCTATGGGAAACTATGGGCCAAACATCCAGTCTCCTCAACAAAAATCTGAAAGAAGAAAAAAAAGAGAGAAATGGAGGGGAAACCTACAGATTAAAAGAGAACTAAGACTTACAACCATCACAGTGTGTGCACCTAACTTGGATTCTCACTCAAATAAACAAACTGTTAAAAACAGGTGACATATGGTTTCACTCATTTATGGAACATGAGAGATAGGAGGATCGGTGGGAGAGGGAGGGGAGGAATGAAGTGGGGGTAATCAGAAGGGGGAATGAACCATGAGAGACTGTGGACTCTGGGAAACAAACTGAGGGCTTCAGAGGGGAGGGAGGTGGGGGATTGGGATACGCCAGTGATGGGTATTAAGGAGGGCACATATTGCATGGTGCAGAGGGTGTTATATGCAAGTAATGAATCATGGAACATTGCATCAAGAACTGGGGATGTACTGTAAGGTGACTAATATAACAAAATAAAAATTATTAAAAAAAAGGTGACATTTATGAGCAATAGTTGGAAATTTAAACACTAACTACATATTTGAATATGTTAGGGAACTGTTTTTAATAGTTTTGAGGGTTTTTTAAAAGTTTTTTTATCTTTTATAGATACATACTAAAATATTTGTGGATAAAATGACATGATATTTGAGATTATTTCAAAATACTGTGGGAGGGGGCCATGGGTGGGGACTGTAGATAAGACATGGTTGGCCACAAATTAATGATTCTTGAATCTAAGTGATAGATAAATGGGTGTTCTATCACTTAGATTCAAGAATCTTGAATCTGTGTTCACTGCTCTGTTCCAGTACCTAGAGCAGTGCCTGCACATTGAAAGTGCTCAATAACTATTTATTGGATGGATCAAAGAAGGAATGAATAAGGAAAGGTCAGCAAACCTAACGACATCCTTCTATTTGTTTCAATTTGGAAAAGTTTTTGTTATGAATTAATTAGAGTTAATTGACTTTAAAACCTTTGCCAGGATCAGAGCTGTTGGCTGAAATTGATCCATGGCATAAAAGGCAAGATCTAGGAAAATCAAACATGTTTTTGGAAACATAAGCACAGTATAATTTTTGTTATTGTTGCTTAGAGAGTGGGTGTGTGCATGTGCGAGGAGGGGTGGGAGCATATGCTGAGAGAGGAGCAGAGAGAGAAGGGGAGAGAGAGAGAGAGATCTCAAGCAGGCTCCCAGCTCAATATGGAGCCCAAAGTGGGGCTCGATCTCAGGATCCTGAGACCATGACCTGAGCTGAAACCAAGAGTTGGACGGTTAACTGACTGAGCCACCCAGGCGCCCCCCTGCTTTTTTTCACAGTATAATTTAACTACAATTTTACTGATCACATGATTCCTTTCTATTCAGATTTTAATACAAGAAATTGGTTGTAGGAGATTAAACATTGAATTGAATTTATTTTTTATTTAATTTTATTATTACATTATTATTTATTTTTAATTTCCTTTCTTAAGTTCAGACAAATAGTATTATTATCAGAGTTTCTCAAAGCTAGAGACTACGACTTCTTCCGCAGTCCTTATTTTGCCTAACACTGTACTAGACAATACAGGTAATAAAGACTGCTGACTTAAACCAGTACTTTTTTCTAAAAAAAAAACAAAAACTCTCCATTGTTCTCTTTATCAGAAAAATTCTTATGTCGATGCAAATATGTAAGTATGGGTGTTAGAAAACTTGTAAATAATGAACAAATATCTGAAGGAAGAGCACACCAGTAGAAAGAATAGTGATGCCTAGTCCCTCAGGTGGGAAGGTACCTGGCACATTGGTAAAGAGCAAGGAGGCCAGTGGTGACAGGACCAGAGCCGGCAGGGCACCATAGTGACCAGCACTCAGCAGGATGGGAAGCATCACTCTGTCACAGGCAAAGGGGTCAGCTGCGCCCAGTGGAGGAACCCAGGAAAGTGCTCGTAAGAACAAGATAGGCTCTAAACATCCTCCGGGGCCAGAAGAAACACTGTAAGTGACACCAATGCCCTGTCTCTTACCTCTTGTCTCTGTTTTCCATGCCCCCGACCTGCACCCCAGCCTTCCAGCCCTAGAGGAGCTGGAGCTGTCTATGAGAATAGTCAACCACAGTGCCTTCCCGGCTGCAGCTAAGGGAGGGGAGGAGTTTTAACTGTGAATGAAGACTAGAATTTTATCTACTACACACTAGTGGGTATTTTAATTACTGAAATGAGAATAATCTTAGCACTAAAGTAATCAGAGGACATTTTACTGTCTTTGGCTAACTAGAGAAAATCCAGAATCTGCCTGAGGAGTCATCCAAAGGCCCAGGGAGAAAGTAGCCTACACGGCAGGTTTGCAGGGGCTGCTGTGAGAAACAGTAAAGACTGCTCTATGTCATTACACACGGCGGCATCTTGCTTATTTGCTGTAATAAGCCCTTGGGTCCTTAAATAAGGATCTTAGGAGCCAAAGAGCAGCAGCATATTTCCTTTTGTAACCTCATGGTCTTTCTATTTTGCCCACTTAAAACATGCCAGACTATTAACACAAATATGAACCCTCCTTTATTTCTTTCTAATTATTATGTTACATATTAGCTTTCTCGTATTTAAGAATTATTTCATGTAAATTCTTTAGTACTTTCAGTTCCCCTTCCTGGATGTAAACCTAGTTAACGACCATGACTCTTTTCCAAGAGCACAATGAATGACAGTACTTTGCAGTTAAAATAAACGGCTACGAGGCAGATGCGAGCAGACACCGTAGTTAGTCAAGCTGATTCATTAAGGAAAAAAAAAGGCACAGTAAAGCTGAATCAACTGTCATCTTTTAGTGATGACTGTTGATCTGATGTGATGAGAGAAAGTTCATGCACGTGGATGGGTTGATTCGGCTCCCGGATGGTCTGGAACATCGTTAACTCATACAGACTGATTCTGGCCCTGGTTCAAACTTCTCAGCCTTTGTTCTTGGGGCTCAGAGGATGGCTTTGAAGTTCAGGATAAAGCTCTTCTAACACACCATTACCAAAGAATAACCTTTTGATTATGATCTCATGAAAGTATAATCAATAGCTTACATAAGTTAAAACCATGGCAAACAGTGACGGTCCTGTAATTGGACCTTTATGAATTCCATATGTTACAATCTCTGCATTAGCTAGCAGTCTTGCATAATACATAGATTTCTTCCCCAAACGTAGCCGTTGAACTTTCTTAAAAGGCTATGAAACTTTTCACAGCTACTGTCAGCCTTGAACTCTTCAGGCCCCTGAGCTTGGTTGTGGGTATGTGACAGGCAGGATTTTTGGAAAGCTTAAAAGGATAAATAAATATTTCTCCCAAATCCAATAGATACTCATTTGTGCAAAGCAATTTAATCAAAGCCAGTAACTTTTTACTTAATTGTACAACTTTAAAAAATATTTCAGGGGGAAAAACACCTCCAGCAAATGATGGTTAAAAACTTAAGTAGAAAATATATTCCCTTAGCAAAGGCATGTTCTCACATAATGTTCTCAAATAACTAGGACCTGGCTAGGAAGCCGTTATGCCATTATCTACAGTATCTAAGATTGATATTTACTTCTCTCTCTTGTTAAGCTATATTACACTATTACTAAATGTAAAATTTAAGTGTTTAGTGTAGCTTAATTGGCTTCACTTTAGGAGAAAGGGCAGTAAACATGCAAGAAAAGATTTGGAAAGAAAAGTACCTAACCCATGGTCACAGAAGTTAAAAACAAAAAAACAAAACAAACCAGCCGAGTTCTCTGATAGATTGAAGGGGGCAAAGAAGTCTGAGTTGAAGGAACATTTAGTGACAGAGTGAAAGATATCCAAGGTAAGATGAGTCCCCTCCTTTTAGACTAAACATCAGATCCTTAGAGAGAGATGAGTATAAAGAGCCCAAACCAACAATTAAAGGTGGGGGAAGACGTATCAAAAAGAGTTATTTTTGCATCTTAGCCTTCTCCTTCCCAACTATTATCAGCCCTTTCAGTGTCACCTTATTCAGTTTTGTTACCTGCTACCATGAACTCGTTCTTCTTTTGGGACATATTTGAAAATTGCCAAAGGGGAGAAGGGTAGGGGGTGGGCAAAATGGATCAAGGGGAGTGGGAGATACAGGCTTCCAGTTACAGAATGGATAAGTCACAGGAATAAAATGTATACCATAAGGAATATAATCAATGGTATTATAATGGTGTTCTGTAACGGGGGGTAAGCAGAAGGGGGAATGAAGCATGAGAGACTATGGACTCTGAGAAACAAACTGAGGGCCTCAGAGGGGAGGGGGGTGGGGGAATGGGATAGACCGGTGATGGGTAGTAAGGAGGGCACGTATTGCATGGAGCACTGGGTGTTATACGCAACTAATGAATCATCGAACTCTGCATCGGAATCCGGGGATGTACTGTATGGTGACTAATATAATAAAAAAACATAAAAAAAAATAATGGTGTTCTGTGGTGACAGATGGTAGCTACACTTCTGGGGAGCACAGCATAACATACACACTTGTTGAATCACTATGTTGTATCCCTGAAAGTAATGTTACACTGCATGTTGCCAAAGCTAATTTCCAGCAAATTTATACACCTTTAGATTCCTCAGTCCAAAACAGCACCATTAAAGTAAACTTCGTGATTCTACTGTCACTATATAAATTTCTCCACCTGTAAATATGTTATTAGCTTTCAAATTAAAATTTGAATTACTGACTCACAAAGCATTCATTGTGCCATTTACGTTAAAAATGTGATATTTGTCTCCATATCTCCTCTATTTGGTCATAGGTAATTCCTAAATGCAGAGACTGTATCTATTTATCAAACTATTTTCAGTTGCCCAACTTTATTTTATAAAAGTATTTTCAAAGTCTTACATACACACACACACATACACACACACATGCACACAGATGATCGAAGAAGACCAGTACACCAAACGGGAGAAGGATCAAGCTTTTAACATCCTTGGTTTGACTGTTTTTTTAAGAGAATATCAGTGAGCTGGTTTTGGTCCAGTTTCTGTCCAGTTGTGACAAGACAACAGGCTACATAAAGAGGAAAAGAAATAGATCAACGGGAAAACCAGATGTACACAAATCAGCAAGGCCAATATGACCTAAATCATGATTTGTGTGAATGTACGGAAACTAAAAGGCATTGAGAAATAAGTCTCCTGTATTCATTTTGTTTTGTTTTATTTTGGGTTTTTTTGGGGGGGGTTACAAAAAAAGAGAAAAGGATGGCTCTGGAAATTATAGACCTTTCAGCTTCGGTATCTGTTTTCATGGTTCTCACATCTAGAAGAATAACCTAGATACCAACATAGAGTCACGAGAAATAAACAGTGCCTGACTAAATTAATGTTCTTTCTCAAAAGAGAGGCCAGGAAGCAATAGAGAGTCTACCTCTAAGTCAAAATCACTATTGATTGCTTCCCACAATTGGGAAATCCAGGCTTTACTCTTCTATGGGATAGCTAAACAATTGATTTAAGAGTTTAAGAGTTCATGTTATACCCAAAACATAAACTACATCAGCTTGGTACATACTGGGTGTATGTATTGGATGGTGTTTCATTCAGATTGGTCTTAGAAACCAATCTATCAGATATTCCTCTTTGTGACTTTTTTTAAAAAAAGATTTTATTTATTTATTTGACAGAGATAGACACAGCCAGCGAGAGAGGGAACACAAGCAGGGGGAGTGGGAGAGGAAGAAGCAGGCTCATAGCGGAAGAGCCTGATGTGGGGCTCAATCCCATAACACCGGGATCACGCCCTGAGCCGAAGGCAGACGCCTAACCGCTGTGCCACCCAGGCACCCCATCTTTGTGACTTTTATAAACAAAATGTGAAGGTGCTCACAAAAGCTGTAGACTTTCTTTAATTAAGTGGGCTTAATACTCTGGATGACAGAAGAATCTAAGTATTCTTAATCAATTAAAATATGACAACACTAGAACCAGAATGAAATTTGCAAGGACAAAGGCCAACAGCTGAGGCACAACGGAGCAACTGAAACTAGGGAAAGCAGATCTGGAAAATCATAGTTTACCACTAGCTGAAGATGAGTTAGCAATTTTCTGCCATATGGAAAACGTCAACTTGATTATGAAACTTACTGTGTGTAAAATTCTTCCTTCATGTCAGACATTAGCTATAATGCTAGTATCTATTTAGAGAACAAACTGGTGGCCACCAGACAGGAGGAGGGTGGTTCCATAGGTGAACCAGGTGAAGGGGATTAAGAGGCACAAACCTCCAGTTATAAAATAAGTAAGTCACAAAGACCAAAAGCACAGCATAAGGAATATGGCCAATAATACTGTAATAACGTTGTGTGGTGACAGATGGTGACTCCACTTACTGTGGTGAGCACTGAGTAATGTAGAGAATTGTCAAATCACTATGTTGTACACTTGAAATGAAAATAACATTGTATGGGGCACCTGGGTATCTCAGACGGTTAAGCATCTGTCTTCGGCTCGGGTCATGATCCCAGGGTCCTGGGATTGAGCCCCATATCGGGCTCCCTGCTCAGCCGGGGTCTGCTCCTCCCTTTCGCTCTGCCTGCTACTTCCCCTGCTTGTGCTTTCTCTGTGTCAAATAAATAAATAAAATCTTTAAAAAAAAAAAGAACATCGTATGTTAATTATACTTCAATTTTAAAAAAAGAATTGGAAATTAAAAAAATACTAGTATCTATTTTAAATGATATGAATGAATCAGAAGGATTTAGAAAAACATATCAAAAGTTTATTGAACCATAAGAACTCTTAACCATAGGAAACAAACTGAGGGTTGCTGGAAGGGTGGGTGGGAGGATGGGGTAACTGGGTGATGGACATTAAGGAGGGTACAGGGTGTAATGAGCACTGGGTGTTACATACAACTGATGAATCACTGAACTCTATTTCTGAAACTAATAATACACTATATGTTGATTAATTGAATTTAAATAAAATTTTTGAAAAGTTTATTGAAATCATTTAAAAAGTCTTATGAAGGAGTGTTGTTGAAAATTAGTATTCAGATTGATTACTTTTCCAAGTTCATTGTTGTCTCAGAGTTCTTCCTGTTTTGTTGTTGTTGTTGTTTACATATCATTCTGGAAAACCAGTCCTACTTTGATGTAAATGAATTTTTGGTTCTTGTTCTCAAGTCCTAAAAAGTATAACAAAAAAGAAGCTAGATTTCATTGTAGCATGGAAGATTCTGGATGGAGATAAAACATGGGCCATCAAAATGATGAAACTCTGGATAGCCAAAGGTGATGGTAGAGTTCTTACAGAAGATAGTTAGAGATCTGACCTGTATGCCTCCTGTGAGGGGCTGAGATCCCTTCCTGCTCCGCTAATCTACTGTTGACCTTATAGGACCCTTGTATTTACAAGCAGCTTCCCTGGCAGCATTCACTCATCACCCTCCTGCTCTGGGCTAGGACACTGCCTGCTTCTTTTTCTACTTTTTCCACTCCTGAGTTTTATCATTTGTTCATGCTGCTCTGTACTACTTTTCCTGATCCTTCCAAAATTTCTTTGTGCCAAAAAATAAAATCCTTCCGTAACACTTATTTCTAAATTATCTTCCTCCCAGAGAGTAAATATTTCCACAGTACTCTTCCATCAGCTTTTTTTAAAAGAATCATCTTGGCATTTTTTTCTTATGTATTTCCATCTCTAGTGTTTCCCCCAATTTTCTTCGGTTGTGCCATATTTCTTTGGGTGATATTAGAGGAAATTGAAGTAATAGAAATTCTACTACCATGGAGAAAAATCATGTTTATTATATGGAAGAAGAAAGAAGGGGCGGGGTTGTAATGATAGGATTGGTGGATTCTAGGGGAAAGAACTCATCTCCAAGAAAGAGCCAATGAATTAAGAGAAGGACAACAGAACAAAAGGGTCAGCACACTTTGTGCTAACATTAAGTCCTTCTTCCTCCATAGGCAGTGGATGGAAGACAAAAGCCAACCTGCAAGCCCAGGCTTTTAGAAACAGGTTAGTACAGGGTCAGGCCAACTTTTCAGAGTCACGTAAAAACAATGCTATTTTTAAAAGTATATATTATCTGACTTAAAAACACTTTACAAATCTCCTTGAAAATTCTGTGTATGTATTGCTTTTGATACTGTTGGAATTTCCACAGTAAGGGACCTCAGAGAGCTTTGGGAACAGGTCAGTCTTCTCAAAGTCCTTCTGATGGGGAAATATGACACTTTAGAGCTGGAAAAAGTCTAGGAGATCATTTGGGAAAACTGAGGGCCAGGGAGGTTAAATTATATTTCCAAGTCCCATCCATCAGGACTGGCTCAGCATGCTTTCTCTGATGCTTCTCTACCACCGTCTCCATTGCACTAATATTAAAATTAAAGAGAAAAAGAACCCAATGCTGATACTGGCACCACCATTGTTAAATACCTTCCACATCCTGGGCGCTGGTGGTGGGGGAAATGTATCATGGCCAGAACCACGCAGTGCCCTATCCAGCTATCGCCTCAGCCTGCTATTCAGAGCAGTGACCAGCCCATCGGCATGCCTCAAAATTTCACATTAGTGTGTGTATGTGTGTGTGTGTGTGTGTGTGCATGTGTGTGCATGTGTGTGTTTACTGGACTGTGTAACCTAAAAACAGATCAACAGATTTCCTTATTCTTTATTCTGGGAAAAAGGCTATAGGCAATTCTTTCCTTACACATTTTATGGGACTATTGAATTGTGATGTGGTGATGTTACCTTCTCACAGACTTAAGTTTCAGACTGAAACAAAGTGGAAAGCTCTGCTCTGCCCATCAGAAGATACATGCTCTTTTGCCAGCTCTGTTGCTAACTCTGTGATCTACAGACAGTCCGTTATCACCGCTGGTCCTCGGTTTGCTAAACAGAAAATAAAGGAGGTTGAAGGAAGCTTTAAGATTCCCTTCCCTTCTAAGAGTTTGTGATTCTGAGTGGAGGCAGCACCACAGATCCTTCCAGGGATTAGCATAGAGTCTCTCCTGAGCATTGGAAAAGAATAGAGTTCATTCTGCATAGATAACTGGATAGAGAACAGGGCTCAATAAAGACTTAGCTCTTAAGGCTCCTGGATGGTGCAGCGGGTTAAGTGTCCGACTTTTGATTTCGGCTCAGGTGGTGATCTCAGGGTCGTGACATGGAGCCCCATGTCCGGCTCTGCGCTAAAGGCGCAAAGGGGGGTCTGCTTGAGCTTCTGTCTCCCTGTCCCTCTGCCCCTCCTCCCATCTTTCTCTCTCTCTCTAAAATAAATAAATAAGTCTTAAAAAAAAAAACTCTTAATGTTAAAGTCTCAGTATATTAGTTCTGCACTCTTACGACCTAGGAATCTTCCCAGAAACATGCAAATTCATGCACACTTTCACCTTTATCAACTTCTGATGTTTTCAAAATGCAGGGATACATTTTCATAACCAATTGATGAGACTGCTTAAAGTGAGAATGATTTCCCTCCATCAGACCTGCCCATTTCCCTTTTGTCTGCTGTGTGTTCACTGCAGGAGATACTGCTCAAAGAAGTACACAAGGGCTCCTGTCTTTGAAGTGGCTGCAGGAAATGCTCTGCAGCGAAGCCAGCAGTTTATAAGTAACAATTTGTGTCTACCTACCAGGCTTTTTTTTTCCTTCCCTGAACCACTTTATTCCATAGAGAGCAAATTCGGGACGAGCTAACAGACACTTCAAAGTCTAAAAAGCGGAATATTTACTCACATCAAGACTGCTGGTCCAGATGAAACCAGCTCTTTAGACGTCTGAGTACTTTTGGAAAAGAGTCCTCTATATCAACTCTTTCTCCTTCTTCCACTTGGATCTACAGCTCTCGGAGCTCTGATCAGCAACTTAATTTCTTTTCCCTTTTATGGAACACCTATAAAGGCATATTTATTTGCTCAGAGTTCCCTTATTTTGATAAATGTAGGAAACATGCCGTTCTTCCTCTTAGTAAGTGATATGTCCTAGCCACTGATGACAATAACTCTTTAGGCTTTGAAGTTGATCTACTTGCTAATCCTTCTCTACCCTGTCCCTTTGAAAAATTGAGAAAATTGGGGCGCCTGGGTGGCTCAGTCGTTAAGTGTCTGCCTTCGGCTCAGGGCGTGATCCCGGAGTCCTGGGATCGAGCCCCACATCAGGCTCCTCCGCTGGGAGCCTGCTTCTTCCTCTCCCACTCTCCCTGCTTGTGTTCCCTCTCTCACTGGCTGTCTCTATCTCTGTCGAATAAATAAATAAAATCTTTGAAAAAAAAAAGAAAATTGAGAAAATTATATCACTGAGTGTCGAGAGAATAAATCACTTAATATATAAAAAATTTATTTAGCAAGTAATGTGCAGAAATGAATGTTCCAATCACTATTATTTCGAAACATTTCTGCATAAATATATATCTATATATGTACATGAAACATGCAGAAAACCTCATAGATGTATTCATATTAATTTAAAATCAACAGAAAATGTGTTTCCTTGCTATGTTAAAAAGGACTGACCTATTTTAATCTTTGGAAGTCACACACTAGTTTTGTATTTATAATTGTAATTTGAAATTAATATATATCTGAAGAGTTTTGTGTTCACAACTAATAATCATCCCTACGTAGTTTTTCACCTTGACCAACCTTAACGTCTCTCTCTCTCTGGAAAAGTAGGAGAGCCACTGACTGATCCCTCACTGCCCCCTACAGTATGAAATTCCTACTGAGATAAACTCGTCAGAACTTAAAAACGCAGGCACAAATCAAAAGCCCCGAGTACCATTTGGAAAGCTTCATTTAGAGGTTTAGAAATAAGCCACAAAAGAATACTAAAAAGGCTCTCCTTGCATAATTCTGTTGGAAGTATGGAGTAACCATTGCAAGCCATTCAGCATTAATGGATGTGCCAGGAGCGGCACAATGATCAGGTGCTTTGACTCAGAAATTTCACTTGTGGAACGCAGTCCTAAGGAAGTACTCCTGATATGGGAAAAGTTTCATGCATCGGGTTGCTCTTCACCATGTTATTTATAACAATGCAAAATTATCTAGAGACAATCTAAATAGGAGAATGTTTAAATAATCCACAGAATATTGTGTAGCTGGTAAAAAAAAAATCATGTTTACGGAATATATAATAACATGGGAAATTGCCCCACTGTCCTTAAGCAAACAATAAACAAAAAAGGGCACAAGTTGTTGCTTGAATAGAAAAACACTAGGTGGAAAAACACCAAAATGTTAGCGTTTTCTTATGTGAGTTAACTATACATATCATCCCCTCTCCCACTCTTCCTTCTCTTTTTCTGTATTTTCCAAAGACTTTTAGAGGGTGTACTAGTTTATGATGGAAAAAAGTAATGAACTTAAAATAAAACTCTGTAAGGATTCATAAAAAGGAATAGTTATACCCAGGAAATTAAGTACTACAAACCCTAATGAAGTCCAGTTTATGTAACTGAGTGAGTAATGGGTTTTGCAAGTTATAATTACTACAAAGACAGCTCGCAATGTAAAACCCTCAATTTGTAACAGCGAGACAAAATCTCTGATTAGCCTCCTCAGTTCTTTGTAAAGAGCGAAGCAAGGAATAAACATTATGAATATCTAGAAAGGAGCTACTATTGGAAGAAGGTCTTAGAGGGTAAATACTACTAGCAATAATCATTAGCAAAAAAGTCTTAAAGGGTAAATATGAGTAATATAGCTGTCTGGTCTACCTGCCTCAGAGTTGAACTCCTAAAATCAGTTTATTAGTCAAATTGAATGAACTGAAATCAAGCTAATAGGAAAACCCGATAAAAGTTGCCTAAAATAGATTTCGGTAGATTTTGTTGGCATTATTCAAGCAAAAAGTATTTTGAAAAGTTAATTCTGCTCAACGTTTGTTTTATTTTTTGTTACCATCAATGGTACCATCCAAGTTGTTTTCTTTCTATGATTTGAATTCAAACACAGAACCAAGAACAAGGCAGAAATGATAATGACTAATAAATCACATATTTTAGAACTGAAAGGAACCCCTTATTTTACAGATGAGAAAGAAAATGAAATCCTTTTCTGAGGTCCCACGTAGATGGTGTGGGAGCCGAGCCAGAAGCCAGGTCTTCTGAGGCCAGCTCAGTGTGACGCTCTGTGTTCAGAGACTGGGACGCCATCACTTAGTGTGGACTTTGGGCACCTCACCAGCACACTCCCAGGCCCGGGATCTGGCAGACTACCTTTCTTTGGCCTCATGGCTCCCATTTAGCACTAACAGCTCATTAATACAAAGCGAAGAAAAGACCCTACTTTTTTAGTGTCGACTACGTGTCAAGTACTTTGTACATATTATGCCACTGCGTTTTGCTGCCAGTGTAAGAAGTAAATTAATGATTTCCTTTTAGCACTTGAAGAAACCAAGGCTCCAAGCATTTAAGTTGATCAAGATTTGGCCCGTGCTGCTGTTTGCTTCTCTTTGATAGTAACTTCTCCTCCTGTTAGGCAGCTAAGACAAAAAGCAGTGTATTAGTCAGAGCTCTCCAGAAAGAATCAATAGGATAGATAGATAGATAGATAGATAGATAGATAGATAGATAGATGATTGATAGGCAGATAATAAGGAACTGGTTCATGTGATTATGGAGGAACTGGTTCATGTGATCATGTTAGCCTGAGATCTGTAGTTGGCAAGCTCAAGACTGAGGAGAGGCAATGGTATAAGTTCCAGTCTGAAAGCAGGGAGGCTCAAGACCCAAGAAGAAACTGCCTGTTTCAGTTGCAGGCAGTCAGGCAGGAGGAGTTCCCTCTTGCTCGTGGGAGGGTCAGCCTTTTTGTTCCATTCAGGCCTTCACCTGATCAGATGAGGCCCATCCACACTGGGGGGCGCCATATGCTTTCAGTTGACCAATTCAAAAGTTAATCTCATCCAAAACACCCTCATAGATGTATCCAGAATAATGTCTGACCAAATGTCTGGACACCTGGTGGCCTAGTCAAGTGGACACATAACATTAACCATCACACATCATGTTCTCCAGTGTGGTCAGGGCCCAGACTAGGGGGAGGTGATCAAGGTAAGCAGAGTGCAAATTTATGGAGACACTTACTCCTAGGTTCACACAAACATCCTGAGTGTCTCACTAACCCTAGTCCTGGCCCCATGTCCCACTCAAAAGGGCAGATTCAATCACCTTTCTTAACTTGAAAGGTTTTATATTAAGGGGGCAGCTTTCTACAATCATGTAAATACCATTCTAAAAAAGTCTTGGCTATGCAGAGTTTCTCAAGGAATTGATGGCAACAAATATCTGAAATACCAAGTATGAAAACAGATGAAGGGGAATTATTTCTGTACTTACCATGGCATGGAATGGTAATCCACTTATATTTTCCACTGAAAATGGTTCCTTATAATTTAAATAGTATTTATCAAATGGGCCCTTATTTTTATCAATAGGCAAAAGTATTTCTATAAAATCACAAACACAAATCTTTTCATGCATTACAGAAGAATGCGCAGCTATTAAAGATCAGGTTCAAATTATTTTACTTTGGGCTAAAGGCCATTCATTGCAGATTTTCACAGTTATTCCTCATATTTACTTATCTACAGTTTCAGCAATGCATGACTTTTCAGTTATGAGGAAAACTGAATGAACTCAATGAAACAAATGAAAGCATGTTTTAAAACTATTAAGTGCAATATAGAAAGGTGTCACTGCTATTAGCAGAATAATTCTACCTTAATTCAAGAGAGCTGTACCAATTTGCACTGTCTCCCTCACTTTATGAGTAAATATTCCCTCAAACCCCAGACAACATAGGATAGGCAATGATAACTCTCCAAATTCAAGCTTGCAGATACCCAAGAAATCAGATACATTTAATGATCAAACTTTGGGAACCAGAGACATCCAGCCAGTCTGAAGTCAAGCTTCAACTTAGTTAATTGGATATTTGCCTTGTAAGGTAGGACTCTCTAAATGAAGCTGCTTCACTAAAAATTGATTTGCCCGGACGGATTGGCCTAGCCTTGTATAACACAGAAGTGAAACAATATATACATCCATATCCCTATGATATGGATATATCCATATAAAGAGTAGAGTACCAGTAAATGCTATCTGTGATAATTTTATACTTTTGTTAAATATTTAGGAATCAAGCTGAAGAAATTCAAAACTGCTCATGGGAAAGAGCTGAAGAAATTGGGGGCGTGGGGGGACACGGGCTGCGGGAAATTAATATTGGTGTCTAGTGCGGGTCAAGTGTGTTAACTCATGCTGTTTTAGGTGCCAGGTGGCAATGTTCAATGTCAAATTGAGGAAATGGGTAGACTCCCCATTTTGGCACAGAACACCAGGCTGCTCTGAGACTGTGAGTCCCATGGAGATTACAGGCCTCTGCGGCCCCTGAAGTCTTTATAGCTTAGGGAGCTTGGAGAGGCTGCATCTAGACCTGACAGGTGGGTCTCACCAGGGCTGCACTGTAGCAGCAGAGGTCAAGACACCTCCCTCCAGGATGGCATGTGCAGGGTCCTTCTAAGAACTCACAGAAAAAGCTGGCCTTCGCTAGGGAAGAAGCAGGAGTAAATTAACCAGAGATCTGCAATGGGGAGGACAAGGCAGCAAACTTCAGGGTATAAATGCAAGGCAGGACTCTCCAAATGGGAGCCCACAGACTGTTAGAGTCTTGGGATATTCAAGTTAGAGCAGGAAGGTAGGTTGTAACCCATTATGAAGAAACCTTTCTTTGATTGACACAATTAAAAATATTCGGCAACATCTGCCCTAATAAGTTCCATGCCACTGAGCATGTTCAAGTAGAGGTTGAGAGACCACGATTCATGGATGCGCCAGAAAATGTTGGGCATGATAGGGTGGAGGAGCTCTGGGATCTCTTCTAACCCTACTATTCTGTTAACACCTAAAGACACAGCCAGAGAAGGCAAAGAAAACACTGGGTGAATATGGAGAGATACTCAAAGCTTGAGTCCAGCCTGAAATCGAGCAATTATGTAAAAGGAAGAAATAGAAAGTATATGTAAAATGATATCATTCACATAGTTATTTAGGGTGAGTTCTCAAATCTATGATGGACCCTTAATGCTTTCAGTGACATGGAATTTGAGACGTTTATTTTCTAACTCACTGAATATGTTAATGCTCTATTGAAATGAGTTACGTCAGGTCACAGTATCCCACAAATTGGTGTCTGTTAGAGAGCACCCTCACAACCTTAAGAAATGTTGAGGTGGAAAATTACGCAAAGAAGTAACTTTTACATTGCCACCTGCTGGCTACTGCTGTAAGTGACAGCAGTACGAATACAATTTAAAAGTCTTTTTTCTTTTCTTTTTTTAAGATTTTATTCATTTATTTGACAGAGAGAGACAGCCAGCGAGAGAGGGAACACAAGCCCCTAGCGGAGGAGCCTGATGTGGGGCTCGATCCCAGAACGCTGAGATCACGCGCTGAGCCAAAGGCAGATGCTTAACGACTGCGCCACCCAGGCACCCCTACAATTTAGAAGTCTTTATCAAATTCCAACTGGAGACAGGAATATTGATTGAAGTTACAAATGACAGGAATCAAATAGTTTCACTAAGTCCTCAAAAGGCATATATCCGAGTAATTTTACAAGTTTATTAGGGATTCGTCTGGGTATTGCCTTAAGTAGGAGATAATCTCCGTGGACTTGACTTCAGATGTGAATCACGCCCCTGGTGGTGCGTCCATGACTAATCCTGAAAACCCCTTGTAAACGAGGCACACTAACAAACCCTATGGCATAGGTTTATTCAGGTCTATCTTCAGCCCACACAGACCATTTCCCCAAGAGTAGCTCTGGACGCTTAATTCTGGAGAGATGACTTTCTCTGTCACCTAGTCCTACAGCGACATTTGTCATATTCATTTCCAAAACACTAATAATACTAATGGCAAGTAGGAGGCAGAATACATGAGGCCAGACTATCCCAAGTACAGAAAAGCCATGGAGTTAAGCAGAGAAGTTGTTCCAAGTGTGAATATATTAGTCTTACAGGTTTCAGGCTACCCCCTGAAGAACACCAGGAACCCTATGTAGATTAATTCATACCTCTCCCAACACAGTTATGCACCTTGTTCATTTTGCAATTATAACACATTTAATATTGTACTGTTGTTGTTTTGTTCATCTCTGTTGTCACGCTAGACTGAGGGCAAGCTTGATCTCCTTGAGGGCAATCTTCTTATGCCATATATATATATAATATTTTATATATATTATATTTTATATACAAAAACAATACATATAGTAATCTTCATAGAATTCAAAATTATATATTGAAATCTTCATATATTATATTACATATATATATACATATATATATATATGTATATATATATATATATATTAGCACTCAGCACAAGCTTTGGCATTAGGTAGGTCCTCAAATATATATTGAGTTGAGGTCAAAACAAGGAAGGGAGGGAGGTACTGAAGAAAAACCCCAAATCTCCAAAATCAGTCTTTCTATTCTACATCTCAAATCTTCGCTCTAGACTCAAGTTTTCAAATTCATACCAGACTCTGTCATCTGAACGTTCAGCAGAAAATTTGTGTTCAAGAATTTCCAAATGGACCCCACTGCTTTTGTACCTCAAACTGTTGTGCTCTTGCTCCTGTAATTAATTTCTCAGTTAAGACATAACTATCCAATCATCTGTCCATCCATACTGGGAGTCATCCTCTAGTCCCTCATTTCCATAACACCCACGTGTCAGTTACACTGACAGATATCTCTGAAATCAGCTCCTTCCTCCCTCTCCCCACTGCCCACTTTTCTTTCACACTCTTGTCACTTGGTAATGTCTTAAATAACTTCCTAATTCATTCCTAGTCCTCAGCCAGGCACCCCAGCATCTACCCTTCCTCTGCCACCAAAGTTCCCTTTCATGCAGACATGACATTACCATCTACGTTATCATGCTCCCTATTTTCTGTAAGACAAGTCAACTATGGCATACAGAAATCGTAATCTTCCCAATCTTTTTGGGGCTGCTAGTCCTTCTCCAACGACACCAATGATTTGTGATCTTGTGTACTTTCCTAAGGTTTATTAAGTATACATAGAATGCCTAGTCCAGCCCCACCTGCCTTGGCCACTCTCTGCCTACTGAACATTTTTCATGACCTAGGTTAGATGTTACCTCTTCTGTGATATCTTTTTCAGAATATAAGTAATTGTAAATTTACCTGATCAATGACAAAACCCTCTGGCTTTATGCTCTATAGCACTTCTCTTAGGGCATCTAATGAGTGCCACCTAGCCCATAGGAAGGCTCCGTGCAAATTAGGTAGAAATGTCCCCTCTGGACAGAGGTAGCTCTGTGTCACGCTATCAGACTTGACAAGTGAAGTGATCCGGACTTCAGCTCAGGCAGGTTGAACTTGCCACTTTGGTCAGGTTACCTCATGCAACAAAAAAATCTCATTCAACCGCACATGTGGGCCCTGAGAACTCAACACAATTATTGCCTCATATGCCACAGTCTTCACTGCCAGCTGGTGACTTCTTAGAAGGCAGCTAGACCAATTAAAATTTGTATTCTCAGAACCTAACACATAGTAAGCTTTGATAAATGTTCTTTGAATTTTTGTTTTTTGAATGAGAAAACATGCCAGAAGTTATCACAGGAATATCTCTGAAGTATATAAACATATATACCTCATAGTCTTAGGCAAATAATTTTATTTCCTTGTGCCCTAGTTTCCTCATTTATAAATTGGGGACAATACTAGTGCCTACCTCAGGCCTTCTGTGAAGATCTGATGAGAGATTATCCGACAAAGTGACTGGCCAAGAGTATGTGTTACACAAGTATTGACTATTATCATCAATATACAATAAATAAACGAGTATTCTGAGATGAACCTTTTTAAATTTGACAACAAATAAGACAATTATGGAGGAAGAATCCTTCTGCCCTGACTTAAAAAAACAGAGACAGTCATTGCAATTTGAATAAAGGTATTACTGTTAATGTTAAATGATTAAAGATATTTTACTTAAGACAGAAAATCATATTTTAGAATTTGGAAGGCATTTAGAGGTAATCCAAACCGCTTTTCGTATAGATAAAAGAATTGGGTTAAGTGAACTTTCCATGGGTTCTATTGTTTCCCCCTGTGGCCCTTCCCAAACATCCAGCCTCATCTCCTCACACACATACACATATCACTGCCCAGCCCTAGCCCCCAATATTTTCCATTGCATATATCCAGCTCCTGTCTAGGGCACCATTAGCCTCTTCCAGAATGTACTTTCACAGCTCCTTTGCCTCTGCCTGTGAGAGCTGGCCTCCCTACACACCTGACTCCTGTCTCAGCTGATTCAACAGCTTCAAGTCTCAGGTCAATTGTTGTATCTTCTCTGGCAAAGCCTTCCCCTCCTTCCTCGCCAAAGTTAGCTGTTGCCTCCTCTGTGTTCCCACTCCGTGTTCATACCTCTATTTAGCACTTATCAGACCAAGGGCCCTGAATCCCAGCTGTCTAGGTTTGAATTCCAGCTCTGCCACTTACACCTATGTTTCTCTTGCTCCTCTCTGCCTCAGTCACCTTATCTATTGAGTGGGAATAATAATCAGATCTACCTTATGTATTAATTCATTCAACAAATAGTTATCAACTGCTTATTGTGTGTCAGGAACTGTTCTAGGACCTGGAGTAGTTACATGGTGAACGAGACAAAGTCCTTGTTCTCATGAGCTTACTCTGAATGGGAGGGTTGAACAATTAAAATCAAATATAATCAGGTATAATCAATATTCTTAGGGCCATAAAAATATACAGCAGAGAAGTAGACTCAAGAGTGATGAGGGTAGTGGTGGTTGTTTTACAGAGGAGAGGCAGGGAGAGTCTGTTAGAGGACGTGACATTTGATTGCACACGGGGGAAATGAGTGAGCAAGTCACATAGAAATCTAGCAGGAGTGAATGCTAGGCAGAGAAAATTTCACGTGCAAAGGCTCTGGGGCAGGAAGGATGAGCTTGGGGCTCAGGGCAAAGGCTAACAGGGCTACTGCCAAGTTAATGAAGCAGGCAGTGGAGGCAATGAGATGCTCTTTATTCCTAGCACCAAGATTTTTGGATTTTTATCTCCTAAATGTTTCCCCAATCCATTTTTCCCTTCAATTCATCCCTGACATCCTATTATCCTGATTTCTCTCCTTAAAGCAAAGCCCCCTCAAAGCTATTTTCTATCCCCTGACACAAGGATCTAAATACGTAACTCTAATGCTACTGTCCTCTGCTTTATACTTTTTCATGGACTGACTCCACATTGTCTCTAGAGTAAATCCCAGATGCATCACCATGCTGGACAAAGTCCTCTAGGACTTAGCCCCTCCCCACCTCTTTACTTCCTACTTGCACATATACGCCAGCCACACCAAAGTACTAGTTCCTAGATAATGTCTTTCTGGTCTCTACAACTTGCCTTATGCTGTTTCCTTTCCCTAAAAACCATCCCCTCTTCCACATTTTTGCTTGGCTAAGTCAATAGTCAGACTCAGCTCTGGAGTTACTTCTCCTCTTTGCTCATTATAACCTGGGACTGTCCTAGTGCTGCTACAGTACCACTTCCGAGCAATTATTAGGGTGATCTGTTTGTATACATCTGTTTCTCCAGTTAGCTTCTCATTTTTTCAAGGGCAGAGAATTGGTCCTTAATCATGTTTTGCCTCCCCAGGGCGTGATCAGTGTTCTGGCCAAGAGCCTCGAAGTGAGAACTGTGTTCATGCCCTTCCTCATATTGTCAGCTAAGAAGTCAATCCTGAATCTGTCCCATCTCAGGCCCACACAAGACGTAGCTGCTCTATGAGACTGATTCAGGTAAATGCATTTCAAAGGATGCCTGACAATTTTCAAGATTCTTTAATCACATTCGTCTACAAAATTCAAAAGAAGACAAAATCCACATGTCTATCTGAGAAAAAATTGTGCTATGACTTCAGAAGTTTTTTTTTTAAAAAGGATTTATTTGTTTATTTGAGAGAGAGAGAGTGTGTGTGTGTACACGTGCGTGCACACGTGCGTGCACACAAGTGTGCTCTTGCTGGAGGGGAGAGTAGGGGCAGAGAGAGAGGATCTCAAGCAGACTCCCTACTGAGCATGGAGCCCCACACAGGGATTGATTCCACAATCCTGAGATCATGACCTGAGATGAAATCAAGAGTTGGACGCCTAACTGACTGAGCCACCTGAGAGCCCCTGACATTAAAGTTTTAACTAGTAAGTTTTAAAAGAAAGTCAAATACTTGAAGAAGGAGGCTTATTTATTTTTTTTTAAAGATTTTATTTATTTATTTGACAGAGATAGAGACAGCCAGCGAGAGAGGGAACACAAGCAGGGGGAGTGGGAGAGGAAGNATTTTTGTTTTTTGAATGAGAAAACATGCCAGAAGTTATCACAGGAATATCTCTGAAGTATATAAACATATATACCTCATAGTCTTAGGCAAATAATTTTATTTCCTTGTGCCCTAGTTTCCTCATTTATAAATTGGGGACAATACTAGTGCCTACCTCAGGCCTTCTGTGAAGATCTGATGAGAGATTATCCGACAAAGTGACTGGCCAAGAGTATGTGTTACACAAGTATTGACTATTATCATCAATATACAATAAATAAACGAGTATTCTGAGATGAACCTTTTTAAATTTGACAACAAATAAGACAATTATGGAGGAAGAATCCTTCTGCCCTGACTTAAAAAAACAGAGACAGTCATTGCAATTTGAATAAAGGTATTACTGTTAATGTTAAATGATTAAAGATATTTTACTTAAGACAGAAAATCATATTTTAGAATTTGGAAGGCATTTAGAGGTAATCCAAACCGCTTTTCGTATAGATAAAAGAATTGGGTTAAGTGAACTTTCCATGGGTTCTATTGTTTCCCCCTGTGGCCCTTCCCAAACATCCAGCCTCATCTCCTCACACACATACACATATCACTGCCCAGCCCTAGCCCCCAATATTTTCCATTGCATATATCCAGCTCCTGTCTAGGGCACCATTAGCCTCTTCCAGAATGTACTTTCACAGCTCCTTTGCCTCTGCCTGTGAGAGCTGGCCTCCCTACACACCTGACTCCTGTCTCAGCTGATTCAACAGCTTCAAGTCTCAGGTCAATTGTTGTATCTTCTCTGGCAAAGCCTTCCCCTCCTTCCTCGCCAAAGTTAGCTGTTGCCTCCTCTGTGTTCCCACTCCGTGTTCATACCTCTATTTAGCACTTATCAGACCAAGGGCCCTGAATCCCAGCTGTCTAGGTTTGAATTCCAGCTCTGCCACTTACACCTATGTTTCTCTTGCTCCTCTCTGCCTCAGTCACCTTATCTATTGAGTGGGAATAATAATCAGATCTACCTTATGTATTAATTCATTCAACAAATAGTTATCAACTGCTTATTGTGTGTCAGGAACTGTTCTAGGACCTGGAGTAGTTACATGGTGAACGAGACAAAGTCCTTGTTCTCATGAGCTTACTCTGAATGGGAGGGTTGAACAATTAAAATCAAATATAATCAGGTATAATCAATATTCTTAGGGCCATAAAAATATACAGCAGAGAAGTAGACTCAAGAGTGATGAGGGTAGTGGTGGTTGTTTTACAGAGGAGAGGCAGGGAGAGTCTGTTAGAGGACGTGACATTTGATTGCACACGGGGGAAATGAGTGAGCAAGTCACATAGAAATCTAGCAGGAGTGAATGCTAGGCAGAGAAAATTTCACGTGCAAAGGCTCTGGGGCAGGAAGGATGAGCTTGGGGCTCAGGGCAAAGGCTAACAGGGCTACTGCCAAGTTAATGAAGCAGGCAGTGGAGGCAATGAGATGCTCTTTATTCCTAGCACCAAGATTTTTGGATTTTTATCTCCTAAATGTTTCCCCAATCCATTTTTCCCTTCAATTCATCCCTGACATCCTATTATCCTGATTTCTCTCCTTAAAGCAAAGCCCCCTCAAAGCTATTTTCTATCCCCTGACACAAGGATCTAAATACGTAACTCTAATGCTACTGTCCTCTGCTTTATACTTTTTCATGGACTGACTCCACATTGTCTCTAGAGTAAATCCCAGATGCATCACCATGCTGGACAAAGTCCTCTAGGACTTAGCCCCTCCCCACCTCTTTACTTCCTACTTGCACATATACGCCAGCCACACCAAAGTACTAGTTCCTAGATAATGTCTTTCTGGTCTCTACAACTTGCCTTATGCTGTTTCCTTTCCCTAAAAACCATCCCCTCTTCCACATTTTTGCTTGGCTAAGTCAATAGTCAGACTCAGCTCTGGAGTTACTTCTCCTCTTTGCTCATTATAACCTGGGACTGTCCTAGTGCTGCTACAGTACCACTTCCGAGCAATTATTAGGGTGATCTGTTTGTATACATCTGTTTNATGATCTGCTTGTATACATCTGTTTCTCCAGTTAGTTTCTCATTTTTTCAAGGGCAGAGAATTGGTCCTTAATCATGTTTTGCCTCCCCAGGGCGTGATCAGTGTTCTGGCCAAGAGCCTCGAAGTGAGAACTGTGTTCATGCCCTTCCTCATATTGTCAGCTAAGAAGTCAATCCTGAATCTGTCCCATCTCAGGCCCACACAAGACGTAGCTGCTCTATGAGACTGATTCAGGTAAATGCATTTCAAAGGATGCCTGACAATTTTCAAGATTCTTTAATCACATTCGTCTACAAAATTCAAAAGAAGACAAAATCCACATGTCTATCTGAGAAAAAATTGTGCTATGACTTCAGAAGTTTTTTTTTTAAAAAGGATTTATTTGTTTATTTGAGAGAGAGAGAGTGTGTGTGTGTACACGTGCGTGCACACGTGCGTGCACACAAGTGTGCTCTTGCTGGAGGGGAGAGTAGGGGCAGAGAGAGAGGATCTCAAGCAGACTCCCTACTGAGCATGGAGCCCCACACAGGGATTGATTCCACAATCCTGAGATCATGACCTGAGATGAAATCAAGAGTTGGACGCCTAACTGACTGAGCCACCTGAGAGCCCCTGACATTAAAGTTTTAACTAGTAAGTTTTAAAAGAAAGTCAAATACTTGAAGAAGGAGGCTTATTTTAAATAAATCTATGTCCAGTGTCCACTTCTCATCATTTAAATGGAAGCATCACCTGCCAAGTGTAATTTCTATACCTTTATTGTACTTTTCTTGATACTTAAAAATTAGGGATGGGAGTGGAGAATAGATGCTAAATCAATTCTTTCACAAATCAACATATTATTTTCCTTATTTAAGCTTCTTTTTACATTGAATTCAAAGTTCTAGATCCATTAGAAAATAAATTGATTTTTTAAAAAGTTCTATGCACTCACAAAATGTGATTTTTTTTTTATAGTTCCATACCCTAACTGCCAAAAATAATTTAACTTGGAGCTGAGACTAACTATCACAAAGTTTTACAAAAGTTTAATAAGAAAGAAAAGCTGATTGATGATTGTAGAAAAGTCACTGTCCACCCAAAACATAAACCAAAGATTTACTTAGTATATCCCTGGGACAAACCTGCAAAATACTGAGTCTATCGTTTTCACAGCGGAGAAGAGAGACATCTTCCTGAATTGTTTCTACCTTCTTCTCCTCCCCCAGCATCCTTCTCCATTATTTCACCTTGACGTTCCCTTCACTGAATTTCCATGACCTCTCAGATGGGATACGAAGCCTATCATGATCACGTCTTCCCGTTTAAGACCTCCATGCACTTGAATATACTGAGCTCTCCACTTGGAAGGTATTTTTCCTCCCTTACTGGTCTGATGAATGCTTCCTCATCCTTCAGGAATTAATTCAGATATCACCTGCTCAGTGAAGAGCTCCTGCTTCTCCTTCCTCAAGGCAGGGAAAAGAGTGACTTTCTTTGTTCTCTCAACAAATCCTACACTTTTTAACCTTCATTCGGATGAGTATCAGGAATATTTGCTTCCTAGATGATTAGCTTCCTGAGGGCAGGGAGCTCTTGGTGTGCTCTATGACTCAGTGTCTATGTTTGTTGATCGACTGCATGCTTGAGGCAGAGAAACACCATAGAGGAGAATGACTCCCCATCCAGGAAGGGCTCACAGCAACATAACCGAGGTACTCCCAGGCTGGCAAATGGGACAAGTTGGCTCAATTATCGCAGCAAAAGTAGTCCTGACCTGACAAAGCCTCCTCCAGAGATCCAGCTACAGGATGAAGAACACTTTCACTAAACTCTTAATCCCCAAACTTTTCCTCTCACAACACATCAGGAACATTGAAGTGAAACGAGTTTAATCCGAAACAAAATACTTTATCAACTATCATGGCTTTCCACTTCCCCACAACAATTTAAAAGATTTTTATTTCGGCAAGTGTTTTAAAGTCAGGAATGAACACAGAGAGTAGCGGTGAAGGGTCTGTTTACGCGCCTTTATACCACCGTGTATGGATGACGTAGCAGAGTTTACATTTGTGCTATGTCAATCGCTATGGAACCAGATGGGGCTTACCAGGTACCTTGTAACTCATCTCCTCTAAGCAATAAAGGCTTTTTTTTTTTTTTCCGGCAAAAGTTTGAGAAGCTTACTGCTGTTTTCTATCAGCAGATACAACAGATGGCTGGCACATGCCTGCTTTGCTAAATGAAATGGGCTCTCTGCAGAATTACTCTTTGATCCCTAGTGGCATGTCCACAACACCACCATGCAAAATACCACAGCATAGCAGAATCTAAACATTCAAAGTTTAAAGCTGTGTTTTTGATATGAGTACCTTCTTTAAAAAAATCATGCCCACAATATGTAAACATATTCACATTCCCTCTTTGAAACCAGGGACCAGGGTTTAAAAACCGAGGCATTTCCTCCATTTGGTGACATTAAACCACAGCAAAGGTATGATGGCAAACCCCAGGAGTATGAAAGTACGCAACCACTTGGGCTGTAACTACCAAAACGATCATAACTCCATTAGGAAAAAATGCGAAGAGTACACATTAAGGGACTTAAATAATAATAATCAGTGTTACCATAACTTATGGAATTAGAAGATGGTTAAGGGTACTTGGCAGTTCCTTTGAGCAGGGAGAGGAAGTACTTGAATTAAAATTCACTTCTCTCTTGCCTTTTTTTCATTTTTGTCGAGGGGAGAAAAGAAGGAAAGAAACATTTTCACACAGCTCTCCTTTCTTCAGCAGTCCAATGGGAAATTTGAGACTGCAAATTGCAGCCAGATTTAGTGGGACCAGTGTGACATCGTATCAAACACCATATTGCAAAAACAAGCTCTCCGGAGCTTTAGGGGCATTTACATGACAGAATTGGATTATCTAGTTCATATTACAGAAACATATCAGTAGCATGATTCCACTTTTTAAAAAAAATTCACAAAAATATGAGTCAGTTTTCAGGAAAATGATCTGTTTTTTACTTTTCTTTTTGCCAATAGTACCTTCCTCATTTTAAAGCTAAATTTGGGTTCCACTGACTAGAATCACTCACAAAGATACCACTATCCAGGTAAAGTTCTGGAGCTTTCCTTATACTTGATTTTGTGTTAGTATTGTTCTTCTTTTTGGCAGTTTGAAATAATTCAAGAAGTTTTTTTAATTGGTAGGGAGCTCGGAAGGGTTATGGACACATTTATGTTCCTTCCATATGATAAATATTGTACTCTTTACACTGAATCTTCAGCATGTGTAGCGTTTTCTGTTTTCTATGGTGATACATAACACAAAAGAGCACATTTCTGCCGTTTAACTCAATAATCAATTCTTCTAAGATGTACATGGGACCACACAGAGCAGCAGATAAAATTCTCCTCTTCCTTTCCTGTATCCACAATGATGCTTTTCAGTTTTGTTTTTAAACATCTTGCAATTGAGAAAAATGAGGCTCTATCACCGACTTCTAGTGGTTATAAGAATTGTGACCACTATACACGATAACAAGTTTAATTTCAGATCTGGACCTGTTGTTACAGATGGTTAGAGCTTGCTTGGTAATCCATGTGGTGGGTTGGAAGTTAATACTGACTGGTTATCTTCACCCAGAGAATTTCTGCTCCATACACACCAATTTTACCCCAACCCTTGCCAACCATCTCAGAAATACAGGCATTTGGTCACAAGGAGGTTGGAAAACTAGTAAAAATGGCTCAGCATAAATCTGTCACCATTGCTTTAAAAAAAAAAGCCAACGTAAAAAGAGATGCCCAATTAACTGGGTACTAGATTCATAGGACCTTAGCAACTATATGCGGGTGATAGAATATGTTACAGTTACTAAAATTAAGTCTATATGATCTTTATAAATAAAAATCTATTTATATGATCTATAGAAACAAAAAATTTTGGCCTTGAACCAAATTGGTTCATATGGAAATCAGCAATGGTGTCCTAATACTAGAATTTAGATTTGTCTAACAAAACTTCTCATTAAAGTTTTATTTGAAAGCCATTAGTTTTAGAAAGGTTTGTTTTCCAAATAATATGTTTAATTAGTGCATCATTTAGAATACCAAAATGGTCACTCATGGCCCCTACCTGTCCCAAATTTAGAGAAAAATTAGAATAAGGAATGCCTCATTGAAAAACATCAACTATTAAAAGTCATATACAGCAATAAAGGGTATTTTCCCTTAATTACTTAAAATCCTTTAAGCCTAAACCTCTTTAATAGAAATTCTTCTCTGATCTAAGGGCCTTGAGAAAGAGCATGTCAGAAGGCAAGTATTTTAAATGGGAGATAAAGCAGAGACAGGGTTTTCTATGGAAAATGAGGATTTCAGTGAAAGAGGTCAGGTCTTCTGGTTTCAGATAAGAAAGACTTCCTAGGCAGATTTTTAGGGATCTTGAAAAAAGAACTGTTGAGAATCAGATCAGCATTAGTCAATTATTTGGGCTCCATAGTTATGATCAGCCATGAAAACCATTTGTTTTACCATTTTGTTGAGTGATGTATGGTGTAAAAATGATATTGGATAATAAATATAAGTAAACTATAATGTAGAACATCATGCAAGTTTAAACTCTAAAGTATAGCCTTTTGTACACATTTAATGTAAAATAGTTTTTGAAATTACAAATCAACACACACTCATTGTGGAAAAACAAAAATGAAATATACACAGAAATAATCAATGTTGACACTTTGGAGAATCAGAGATTACAGGCTGAAGGTACAGTGTATCGAGTGTAATATTTACCAATATGTAAGGCACATAAATGTGTTCATAACCCTTCCTAGCTCCCTATCAATTAAAAACCTCTGATACATCAGATGTTTATTCCTATGTCTGCCTACATATTTTGTAATGGAATCAAACAGAATATACTGTGATAGGCTGTTGACCCAATCTGTCATGAATATCTTTCTATGGCATTGAATAGATGTCTAGAATATTCTTTTTTTTCTTTTGATGTCTAGAATACTCTTTTTTTTTAAAGATTTTATTTATCCATTCGACAGAGATAGAGACAGCCAGCGAGAGAGGGAACACAAGCAGGGGGAGTGGGAGAGGAAGAAGCAGGCTCATAGCGGAGGAGCCTGATGTGGGGCTCAATCTCATAACGCCGGGATCACGCCCTGAGCCGAAGGCAGACACCTAACCGCTGTGCCACTCAGGCGCCCCTGTCTAGAATACTCTGATTAATGATTCATTGCATTCTCCTGTCACTATCACTAGACCTCTAAATCCTACCCATTTTTACATTTATAAATAGCACAATGAGGAACACTCTTACACCTAACATTTTATTAATATCCATAATTATTTCTTTAGGATGAATGTCTGGAAGTAAAATTTCCCAGTCAAAGGATGTCTATCAAGCTTTTTGCTATCAGAATCAATTAGCTTTGCAAAAAGGCTAACAGGGGCATCAGCCACATACAAGCAGGCACCATTCTCTACATACTCAAAACGCTCTTAAAAACCTGACCAACTTGATGTGGGGAAATGAACCTCACTGTAATTTTTATTTGCATTTGTTTGAAGTAGAACATAAAAGTTATTTCAAATGGCCCCAAGAATACTTTGGGTTAATAGACTAATAATTTATTGGAAGGAGATAACACCTACTGCTTCTAGGTGTTCAATCCTAAAGTTAGTTTAACTTTCTCCACATGTTGCCAAAACGCTTTAATATTAAGCTTAAAATGTCGTTAATCAGCTGTGTGTTTTTGCTTGTGTTGAAATCCTAAATGTTTGATATTATTTGGATGAAACAACTAGATAATGGAATGAACTTTTCATTTTCCATGTAGATGTTTTGATGTGGTTTGGCTTTAGCCAGAGATGCCTTTCAAAATACTTAATTGGTATTGAAGTGATTATTTTTCTCATCTTCAAAATTTCCACGCATTTCAAAAATTATGTTGCTGGAGTCACATAATTTTATTGAGTACAGTAAGTAAAATTTAAATAATATTTTTAACTGTCCCGCTGTTTGGCATTGTGTCAATCCTACCCTCCTCACTTACCGTCCCAGCTAATTAAAACAGACACCAGAGTTCATGCTGTTACCTGTGGTAACCTATCCAGAGCAGACTGAGCATAAACAGCAAGATAACTTAACTGAGGTGCTAACATTGTCCTGTGTAATGAGATAATCCACAAGGGTGATCAACACCTAAACAAGGGAGAAAAAGATGCTAGAAGCTTCATCTCCACACCAGTGCCAATATCTTCCCTAATCCTTTACAAGGGACATTTCTGAGATTGATTCGAGATTCATTTTGTACTCAACAATATGTCAGTGCTTGCAAACATGCACTATGCTGTAAAGCGACAGGGGAGATGACATGGCATTTAAGCGTTTGCTTCAAATTCTATTCTCCAGAAGACAAATGCACATGAAAAATAAATAAATAAGAACTGTTGACATTTTCTGCCTCTCCTATAGTTACCAAACCCTTTCACCCAGGAAGGGGTGTAAGTTAAGCTATATCGTCTAATGGTTCTTATAAATTCATAAAAGTATAGGTAAAGAAAATATCCTTTTAAAAATTACAGAATTAATATTGATCTCATCTGCCAAGTGGTCAAACACAGATTCAGGTGAAAAGAAAGGAGATGGTAAAAGGCCATTCACTGTTTTACTACTGATTTTGTACTATTCCAAAACTAATTGTCCGTAAAGTATGAAGAGGGGGTTATAGGAAGAAAAGAAGTACTCTCCTTTAGAGCAATAGGAGCCTCGGTGAACTTAACTACCAAATGGGGGTGTTAAAATAGATGACTTTCCTGTTGTGAACCCTGGTGGATCCAAAAATAAATTTCTTTTTTTACAACAATGGAAGTGTTAATGGGTCTAGATTTGGTTTGTTTTAGAAAAAAAAAAATGAAGGAACAAGACCTGAGGGAAAAAAGACGATTAAATTGGTCATAGTCACACCCAAATATAACAGATAGAGGGACCCAAAGTGGCTTCTTAATTCACAATAATTACTTTTTATAAAGCATTTTCTGGATCACATTCTTCATGAAAATAGCCATATAAATAAATTTAGAATAAAAAAAGATCTGAAAATGTGATTTTAATTATAATTACAATGATTTTCATAGTGGACACATTTTACTGTCTAATGAGCAAAAGAATTTATTACTTACTATTTGTCCTCTAGAGTAAACTCTCCAACTGCACAAAAGAAATTAAACTCACATAGTATTTATCCTCCCTTTCTTTCCAAAATTAGAGGTCATTTATGTATTACTGGAACTGTACAAAAGGTAACATACAAAGGATGGTAATGTGCTAAGAAATAAAAGGAATGCTTCATAAAAGTATCTTGCAGTTTTCTTTTTCCATATGAAAGTATTTTAAACGGTACTTAAAAAATCAATAGCCTGCAATATTTTACAAATGTTCTTACATGACACTTTTTGGAGCTGTGAACTTCAACCAGAAACGTGTAGCATTTACAGTGTTCCAGTGAAAAACATTCAAAAATTTTTTTCAAATATACCATGTCAAAAACACTTAAAGAGTTTAAAATTTGTTGTAAAGTATAAATAATGTCAAAAGTGATTGGTATATACTATGGCAAAGAGTCTTTTAGATATTATGGGTTTTATGTTTTAAATATTTTATTGTTTTATGCTTATTGTAAAATATGTTTTACATATTTTATTCTGGCATAGATATTATATTAAATTTTAATGTCAATAATGATAGAAAAAAGTGATATTGGTATTTGTCTCTAGCAGCCTGAAGGCAACGGAGTCATATCAAACTAGCAAGCTTAGGAACACTGCTTATCTTTTTCTTTTGGCAATCTTTAATTTATGTGACACGTTTAAAAACACGGGAGTTAATCCTTTATTTGCTTGGGAGATCACATGAGAAATCACTCTTAAAAGTTGTAAAAATGTACCAGCCTACACACTACCCAGTATTGTTTCTACCTGCCATCAAGCAATGGAAATATTAAAGGGTAATTTTCTCCACCCTTTCTGGTTATCAGTACTTACCTGCCCCACAGCTTGCCAGGTAAAATTCATGGAATGGATATTGACAGGAATAGCTGGCATTCTCTGTTGTGCTTTTCTGAAATCATGTGTAAAGGGGGCCATTTTCCCCTCGGAAACAATCAAGATATCTTCTTCAAATCCTGGTTTAAAACAAAAATAAAACCATCAAACTAGGCAGACTTAAAAGAATCCGAACCCAGAAAACACAAGCAAAAAGAACACTAAAGAATTGGTATGGGCCATTTCTATACACAAAGCACCTGTCTGGGTACTGGCTAGTTTTCTTCTGTATGTGGTAAGAACAGTGCCAACAAACACATGCTTTCAGGAAAGGGAGTGGACATGGAGTCCCCGGGTGCTAACAAACGCTGGGGCCACCCTAAAACGGTTGCAGAAACTAGCAACAGCATGATCAGAACACTAGATAGGCTTAGGTTTCTTGAGACAGAAGTTCATAGCTTTCAGGTGGAAAATAGCCGATTGAGAGCTGGAGGGGGGCCACTTTCCTTGGAAATTAAGTTTTAAAAACATACTTAAATGCATGCACCTCTCCTTTAACAGAAGCGCTGGAGAGAGCGCAGACCCAGGGAGGGGAAGGTAGTGGGCGCGGGAGCCTTACCTATGAGCACTCTCGCCTGGTGAGCATCGATCCACAGGTACAGGCTCTCCTCCCGCGGCTGCCCGACCTCCGCCCGCAGCACCAGCAGGCACGGGAGGATGCTCCACAGCCGGAGCGCCGCGGCAGGGAAGGCGCTTCTCCCGGCCATGCTCCTCCGGACCTCCCTCCCCGTGGCTCTTGCCGCCGAACCTCCTTCTGCCTCACCTACCCAAACTGCGGCCGTTAAGTCCTCCCTCAGCCCAAGCTGTGCCCGCGTAGACGGCCGGGCGCGCAGCCTCCTGGCCGGTGTGCGAGAGAGCCCGCGAGAGCCAGAGGAGGAGGGAGGGCAGAGCGGGCGCCTGCAGGGAGGCGGAGGGGGCGCGGGAGGAAGAGGAGACGGCGGAGACGTAAGACTGGCAGAGCAGGAGATGCCAGCACGCACGGCGAGGCCAACAGCCCCAGGGTTAAATACAGCCCGAGAGGAAGAGCGGGAAGGGAGGGCGCGAGCGAGGTGCGAGCGAGGAGTGGCGAGGCCCAGCCGGCCGCCACTAGGGGGCGCTTGGGGGCGCGCGCGCGGGCGGCGCGAGACGCTCGGAGGCCGCGTCCACGCCGCGGGGCGCGGGAGCGAGCGCGCGCGAAGGGGACGCGTGGTGTACGCGGTTGCGGAGCGGGGCGTCGGGAGAGGCCACTGGGACGTCACTCGCTTCTGCCTCCTGCTTGGCGAGGCAAGGCGGGGGGAAACACGGAGAACTGACACGCGCGGCTTGAGTAAGCGCTGAGGACAGCGATGCTAATGATGACGACGACGGCAACGACGACTTCCATCCCCACGCCGGTGCCGAAGGAAGGCGTGTATTTCCTCCACTTCTCCCTTTCCGCCGCTGTCCTTCCTCTCTGAGCCGCTCGACGCTGATACTTGGCGCGTTCCCCTCCGTGTAGAACCCGAGCCACAGTCCAGGGGTGCGGTTGATGTCAGGCGCTGGGCTTAGCTCGGGGCGCAGGGCTTCCCTTCCGCCCTTGTCAGACAGCAAAAAGGGTGCTTTCACAGTGGGGAGGCTCTTCTCCCTGCTCACCCAGTGGTGCCAGGAAGAGTTCCCTGGACGCTGGATGACAGGCGTACCTGACCCCGTGGGGGGTAGGGCTCCGCAAAGCCATGAACATCTTAATATCTGCTGAGGTTTCCAGGAACTTGGAGGTACGCGTGGTGGTACTGAAATCACAGGCACTCGGGGGCAGGACCAAGGCTCCGGCCTTGTCTCTGGGAAGAGTAGTTGGCTGGCCGTGGGTTACAGCCTCACATAGCCACTGGATCTCAGCAGAGGGGATTTAACTTGCCCCCTGCCTAATCCCTTGACTGCGCAAAGAAAACAGAAGCAAAAGGTTAAAAAAAAAAAAAAAAAAGAACCAAAAAAACTTAGAAAGATTTCAGACTCAGAAAAGGGTTGTTTATTTCTCTTTGTTCTTTAGCACCCAGATGCTGCGACAAATGCCCAAGGATCAAGTGTCTAGGGTGTGGTGTTTCACTCAGTCCTTTGTAGAGTAGTGGACACCTCAAGAGGGGAAAACAAACAGAAACAACAGAAGAGAAGCCGAACTTGTGCATGCCTTAAGTTAATAAATGTTAGGTCATGAGAAGTTACTAAAAAGAACAGAATATGCCTTCCCAGTTATGAAATATTTTCAGCTTTACAACTGTTGATCTTTAAAAGTAATTAGACAAGTTGTCTACTTATGACTGATTTGAGCTTGCAGTGTCAAACTTTATAAGTACTTTAAAGCGCTTACTTAATTCTCAACTCTTTTAAATAGGTACTGTTATTATTTCCATTTTACTGTTGGGAAGTAGGGTTCCAGAAACCCCACTAGGTTGCTTGTGGTTACCCAGCTCTTAAGGGGCAGAGTCAGGGTTCAAACCCCAGGCACTGTGATTTAAGAGCCCATTCTTTTAGACACTATACCTCGTACTGATAAGTAATCATAATTAGGTCCCAAGCCTCGCAGCCATTCTTCCTTTAAAATAAAAATATTTACCTCTTTTCAAACATTAAAACATTGGTTTTGATTTCATTTCAGTAATTATTCCTTTATATAGTGTATTCACATACATTAGGCAACCTTTAGAGCCCTTTAACATTTTAATGCCAATTGTCTCCCAATTAAAGATAATTTCAAAAACACAATAGACATTTTCTTTGATTCCAGAAAGTGTGGTCTTAATTGAAACTTTTTTTCTTAGCGGTGCTCAAACCCCTGTGGCTCTTGGTGCAAGGACGCCCTCTACAGGCTGTTATAATAAAATAGTAAGTAGGAAATATTCATAAAATGTACTTTTTGGTAGAGAAAAAGAGGGGCTAAATTCCCTCCTCATTCAACTTCCTCTGAGTGAGGTCCCCTCTATTCACTTCTCCTTAGCAGTGGACACTTACAAAAAATTATATTTAATTATAGTTAAAAAAGCACGCTATTTAAAAAAATCTTGGATTTGAGCTCCTTGGATTTTAAAAGGAAGAAAAGAACATATGGTACATACCAGTCAGCTATTTCCAAGAATAAGAGGGTATATCTTTTTTTGGGGGGAAGGGCCGCCTAAGACCTAAATCAGGCTTGACTCCACTATCTGTTGTTAAGGAGCAATATGGCTTTTTCATTTAGAATACAGTCATGTTTCAAATTTCTGTATTAAAGATAACAAAATTTATTTTCATGTTATAAAAATTTGGAAATAATGTGCTAGGTGGTATTACAAGTCAACCTCATTCAGTCTGAAAATTCTATCTATTGTCTGGCGCAGTGGGTAGAGCATGACATTCTTGATCTCGGTGCTGTAAGTTTGAGCCCCATGTTGGGTGCAGAGATTACTTCAAAGTAAGATCTTTTTTGAAAAATTGTATCATTTGTTTATGAGACCGTCATTTTTCCTTCCCTTGTGCAATTCGTTCTCATCAGCTACATTCATAGGCAGATTCATTTATTTGTTCATTAACTCATTCAGTCATTCCACGAAGATTTTTGTGCAAGACACTATCTTAAAAATTACAGGAAAAACAATAGCAAAAAAAAAATTCACAAAACTGTGAAAAACAAAACATGACCTCAGCCCTTGAAGAGTATTGGAGATATTAAAATGAATAAGACAATCACCCAAGTGATCATAATGCAAGGCAAAATATGGTGAGTGTTGACAGAAGGACTGGGAATTCAAAGAAGAAATCTCATATCTGGGATTCAGAAAGTTTTTTAGTTCAATCCTTCAAAAAACATTGGTGAGGTGTCTGATGTATGGACTGCGCAGGCACAGGGGATAGAAAGGCAAGTAAAAACGTACCTCCTACTCTCAAAATCTTGGTCTAATAGGAGAGGGTGTAAAGAATATAGAGAGGGATGAATGCCATGATGGAGACATGCACTGGGTATTTGGGGACTCAGAGGAAAGTCCCCTAATACAGACTGGGTTCCTGAAAGACTTCTTAGAGTGCAGGGTATTTGAGCAATCCTGAAGGTTAAAAGGGAACTGAACATGCAGGGGAGGAAGCCATGGGATATCACTGCCCAGAGAGTGGCCATAGCAAGAACAGAAACGAGAGGAAGAATGGTACTGTCCAGCACCTGCAAACACATACAGGTCTGTAGCATGACAGCTTGGGGTGGGGGGAGAGAGGGAGCAGCTGGATGAAGCCAGAAAGGTAGTAGGATTTGGTTATGCAAGACTGTGCTGAGAAGAATTCCAGATAACTCATGGAGAGACACCATCCTCGAGGAGGTCGAGCACAACTCCCCACTCCTTACATGTGGGCTGTGGGTAGTGACTGCCTTTCATAGAGTTCAGTACAAAAAGGGGGGGTGGAGAATGAATTTATAGTTGAGAGACCTAACATCACCTCATCTAGGTGATCAAGGTCAACATCAACAGGGATATGCTATGTTGACAATATGTACCCTTGATATGTTTTGAGAATGGCACTTTATCTCTGTGACCTTCTCCTGAAAACCCATAACCTCTGTCTAATCATAAGAAAAATATCAGAAAATACCAGCTGAGGGACATTTTGCAAAATACCTGAAAAATAATCCCCCAAACTGTCAAGGTCATCAAAAACAAGGAAAATTTGAGAAACTCTTCCAGTCAAAAGGAAACTAAGGACATATTACAAGTAAATGTCATGTGGTATCCCAGATGGGATCCTGGGACAGAAAAAAGGACATCAGATAAAATTAAGGGAATCTGAATAAATTATTAATATTAATGTGTCAATATTGGCTCCTTAATTGTGACAATCTACTGACTAGTATTAGGGAAATGTGGGTATGAGGGTGGACAAGAACTCTCTACACTATCTTTGCCATTTTTCTATAAATCTCAAACTGTTCTAAACAAATAAAGTTTATTTTAGGGGCGCCTGGGTGGCTCAGTCGTTAAGCGTCTGCCTTCGGCTCAGGGCGTGATCCTGGCGTTATGGGATCGAGCCCCACATCAGGCTCCTCTGCTAGGAGCCTGCTTCTTCCTTTCCCACTCCCCCTGCTTGTGTTCCCTCTCTCGCTGGCTGTCTCTCTCTGTCAAATGGATAAATAAAATCTTTAAAAAATAAAAAATAAAAAAAATTAAGTTTATTTTAAAAAGAAAAGGTAAAGACCTAAGTACATCCCAAAACATTTGGCTAACTGACATTTGAAAATCAAAAGATTTCTCATAAAATTTGGATTTCTAGCTTCTCAAGACTTTCCCTGGCTTCTCATGACTTCTTCAAGGAAAATTTAGAGATCTGGCAACATTCCCCCCCNATTCCCCCCCCCCCCCCACTTAACATGGGATGTGTGTGAGTGGTGGTGTGAGCAGTGGCTGCCATTCAAACAGGGCTCCACTTCTGACAGTTCTGACACTTCTACCGAGCCTGCTTCACTCATTTACTTGACTTGCTGGGCTTCTGAAGGCTTCTGAGTTCACTACTCTTGGACTAGAGGAGAGGCGATGGGACAGGGAGGGGGAAGGTGCCTGAGGGGGCTGAAACCAGCACTCATCCTGGAAGTGCGGTTGTGTGGGAACAGGGGCAAAGCCTGCCGTAGACAAGGATCTTGTCAATACCCAGCCACCCACTTGCCAGGCAAGCAGTCTTTCTGCTGCCCACTCTGCCTCGTGGGCTCAGCCAGAGCTCCAGGTGTTGGCACAGAGACCAGGGCGTATCAGCTGCATTCTGAGTTGTGTTTGGAGAAGGAGGGGAGCAGGCACACCTGTAACAACCTGGTATGGAAAGGGAACCACAAGATAGTAAGTGAATAGAGCAGGTCACCAAGCATTATTTTTATTAGCAGTCCTGTTTTTAAAAAAACAAGCAATGTTTATGTGTATATATGTGTATGTTTATATGTGTTTAAAACTATGCACAGAAAATGTCTGAAAGGTTACATACCAAAATACTTCCAGGGGTTGTCGATAGGGAGTGGAACTGGGTATGGGGCCTGATGTTCACTTTATGCACAAATATGTCCTGATTTTTTAAAAAATGAGCAAATGCTCTTGTAATTAAAACCATTTTTAAGGAGGAAGAAAGGTCTTTTCTTTCTTCCTTCAGTCAGTTTCTCCTAAAGTAGGCAGCTGTCACCACCCTAGGCCAGCTCTTCTTGCTATGCTGCTTGCATACTTTATCGCTTCAGAGCTGTACATCACAACTCATGACAGCTCATTACTGAAGCACAGCACAGCTTGAGCGTTCCTCGTCATCCCATGCAACACTCTTGTTCTTCTTCCCTCGCATAATGGCATTGCCAAGCAACCTAGCGTATCTTGTCTTCCACAAACCATAGCCATTATTTCCTGTTCATACATGCTGTTTTTATCTCTATGACATTTAGCAGCTATTATTTTTTTATGATGGGGAATAAAGGAAAACAATTTTACTGACCAATATTAGAGGAATGGGAAACAAATTAGAACACTTTCATAGGATGAAATATTACTGAAGCATTAAAATCAACGTTCTGACATGTATGTTCAATCATGAAACTGTCATCACAATCAAGATAATGTACATTATCCATCACTCCCAAAGTGTAACAAATCATACACCTTAAATATGTGCAGTTTATTATGTCAACTAAATTTCATTAAATCTGTTTTAAAAATTTCTAAAGAAATAAAAAAAATATTGATGTTTCACCAGGATACAAAATGCACTAACAATAAGAGAAAAAAATCGATTAATCAAACCATGTTAAAATTAAGAATTTCTTTAATCAAAAGATAGCATTGAGAGTGAAAAGACAAGCCACAGCGTGGGAGAAGATACTTGGATATACAGGATTCTTATCCAGAAAATATAAAGAATTTCTACAAATCCATAAGGAAAAGGAGAAACAATCCAGTAGAAAATGGGGAAAAGACGTGAACAGGCACTTCACAAAAGAGCATACATACACGGCCAATTAACACATGAAAAACTGCTCAACATCACTAGCCATCAGAGAAATGTGAATTAAAACCACAATGGGAAACCAATTCACACCAATTCCTCAGAATGCTTAAAATAAAAAAGGAAGATTATATAAAGTTGGTGAGGATGTAAAGCATACACTGTTGACAAAAGTGTCAATTGGTGCAATCATTTTGGAAAACCACTTGGAAATAACTACAAAAGCTCAACTTAGCAACTCCACTCCTAGAGATAAGCCTAGCCAAAAAAAAAAAAAAAGTATAAATATGCATCCAAAGGCTGTTTATAACAGCACTATTTGTCTTGGCCTCAAAATGGAAACAACTCAAATATCTATTGGCAGTGGAATAACATAATAAATTATTAGTACTTGCACATGGAATACTACACAGCAATGAGAATATACAAATACAATTACACACAGCATGGATGAATCTCACAGACGTTGTGTTGCTCTGAGTAATCCAAAAGGGTACATTCTGGATGATTCCATTTACTAAAAATTCAAAAATAAGAAAAACTAATGCATGATATTAGAAGTCAAGAGAGTGAAGGGATTACCTTTGGAGGTGGTAATGATTGGAAGGGGATATAAAAGGGGCTTTGAGATGCTGATGATGTGTTTGTTTCTTGATCTGGATGTTAGTTAAATGGGAATATTTATTTGGTGAAAACTCATTAAGTTGCACACTTATGATTGTGCACTTTTAAATGTATGATAGTTTTAATAAAATATTAATTAAAAATTGCTATACCATATAAAAAAACCTTGATCATAAAAGATCTAGTAAAACACATAGATGAATGTGTTTATAAGCTTAGAATGGGGAAGACCTGTATAAGCAAGATACTTGAAAGCTATAAAAGAAAAGATATATAAATTTGACTTTAAAAAAGTATTTTAAATAGCTATGTGGGAATTAAAATAAAAATAGCTACACCATAACCAATACACTGGGAAAAATATCTGCAAACACATGAGAGACAAAGGAACAACTTCCTTAATTTCCAAAATGCTTACGCTTACCAGTAAGCATGTCATCTAACAGAAAAATGGACAACACCATAGAATTGTTTTACATAAACAGAAGTACAAGAGGCTAGGAAGTGCTTACCTCCATTTATAATGAAAGATGGGTAATCCCAAACAATAAATATAAAGTATTGATAAATATTAAAATTAAATAAATTAAAATTAGACAAATTTAAAAATAACTAAAGTATTATCAAGGATGTAGGAAAAGAGATACACTCTCATTTTATTGATGAAGGTGTAAGTTGATTCATCCTTTTTGGAGAACAATTTCTGATTTCCCAGTATGCATCAAAAATTCAAAATGCATATACCCTTTGACTCACTAATTCCACTGTTGAGAATTTATTCCACAAATATACATAAAAAAAACACCAAAATACATTAGCAAAGATATCCTTTGTATTGTTGCTTGTAACAGCAAAGACAAAGAAACAAAAAACTTGAGACCATCTAAATACGCATTAATAGGAAATTAGTCAAACAAATTATAGTACTTGTATGGAATGGAATATGAGGCAGCTATTATCTAGAAAAAGGAAGCTCTGTATGTGCTGATTATGAAAGTTCTCAAGATTCATTATGAAAGCAACATACAAAGCAGTGTATATAGTATCTGTTCCTTAATGTACATAAAAATATACATGCAAACATTTAAACACAGATGTACATGTGCATACAAAAAAGACACAGTAGCATGCGCATATAGGCACACGTGCACCATAAGTTTATCATGCATAGCAAACTTGATGCTTGTTTCCTTTAGAGAGGGGAACTATGGGTTAGTTAGATTCGGGGGAAAGAGGTTTTTTCTATTGAATTTTTTTCTCTATCATTTAATATTTTTTAGACATACAATAGTTGAGTTCTACCTTTTGAAATGTTAATAGAAATTACTAAAGTAATGTGATTATAAGCCATTTAAAATTTCTTTTCTTTGCTTTTTGTTTTCAAAAATAAGACTGTAAGAAATGTTTGTAAATGACATTTTCAAATACTTTTTAATAGCTGAAAATATAGTTTCGAGTGAAAAAAGCCCAAGAGAACAATGTTTCTGTGTAATAGATCATGTGTAATATAAACACACAAAACATAATTTAAAAAATGCCCTGATATGTTAATGAGAAATGTTGTTTCAACAATAACCACCTAGGTCATGTAGAAGCTTCCTGTAAACTGCAAAGCCCTACTGGTAGCTGGTATTTCATGAGTTCTAGTCATAGTGATCTAAGTGAATAGCTAAGACTCAAGGCCTGGGTATAGAGCTGCTTGCTCACCTATAGATCTTGAGGCCACCCTCAAGGCAGGGGAGTGTGGGGGGGTTCTTTTTGTGATCACTCATCTCTGAACCTTCCTCTCTTGATGGAGGTGTGATTTTTATGCTAATCTGAATTCTAGTCCCTCATTCATTCCCACACCCAGCAAGTTATCACAGACATAGACATCCTAGAATATAGATAGCTGAAGCAATGGAAAGTTCCACGAGTAACAGAAGTACTACACAAAGGATTTTATTTCAGAATGCGCCATAAAAGGCAGCAAGATGATTTTGACATGCAGCTTTGATGAGGCCATTTTGTCCAGAGCAGGAGCAATCACGCTGTTCTCACCCATCCTTTTGACAGGGTCATTTGGGATCAGTGGGGATGTGACTGCTACCACCACCAAGTAATCCTCACTCCTTCCTTCCCCGAGTCCTTTTTTGTCTGGTGAGCCTCAGGGGATGGGGTTAAGACATCTATTTGTATACCTTGGGGGGAAAAAATCTTGAAAGTCTGACAGTTTGAATACATTCTAGAAAAAATTTAGGTGATCATTTGGCAATCTTTCTAAACAAAAACATCAAAGATATATAGGATATACATATATCATATATATGTACCAAAGATATATCTCTTCAAACAAATAGATTTATATGGTTTCTGTATACATATAGATACAGTTATATATGTGTATCTATATATCTATATGCTTAGTGATACAAGAAACATGAAAAGATAAATGATATCCTGAGGAGAAAATGTTGGGTTAAAATCTTTAATATAAGTCAATTCTTACCAAAATTGAGATGAGGGAGATGAATATCCCAATAGAAAAATGGGCAAATCTTCAGGTAATTGATGTACACATACAAATAAATGAAAAACAATGGTCATTTAATATTTTAAAGGATATCCAATTTCAGTAGTCATTACAGAGATGCAAATAATAACAATGAGATCCTCTCTTTTACCTTTCACTAGAACAAAGATGAAAATAATTCATAGCATTCACTGTTGTTGAGAGTAGGAATTGGTACAATCTTTCCAAAGAGTAATATATTATCTTGTATCAACATTTTAGATAGGCAAATTCTTTAAGAATTTTTACTTCTGAGAATTCATGAGATAATTAGAAATGCATAAAATGTATATGAACAAGAATGTTCTTTGCAGCCAACAACTTCTTTGATTCGGTCACAGCAACTTCTTGCTAGATAAGGCTCCAAAGACAAGAGAAACAAAAGCAAAAATGAACTATTGGGACTTCATCAAGATAGAAAGTTTTGCACAGTAAAGGAAACAGTCGACAAAACTAAAGGACAACCTATGAAATGGGAGAAAATATTTGAAGTTTCTTATCAAATATGTATCCAAAATCTGTAAAGAACTTACCAAACTCAACACCCAGAAAACAAATAATGCAATCAAGAAATGGGCAGAAGGCATGAATAGACATTTCTCCAAAGAAGACATCCAAATGGCCAACAGACATATGAAAAAATGCTCCACATCATTTGGTATCAGGGAAATACAAAATCAAAACTACAATGAGATACCACCTCACACCAGTCAGAATGCCTAAAATTAACAAGTCAGGAAAAAACAAGTGTTGGCAAGGGTGTGAATAAAGGGGAAGCTTCTTACATTGTTGGTGGGAATGCAAACTATTGCAGTCACTCTGGAAAACAATATGAAGGTTCCTCAAAAAGTTGAAAATAGAGCTACCCTACATCCTAGCAATTGCTCTACTAGGTATTTACCCCAAAGATACAAATGTAGTGATGCGAAGGGGCACCTGCACCCCACTCTTTATAGTAGCAATGTCCACCATAACCAAACTATGGAAAGAGCCCAGAGGTTCATTGATAGATGAATGGGTAAAGAAGATGTGGTATATATTCCATTGTATGTAGAATACTATTCTCAGGCTTCAAAAAAATTGAAATCTTGCCATTTGCAATGACGTGGATGGAACTAGAGGATATTACGCTAAGAGAAATGAGTCCATCAGAGAAAGACAATTATATGATCTTACTCATATGTGAAATTTAAGAAACAAAACGGAATCATAGGGAAGAGAGGGAAAAATAAAAAGGCAAAATCAGAGAGGGAGACAAACCATAAGAGACTTAATCATAGAAAACAAACTGAGGGTTGCTGGAGGGGAGGGGGAAAGAGGATGGGGTAACTGGGTGATGAACATTAAGGAGGGCACGTGGTGTAATGGGCACTGGGTATTATATAAAACTGATGAAATACTGAACTTTTAGCTCTGAAACTAATAATACAGTATATGTTAATTAATTGAATTTAAGATTTTTAAAAAGGAATACTTCTGGTTTTAAAGTGCCTGAAATATAATGGCTACTTCATGAGTGTCTATTAAATATACATTGAAAGACTTAATGCAATATTTGGATCCAAATGGTTATGGTTGGCTCCTTCTTATAAGTTACTAGCGTCTTCTAAGTTACTTCAGGCAGCCCACAAAAATTCACTCTTACTCAGGCTGTTCTAACAGCATGAATACCTTGGATATCTATCTCTAATTTATATGGAGTCATATAACTTATTCCCAAGAAGAAAATTTTACTCTGCTCTTTGGATATTGCAATAAAAACTTTACCATTAATGGACACTGAGGACATAAGTCTTGTTTCATCATCCATGCAAGCTTAGCAGTGTTGCATATGATCTTAGAGAACACTGTGACTCTAAAAACCCTTCCCATATAAAAAAAATTATATTCATAATTTAAAAACATATTATTTAAAAACCAAGGATTTCATAAGATATATTGTGGAAGTTGCCTCATTGATAACCAATAACCACAATAGGAGTTGAATCCTTCTATCTTGTACTCATTCTTGAGAATTCTCGAAGTTCCTGTGTTATCTTTCCCTGGACCTCCTGAACATGATACATTTTCTTTCCAGTCATGGGAAAAATCAAAATCAAACAATGCCAGATTGTGTGACTGGCTTCCTTTAGGTAAAATACCAAATAGCATTTGTAGTAACCTTGAAAAATGTTCACTTGAGAATTTTTATTTTTATTTTTTTAAAAGGTTTTATTTATTTATTTGGGAGAGAGAGTGAGCAAAAGAAAGAGCACTAGAAGGGGGAGGGGCAAAAGAAGGGGCAGAGGAAGGGGGAGAAGCAGACTCCCCGGCTGAGCAGGGAGTCCAATGCAGAGCTCCATCCCAGGACCCTGGGATCGTGAGGTGAACCAAAGGCAGACACTTACCCAACTGAGCCATCCAGGTGCCACCCTCGTGAATTTTAAAAAAGACGCATTTAAAATTTCAAAGGAGATTAGCTAATTGTGAATGTAAGACCTATTGAGGGGATAAAAACTTGGCATAGCTATCACAAAATTTGTGTGGACAAATCTCAATTTTGTTAACTTCCAAGTGGATCAGAATCTCAGAGACTGTTTCAGCTAAACACACTCAGAACTGGGATCAATCAGAATGATAATTTATTAACCTCTAGTATGTGGAATATATTTCTGGAGACTAGAATGCAAAAGTTGGCAGTCTAAGACGTCCCTTTCCTAGCGTGAAGCTACCTGCAAAATTCTATTGGTAATCAAAAGGTTGATGAATGTTGATTTCAATGTCGAGAGTATTGAATGGTATGAGAGATACCTCATCTTGGCCAGTGAATCTTAACTGCCACTCAGTAGGAGGCATTTTGGGAATTTGTGGGGGATAGTTCTGGTTGTTAAAGTGACTGGTGGGTACTTTGGGCTCCTACTGGGTATAAGCCAGAGATAGTACATTTCCTGTTATGCATGAGACAGGGCCCCATATGAATTGTGCCACAGTCTACACGTCTTTTGATTACCCCACCAGAGATTCATGTAGATAAACTTTACATGTAAATACACAGTTGTGTTTTTTTTTTGTTTTGTTTTGTTTGTTTTTTTGTATTTAAGAAGGCTCCATACGGGCCTTGACCTCACAACCTTGACACTGAGACCTGAGTTGAGATCAAGAGTCAGACGCTTAACCAACTGAGCCACCAAGGGTCCCCTACGTATAAACACACAGTTTTAAATACACAGTGAATTTTCCAGAAATGCAACTACTGGGAATAGTAAGATTCTGTGAAAAGTAAGATTGTGCTTGGTTTTGTTTGGATCTTTATCAAGAATTATTCACATTTTGGAAAAATCACATCACACCTCTGCTTTTTTCATTCTCCTGTACTTTTTATACATAACAGCTTCTGATTTTCTTACTTCCCATAAAACCAAACTCTTTCATAAAGTAGATGCAAGCATCTGATTACTTCACTAGGTCTAAAATAGTTGTGCTCAACTACTTCCATTTTAAATACATATTATGTTAGAATTGATTTTTTGCTTTGTTCATATATGTTAGAACATTTTATTTATTATTTGGAATTATATGTGTCAAAGTAGATAATGTTATCTTGTATTCTGTTTGAGGATAGTAAGGGGGAAGTAACAGAATATCTATTGTAAAAAGGCAGCTCTGAGTCAATTTTTAAGGCTATCTACTCTGTCATTCCATTTATGTGACATTCTAGAAAATCACTATAAACAGGGAACACATCAATGGTTGCCAGGCTCTAGGGGTTCCCAGGAAGGTTTAATGACAAAGGGGTTGCATGAAGGAATTTTTTTGAGGTGAAATGGTAACTGTTCAGAATCTTTTGAGAGAGAGAGAGATGGAGAGAGAGCACCACTCACATTCTCAGAGCCCTTGGTTCAGGGAGGTGGAGAGGGAGAGAGAGAATCTCAAGCAGGATTCATGCCCAACGTGGAGCCCAAGGAAGGGCTCATCCTCAGGACACTGAGATCATGACCTGATCTGAAATCAAGTCAGATGTTTAACTGACTGAGCCAGCCAGGTGTCCCAACTGTTCTGAATCTTGACTGTGGTAATGATTACATGACTGTTCGCATTTGCCAAAATTTATAGAAATGTACGCCCCCAAAAATGAGTTTTACTGAACGTAAATTGTAAAATGTTTAAAAATGGGGGTGGGGGGGGGGAGAAAACACAAATAAAACACAGAAAAGAAAACAATCAAAATGGTAACATTGGTTTCCAGTGTTAAGAATCACTGAAGTAAGCCATGGAAATCCCTGAGGACATTCATGCCTCCGTGGTACAGTTCCTATCTCTTGTGAATGAGCAGTTCATTCTTGTTCTTGTTCTCAGATACATGGAGAGAAAAAAAAATCTTTTTTTATAGAATTCATGACAATGCACAAATTATATCGCAACCAAAGCCTGCAAGTTATTGGCAGTTGAGATTAAAACCTAGCCACTTTATTCTAGTGATCATTTACTACACCACCCTGCCTTACTAGTTTATGCTAAAATGGAAGAATGCTGTGAATTCTTAAGTTTTTCCATTCATAGCGGGCATTATACCTCTAAAGTAAAATAAAATACCAGTATCCACATTATACTACCACCTGACTTTACTAAGAAAGCAAAAATAAAATAAAATAAATCATTTTCTTAACAACATCACGGCTCACATTCCTAGGAAAAAAGTGTACTGTAATGTCACTTCTGTTGACAGAAAATACAAGTCTCTTGTGTTTTTTTATAAGGTGTTTACAATAGGTCAGTGTTTTGGCTAGGGTGTTAAAGGGTTTTTTTTGCCATTTATAATATTTATTCTGCAGCCTTCTGATACTGCTTGGGGAAATTTTAGCATGTAGAAATGTTTAGCTCACTTACCGTAGATGATATAAAATGTTTAAGGGAGGAACATTACCTAATAAATGCCTTAATTTGGATCATATCCAAATAATAGGTGTCAAAATGATGCATTATTAGCTCTTCAGAAATGTTCTTGCCTAAGATCCATTCAACCAATTAAGCTACATGAATCAGTAACAAGAATATAATAACATTTAATCATTAATTGATACCTTTGCTAAGAATCTGTCATTCAAATTCAGTATGGTTGCTTTATAAAAGAACAACCAAATAATTATCACTTAATAAATTTGCTTCATGATAACATTGGAATTGACTGTGAATTAGATGATTCAAAAATTTAAAAAATGTACTTTATTGACCGTAATTTTAACTAGGGATTTAAAAGCAAGATAAAGTTATTGATGCCCACACTGTGTGTGGCACACAATCAACCTTCAAATGATACTACTATTCCAGTTATTCATAATTAGGTTTGCAATCATCCCCTCCACCATCAGTTTAAAGTTGGTAGTTTCTTTTCTTTTATCTTCTTTTCTTTTTTTAAGATTTTATGTATTTACTTGACAGAGAGAGAGAAACAGCCAGTGAGAGAGGGAGCACAAGCAGGGGGAGTGGGAGAGGAAGAAGCAGGCTCACAGCTGAGGAGCCTGATGTGGGGCTCGATCCCAGGAGCCTGGGATCACGCCCTGAGCCGAAGGCAGACGTTTAACAACTGAGCCACCCAGGCGCCCCTTAAGTTGGTAGTTTCTAGAACATATCTATCAGGGGTGGAAGTGGAGGTAGAAGTATAGATGAAATAAGAGTGGCTACGAGTAGATAGTTATTGAAACAGAAACTTCCTCTGCAGGTACAATGCTGTAACTACACTGGACTGATCCTCCCAGTGCATATGACTAGAAGATTGGACGAAATTAAGAAACATCTGTTTTAAGATTCTGAACAACAGGAAGCACAAGTATGTAAACCCTAAAAAAAGGAAATGAGTTTGAACTTAAGCTTAAATTTAAAGTTAAATTTAACTGAAGATCAACGATCACTCTGGCTTTTTTTCTGAAGGCACTTTCATGACTATGGAGCAGGGAGGGGGTATCCAAGTAAAGCAAGGTAGTCTCTGAAAAGGCAGAGATTACAGGCACTGAGCAGATGGAATTTATGAAACAAAGGACTTAGAAGAGAGATTATATATATAATAGAAGTACCACTTGATGGTTAACCATGGACCACAGATGCTAGAATGTACAGTATGGGCATCAATACATTGATCTTGCTTTCATATCCATGGTTCAGCTTACAGTCAATAAAATACATTTTGTTTTTTTATTTTTAAATAATTTGAATTCACACTCAGTTCCAATGTTCAGATCTATCTATCTATCTATCTATCTATCTATCTATCTATCTATCATCTCTTCATAGAAGTCCCCTTGAGTCTGTTGTGAATACTAAGCTAAAATTCATAGGGGGAAATTATTTTATAATTTTATGAGGCTAATTAAAGAACTCTTGGAAGTTCAGCTCAGAGCTGAAAAATTTCCATAGCTCAACCAGAGTAAGAAGACATTTGAGTTCCAACCAAAATAATGAAGACACCTCACTGAACACCTGAGACACTTGGTAGAGACTGCAGAAGGATATTCCTTTAATGATTGGGTTAAACTAGCTCTAAAGAGTACCTTAGATTCACCCTAACAAAGCTAAAAAACAGGATTCAAAAGGCTGAAGCTAATCTACAAGTAAGCTAACTCCCTTCAAAACAATCTCCAACACTCTTTAAAGAAAAATGTAAAAATCTGGCATTCAAAACCTAGAATTCATAATGCTCAGCATCTAATAAAAAATTATTAGGCATGTGAAGAAGCAGGAAAAGGCAACACACAAACTTTAAGGCAAATGAATCAATAGAAAAAGATCAAGAAATGACAGAAACGATGGAATTCACAGATAAAAACTTTCAAGCACCTGTTTTAAATATGCTCAAGCATTTAAAGGAAAACGTGAGAATCATGAAGAGATAGATGGGAGTTATAAAAAGAATACAATTGGAACTTGCACACTAAAGAGTATGATATCTGAAATAAAAAATTAACTGAATGGATTAAGAGCAGATAGTTCATTATGGAAGAAAAGATCAATAAACTTGAAGACAGAATTAGAAATTAACGGAAACACTGAGAAGAAAAAAAATCCGAAAAAAATACAGCCTCAGTGATCTGTGGAATAGTATTAAGCAGACTTACATATATGTAATTGGAGTTCCAAACAGAGGGAGAAAGAGGAGGAAGAAAAAAATATTTGAAAAAAAAAGAAATATTTCCAAGTTAGATGAAAACTATAAACTCATAGATTCAAGAGGTTCAACAAGCCCCAGGCAAGATAAACACAAAACTACACCAAAGCACATCTCAATCAAATTGCTGAAAACAAGTGATAAAGAGAAAAGTCTTTAAAGCAGGTATGGAGTAAAGAATACATTACTTACAGAGGAATAAGCTTACGACTTCTCTTTAGAAACAATTCAAGCTAGAAAAAAGTGGATTTTACAGTGCTGAAAGAAAAAAATTTAGAATATGGAATTCTATATTCATTGAAAACGTCCTTTAATAACTTAAAATGAAATGAAGACTTTTTAAACAAAATTTGAAAAATTTGTCACTAGAAGAACTGCATTGCAAGAAATATGAGAGGAATTTCTTAATTCCTTCAATTTACTTTTTTTAAAAGATTTTATTTATTTATTTGATAGAGAGAGACAACCAGTGAGAGAGGGAACACAAGCAGGGGGAGTGGGAGAGGAAGAAGCAGGCTCCCAGCAGAGGAGCCTGATGTGGGTCTTGATCCCAGAATGCTGGGATCACACCCTGAGCCAAAGGCAGATGCTTAACAACTGCACCACCCAGGTGCCCCTTAATTCCTTCAATTTACTTAATTAGACAAATAAAATATAACCCACTTGGCCAGCAAAAAAAAAAAAAAAAAAAGAAATATGAGAGGAAGATTATACCAGATAAAAATCAGAATCACTAAATATAAGGATAAATATAAAATAATCTTTTCTCTTTTTAAAATCTCCTTAAAAATAGCTGACTCTTTAAAGCCAAAATAACAATGCATGGTGAAGTTTATAATATGTAAAAGTAAAAGGTATAACAGCAATAGCACAAAGCATGAGAGAGAGGAAACAGAAGGTATGTATGTAAGGTTTTTCATTATATGTAAATTGGTAAAATGCTATTTGAAAGTAGACTGTGCTAAGTTGAAGATAAATGTTGTAAATCCTAGAAAAAACACAAAAACATAAAATAAAGAGGTATACTTAATAAACTAATAATGGAGATAAAGTTGAATACTAAAAAAATAATCTAGAAGAGGGGGGAAAGAATCTGGAACAGATGTAACAAACAGAAAATAAATAGAAAAATGGTAGACTTAAAGCTAACCATATCTTTAATTACATTAATTATAAATGTCTAAATACTCTTATTTAAATAGCAGAGATTATCAGATTGAATTTAAAGAAGGAAGACTCAGCAAAGCCACCTACAAAAAATAAAGTTTAAATATGAAGGTAGGTTAAAAGTAAAAGATGGGTAAAAATATATACCAAGCAAACACTATTCATAAGAAAGCTGGAAGGGTTTATTAATATCAGAGAAAATTGACTTCAGGACAAGGAATATTAGCAGATAATTGTTGAAGCTGTGTGATAGATACATGGAAGTCCATTATACTATTCTCTCTACTTATTTATATGCTTGACATTTTTCATAACAAAACATTAAAAGTTGAAAAAGGAGAAATATGTTCAAACAAAATTTTTTCTGTGTAGATGACATACACCCATCATTTATTTCAGTCACCCATTTGAAACAAAAATAATTTTTGCTGTGGTTTTGCATTATCAATCTCATGCTATACAGATCTACTCTTTTCTTTTTCTATTATTTATCTTGTAATGATCATAATACTACATTTTTGGAATAATAATACCCATACAAAAGGTTAATAATAATAATACCCATACGAAAGGTTAATAATTCCCCTGATGAATGGGGATATTAGGATCTGCAAAGCTGTGAGTGGATTTCAGTTTTATAGAGTTCCAAGAGTTACTGCATATTTGAAACACTGTACTGCACTTTGAATTTATAGCTAGTTTTTCCAAATACTCCAGAACAGAAAAGAATGTTCTTCATTATTAACAATATTTTTCTTTTCTTTTTTCTTTCTTTCTTTCTTTCTTTCTTTTTTTTTTTTTGCAAAAAGGGAAACAATCTGGAAACTGTCAAATTGAAAATGTCATATATTTTACATGATAATAAAATGTTTCACAAAGAATTACTATAAATGGCATGATCCCAGTATAGAAAAGATACTGTCATTTAACTTCCATCTTCTCTGTTATTTACCACCCATATAAGACTTTCATACAGTTTATCACAGATAGGTATTATTTCCCATCTCAGACAAGATTTTGTAGATAAGTCATATTAATATTAAGTCATTATTCTCATCTTCAGAAGTCAGAAAAATATCTCTATGCATATTCTTCTCTAATTCACTAGGTAACATTCAATAAATTTCCATCAAACCTGAAGGATAATATTAAACAGACTTTTATCAAATATACCACCTTAAACATACAGCAGTTTTTGTTATAATTTTGACATCCTGTATTTTTATGAAACTACACAAAACCTTACACATGGTAATACACTAATGTTTATTTGGCAACTATTATAAAAGCCAGGTACTTTCATGAACACTAAGACAGTTTTATTTGTTTTACTTTATAAGTAAAAATTTATGACTATATAAATCTGTGACTGTGCCAAGAGAAATTTTATTTTATTAATTAATTTATTTTTTCAAGATTTTATTTTTACATAATCTCTACACCCGACATGGAGCTCGCACTTACGACCCTGAGGTCAAGAGTTGTGTGCTCTATCGACTGAGCCAGCCAGGTGCCCCAAGAGAGATTTTTTTTTTTAAAGATTTTATTTATTTACTTGACAGAGATAGAGACAGCCAGTGAGGAGCCTGATGTGGGGCTCGATCCCATAATGCCGGGATCACGCCCTGAGCCGAAGGCAGACGCTTAACCGCTGTGCCACCCAGTCGCCCCCCAAGAGAGATTTTAAAGTGGGTTAAAAGATACATTGAATATAACTGGATGGCGTAGGTTTTCAAGCAGGGATCCTTTTATAGTCTCAATCAGAATCTATCATTTACTCTGTTCAAAACCCTGCAGGAACCTCCTTTCCCTCTCAGTAAAAAGCTTTTTGGAGTTTACGTGGTTCCAAGTCATGGTTCTCAAGTCCTGTTGCATATTAGAATCACAGGGGGCTTTTTAAAAACCTACTCATGCTAAGGTCCTATCTCAGCCCAGTTACATCTGGGTTGGTTGCTTTGAGCTGGGATGATTGTAATGCACAGCCAGGGTTCAGGACCTCTGCCTGTACCCTCAGGCTTTCCCCAACATGTGCACCCCCACCTCGCTGGCCTCTTCTTGCATTTTCCCCAGCTCATTTCACGACAGCCACACTGGCTTCTCTCTGATCTTCACAGCCATCCGTCACACTCCCAGCTCAAGGCCTGTGTGTACACTACACCCACATCCTGGACTGTTTTTCTTCCTGACAGCCACAAGTCTTGCTGTCTCACCTCCTTCAGGTCTTTGCTCCAAATCATCTGTGCACTGAGGGCTCCCTGTCTGCCTTATTGAGAACCATACCTTCCTCCAACCTTGCTCTGATACTCCTTATCTCCTTATTTCCCTTGCCTGCTTTGTTTTGATCAGTGGCATTTAACTCCATCTGATAGATTTTTATTTGTGCACTTAATAGCCTCTGATCTCCCCATCTCCACAGTCCCCAAAACTAAGTTCTAAGAGTAGGAATTTTTTCTGTTCTGCTCACTGCTGTATCCCCAGGGCCTAGAATAGTGCCTGGCATTTACCTGGCACTTTATGCATATTTGATGAATCAATTAATAGCAAACAAACAACAACAACAATAAAACCCTATATGTGAGATATTTCACAGTTAATCTTTACCATAACATGAGGAAATAGATACTGGTAATTTTTTCCCCAGCTTCCCTCTTTTGAGGTCACCCCTCTCATATGGAAGAGATACTTCTCTGGACCACCATACATTTTGTTCCTCGTTGCCACCTGAAATTCCAAAGCTTTTGTCCTCATACGATGCTCTTACCTCCACACTCATATCAGGAAGAAGTGAATGTGAGGTGGGCCACACTTCCCATTGCTGGCTCTTTGTTCCCCACTCACACACTTACACATAAGTACAGATGTATTAGACTTCAGTGAAGTCTTGGGGAAGGAAAGGAGATTTACATCACAGCAATGCAAACATAGACTTAAATATTGGATACCCTTTTTCCTAAAAGCTCTTTATTTGTTCACCCTCTATTTCCCACTAGCTAGCTTTCTCCATAAGCCCCAAGCTCCTGCTGTGTTCTCTTATTCCTTTTTCCTCTCTTCTCTTTCTCATATTCTCCCTTATCCCTAATTTCTGTTTCTCCACGCACAGCGTTGTTAAAATTTCTCCTTTCAAAACATGCTCTTAGTTCCCATCTGCACTTCCAACTCATTAAGATATTTTCCTAAATAAAAACAGCTCTCCCCACTGTAGGAACAATGATGGTGCCAGCTATAGAGATCATGTTTCTCCATTTAAAAAAAAAAATTACAATGAAGTGAAAGAAAGAGGTTAAGTGACCTGCCCCAGGCAAAATATCTAATCATTAGGATCCAAACCTAGATCATCTCTGATACCTATATTTCTTAATATGTTGCTGATAAAAGAATCCGGGGTTAGGCTGACATTCATGTTGACATTTCATAGAGGAAGTTGATAGCTCACAGGGTGGCGCCTTGTTCAGCCTTACTTATGCTACAGGTCTGCCCAGGACACTGGTCATTCTGTTATATCACACTGTAATAGGAGCTAAAATACCTTATGTTGAGAAGCTATAAATTTAGTGTATATAATGAATATAATTGTATTACTTAATATAATTAATCTAACCAATATTCTATTTTGAGGAACTGTAAATTTGGGGAGATATATAATTATAGTCAACAACTCTATGGCATTTATAAGGGACAGGCGCTCTTCTATGCATTTTATATGTGTTAGAGCATATAACTCATATAATCTTTGTGATGACCCTAATAATAATAATTATTATTATCTCCCCTTTATAGTCAAGGTCACACAGCTAGTAAGTGATAGAGCTGGGATTTCAAACCAAGTAGCCTGGCTCCAAAGTATTTACTTTTAATCACTCTGCAATATAAGGAAACCAACCTTATTCTACATTCTGACTTTGCCTACACATTTTAGGACTGACTGTACGCCAGGCTATTCTAAGTGCTTTACATATGTTATCTCATTTAAACCTTACAAAGTTCTGGTGAGATGGGTACTCTCATCCACATTTTGCAAATATGGAAACTAAAGGTCATAAAAATTAGATTACTCATGTAAGACCACAGAACAAATAAGTGGTCAAGCCAAGACTTGAACCTGTGTCTGACTCACTATACCATATTCTCTTTTCAGAATATATCGTACATGTATAAATATACATATACAAATACATACACAACACATGTAATCCAAGTTCTCAATAAGCTTACATGGTAAGACAAAAGACAAACACATGAACTTTTGATTTTATTTTTGATTTAAAAAATATGACAAAGGTGATTGGAACCATATTTTCCTCTTGACCTTGGGGGCAAAGATGATATCCTATTTTTGTTTTGATCCCCAACACTAAGCACAGTGCTGGTGAGTAAAAAAGTAAATGTTCATTCTCATGAATAGGGATTTACTTCTTAAATCATGAATATTAGAATATGATGGATTCCCCTAAAAATGAGGTTTTAGGCTTTAAGTGTATTGCAAATTGGAAGCTATCTTAAGTACAAGGAGTAGCGTGATATTCAGAAGATATTTAGCTTCACAAATAAATTACCTGTCGATATCGTGACTAGTTCATGGGAGTCAGCCAAATGGTAAGTCTGAAGTAAATAGGGTACAAAGATGGGAAATTTGGTTATCTATAGTGCTCTTTGGGCTAGGGAGAAAATTATCATAGTCAACAAGATAGTTTAAGATTCTGTGGGTGGTTTAAAGAAGAAAGGGGATGGGGCACCTGGGTCGCCCAGTTGGTTAAGCGTCTGACTCCTGATTTCGGCTCAGGTCATGATCTCAGGGTCATGAGATTGAGCCCTGCGTTTGGCTCTGCACTCAGTGTGGAGTCTGCTTGAGATTCTTTCCCTCTCCCCCTCCCTCTGCCCATGGTCTCTCTCTCTAAATAAATAAATAAATAAAATTTTTTAAACATAAAAGAATGATAAAATGGTTCTTGAACAAAGGGTAGTGTCAGCCTCAAAGAATGCCTGGAAAAATCTCTTGAAGGAGAGTAAGGACAATGTACCCAGTGGGTTTCTGCATTAGACGGTGTTGGACAGGAGGCCAGGATAGTGTGGTAGGCACTGTGCTGGCAAAGTAATGGCCCCCAAAGATGTCCATGTCCTACCCCCCAGAACCTATGGATATATTACCTTATATGGCAAAAAGGGACTGTGTAGATATGATTAAATTAAAGACCTTGAGATGGTGAGATTACCCAATTACCCAGGTGGACCCAGTATGATCACAAGGTCCTTATAAGAGAAAGAGGGAGGTGGACGAGTCAGAGTTAGAGAGGACATGTGATGACAGAAGCAGAGATTCAAGAAATGTGCTTTAAAGATAGAGGAAAAGACCACAGGCCAAGGAATGTAAGCAGTCTTTAGAAGCTGAAAGAGGCAAGGTTTCTCCTCTAGAATCTCCAAATAGAACACAGCCATGCTGACACCATGATTTTCATTCACGGAGACCCACTTTGGACTTCTGACCCCCAGAACTGTGAGATAATAAATTTGTATTGTTTTAAGCCACTAATTGTGAGACAATTTGTTACAGCAGTGATAGGAACCTGATACAGAAGCCAGGTTACCAATCAACCTCACAGTCCAAAGAAATGGTTTTTAAAGAGGACAAAACTGACCAAGCAAAAGAATACACCTCAAAGAACAAGATTAGTAAATTTAATGCTGTAGAATTTCCACATATCCGAAATAAAAGATAAAAGACAAACTGAGGAAAATACCTGTGGCAAATAGAGAGAGAAAGGAAATCATTTTAGCATTGAAAAAGAGTTCTTCCAAATTAGGGGGAAAAAATCATCCTGACGGAAAAGGGAAAAAAGGACATAAATAGGTAATACCCAGGAGAATGCAGATGACAATAAGCATACGTTTAAAAAAACCATCTCACTTTAAATGAGGAAATGCAAATTAAAACAAAGCTGAGATGCCATTTTTAATTTATAAAACTAGGACAGACTTTTTTTAAACTCATATTTAAAGTGAACAAGAATTCCGCCACATTGGCAGTCTAAGCCACTGCTGGTAGCAGTGTTCATCCACAGGTTCTTTATAAAAAAACAATTTGCTCATATGTATGACAGGTATGAAAATGTTTACATTTTTGATCCAGTGGTTCTACATTTAGGGATTGGGGTAGTTATTCTACGTCTCCAAATCCTTACTAGACCCCTCTGTGTCCTACACCACGCCCTCTATGGATTAGATCGCTGGCTCCGTTGCTCTCTAGCTTTTAGCTGGGTTTAGCTAATGAAGGCACTGAAAGAACAGAGGGCAGAAGAAGGGCGATCTGGAAACAGCTACTCCCCACCCCCTACTCCCTCCCTTCAGCTAGGGTTTTACGAGTGGCTTTGTGTCTCCGAACTGGTGGTTCTCAAATTTAAGTGCATCAGAATCACCTGAGACCCTTGTGTCTGATCAGTAGGATGGGGTAGGCCCCGAGAACTTGAATTTCTCATAGGTTTCCAGGTGTTGCTTATCCTGCTGGCCCAAGGATCACTTTGAGAGGCACTGCTTTAAGGCCACAACTCCTTGTGGGACAGCCCTGATTCCTAGCAGAGGCTTTCTCTTCTCCACTAACATTGGGGCCCAGCCCTCCCCCTCAAGTCTAGGGGCGGCAAGGGCTTGTTTGTCAATCCTGAGCACTTCACCATTCCTTGTTGTTTCCTTGACCCTGCTCACACCTCTTGTCATCAGTCCCTGCTTGAAAGTCTCTTGAATGAACATTTTGAATATACCATCAGTTTCCTGCTAAAATCCTGGCTGATGTAAGGATTTATCCCTAGGGAAATTATCCAAGATGCAGACACAGACTCAGATACAAGAATGTTCTTTGCAGCAAAATTTACAATAGCAAAAACATTAGAAACAAGGTGTGTGCTCAACAATGGGGGAGAGATGGAATGTTATGCAGTTATGAATGGCTAATTATACAGACTAACCTTAGAATGTTCATGGCACAATTTTTAAGGGAAAACAAGATATAAAGCCATATGTAGAGGATGTTCCCAATTTTGTAAATATGCGTGGATGTTCTTGTATAAGACTCAAATTGAGGTGAAATTGGGAAACAGTAGTTTATGTGACGATGACTACATACATAGCTTATTGGAGGCGGATTTGATTTGTCAGTATATTCGTATGAGTGGCAGTTTCAAACCACAGTTGTAATTGTAATTTAAAGTTTTCCTCCTTTATTTTCATTTTACTTTGCATTAATATCACATTTAATATTAAATACATACAAATATTTATATTACATATAATTGATTTGGGTTCATTATATTTAATTAATAAAATAAAAATATGCTTAGAGAGGAATAGGAATTATATTCTAGCAATGGCATGAATTCTCCACGTCGCAACTTCCTTTTATACAAGCCCTTTAAACAAACGGACTCAGACAAATTTAATCCACAAATATTTACTGAATGCCTACCTTCAAGGAAGTTACAGTCTGGGAGAACACTTGGGACACAAAACAAGGTGCCATGTGCAGTAGTAGAAAGAACACAACCTGGAAATAAAACATCAGAGTCCAGGCTTTGTCACAAGTGCAATTTAGCAGTCCCCGAAATCTTTTGCAGGGCATGTAGTAGAACTTAAATTATAAAGCTCAATTATTGAATCAGGGAATCGTGAAAAGCTTTTTTAAAATCAGAGACTGAATGTTCTGTGGCATGCATAGCAAGTGTGCGTTTACCAAGTTGGAGTTAACATTAGTCTGTCCTTTTAATTCTTCTCCACTTCATAATAGACATACGCATCCACATCCTTCTCACTACATACACATAATTACGGATGTTTGGACATATTGGTTACATTGAGAATGAAACTTCAAAAATCAGAGCTGGTGGTTAAAACAGAGGTGGCATTATTCTTAGTGACGCAAGTGAGCATGTTATTCCAGACTCTTAAATAGGGTAGGTTTCCATAAAGAGGACTGGGAGGGCTGCTTAGGAATCCAGCTTATGGAAAGTAAGCAGTACAACATTTGTAAGCGTCAGAGATAAAATGATTTTTCAAAATATGCAGTAGAAGGAAAGACAACTCAATAAAGGACTAATGGCATCAAACTGATAATGACTGAGGCCTTAAAGTAAAATTTAAATGTAGGATAAAACTGAGACATTCAATTGAGGGATGAGCAGCTAAGATGCAATGAAATTTCCAATTCTGACTTTCCCTTCTCTGATCACAGTGTCCTGATACTCTAACGATCCCATTCCTTTGCTCCTGCAGGACCTACTATTTGTCCAAATAATAAATTCCATTTTTGACTTCTGCTTTTTCTTTCAGAATATCCACCTGCTGCAACTTCATTTACCTTCCTACCTGGTCTGACTCTGCTGGCCTCGTCAGTGGTGCTCTTGTCTGGACACTGAACTGGACTCTTCCATCAGCGTATGAACTGCCTGCCAGACTTGGAGCTTAGAAAATCCCTAAGGTCTGGGGCGCCTGGGTGGCACAGAGGTTGGGCATCTGCCTTGGGCTCAGGGCGTGATCCCGGTGTTATGGGATCGAGCCCCACAACAGGCTCCTCTGCTGTGAGCCTGCTTCTTCCTCTCCCACTCCCCTGCTTGTGTTCCCTCTCTCGCTGGCTGTCTCTATCTGTCAAATAAATAAATAAAATCTTAAAAAAAAAAAAAAAGAAAATCCCTAAGGTCTATTTTCTCTGCTCTTACTCGGAAGCTGCCAAATCCAGCTGTAGCATCACAGGACTAATCTCAACGTTTGTCTAAAATAGTGATAAAAGACATAATGAAAAATCGCTTTCAAATTCCTTCCTAATTAACCAGGAAAATACGTTAAACGAGAAAAGTCTCCAATGAACGCACTGTAAAACGAAAGATATAGTCAGATTCTGTTAAGAAATAGACTAATCCTGCCTACCTATGGGTGAAGGAGGATTGAAATACAAGAGCCTTGTTGTTGCTCATTACTTGTTGCCACAGTGACCAGGACGCAGTAACTAAAGGCACTGACGTTCCACTCATCTGAGCTTCGTAGGTCATTTATTATCCGGTAGGAAAGCCACAGAATGGCATTCTTAGGTATCCCAGGACTCAGAAGCCAGATTGTCTTCCCAAATATGTGGTCCTAAAGGCCTGCTTCAGAACCCCAACACGTTAATCAACATTAAAAAAAATATTTTATTTATTTATTTGACAGAGAGAGAGAGCACAAGCATGGGGAGTGGCAGGCAGAGGGAGAAGCAGGCTCCTCGCTGAGCAGGGAGCCCGATGAGGGGCTGGATCCCAGGACCCTGGGGTCATGACCTGAGCCAAAGGCAGCTGCTTAACTGACTGAGCCACCCAGGCGTCCCTTAATCAAAATACATGTTCAGTAAAAGAAGAGTGATGGCTGAAACTGGATTAGGGAGATGAGTAAGGTAAGTTAAATATACAGAACTAAATTGAATTTATACAAATAGTGTATATATTTGAAATAAAATTATTTGAAACAGATGACTTATACTATTCAACACAAAGACAATGATACAGTCTACGACTACAGTCTAAATGAAAAAGGAAAAAACACATATACAAGAGAAGAGAAGGTTCGCCAAAGGAAACCAAAGCCCTGGGTTTTACATCCTTCAGAAAGGGAAGTAATGTTCTTATGTTGCTCTTGATTTTAATAATTAGATGGTAAAAAATCTAAGAATAGTTTAATTGAAACAGGATGCTTTCCTTCTTAATTATTGCAGAGAATAAGAACAAACTAATAGTCCATATCTAAAATGAGGAAAGGGATTAAAACCCAGGAAGTATAAAATAAGACATTTTATTTCTGTAACAATTAAAATGGCCATTTACCTCTTTTTCTGTCCAGCATCTCTGCATTTTTCTGAGAAAAGCATCCCATGGCCCCATCCCTACTCTAACCATAGACTCCACATGGAGATAACATCATTTTACATGATCTTACTTACTTGAACTATCACCTGGAAGTGAACATCTGACCTAAGCTGGGTCAGTCCTGGTACCTCATCATCCCCACCCACTCACCACCCAGCCTGTAAACAGATCCAGCACACGGGCTGGTACATACTGTGGACATCATACTCCTACTCCAGGGTTTATTCAACACGACCTGCGTGAAAAGTTTTCTTCCCCCCTTAGAAGAGAAAGCTGGGAAGATGTGTGGAGTGTTGTGTGTGGACAAAAGAAGAGAGAAGCAAAGGAGTAAGGCAGAGCGAGAGAATCTTGGTTGTATCCAGTCTCTGGCTCACTGGGTCTCTGTTTAGCTGCACTCTTACCCTTTCTGGTTGCAAGAGCCAATGAATTTCTATCTTGTCCAAACTAATTGAAGGCAAATTTCTACATCATGCAACTAAATACACAAATGCAAAAAATTTATTTGATCATATGATCATAAATGTAAATGAGCTTAATTCTCTTAGTAAACTGTCAAATGCTCAGATTGGAATGGAAAATGAAATACAGTTATTTAATACAGTTATTTAATCATGAAACAGAAAAGTGTCGTCCCTTTGAGTTGATTAATAGCATGATTTATAGAAAAGACAAGGTAGGGTTGATGTAACAGCTCAAGAATGTCTTCAAAGAGCTTTTATATTTCATTTCATCATTCTTGGCATGTAGCTTTCATTTTGATTACAAGATGGACATTGCAGCTTCAGACATTGGTTCTATGTTCCAGACAGTAAGAAGGCAGAGAAGGTATGGCATTTAAATTAAGAAAGCAAAACTCCTTAGGGATCACTGGCAGATTTCTGTCTCACATCGTATTGGTAGGTAATGTATTACGTGGCCGTCACTATTGCAAGGGAGGGTGAGGATTTATAAGCAGGCCCATCGCCACCCCAGATCATAATTCTATTACAAAAAAGGGGGATAATGGAAATTGAATAGCAACTTGCAATGGCTGGCCCACCTGTCAAAGGTAATGTAAACCTGACCGCTCTCACTCCTCCTTTGGTAGTAACTATAAATTATTTGGTGAAATCCTATTGGGAAGTAATTTGGCAGTGTGTAGCCTACAAAATCTTTACATCCTTTGATCCAGTTGTTAATTGGGAAATGTCTCTTCCATACTCTTCTGATTTTCATGAGAAATATTCTTCCTAAACATCCCCCTTTGCAAAGCTCTTGTCTCTAGCTTCCTCAAGGAAGATAGAGTGACTTCTCTGCTTAGTGCGTTTAAGGTAAGAAATAGGTATCCATGGTTCAGTTGTACCCTTTTCCCTCTTGGGACCATCTCTTTATAGAAAACACACATTTGGGTTGGCTCCATTATGCCACTGGTGTTTTACAGCATTAGGTCCTTTGTGAAAACACAGTCGGTTATTCAGATGTGCCTCTGATGGGTGATAAGCATGCCAATTCTGTGTCTCAGGCTGCCACACACATAAGCCGCTTCCTCCAAACCAGCCTTTATCAATAAGTAATGGGATATTTAAAATTAGCTTGGCTCTACAAAGAAACATTAGGATTTTGGCTGATTGCTCTGGTGTCCCATGTTCAACTTTTTGAAGAAGTACCAAAATGTTTTCCAAAGTGAGTTAACCATTTTATATTCCCATCAGCAATGTGTATGTGTATAAGCAGTACTAGCCCCTTACCAGATACATAATTTGCGAATATTTTCTACCATTCTGTGGACTGTCTTTCCACTTTCCTGATAGTATCCTTTGAAGCACAAAGGTTTTAAGTTTGATTAAGTCCAATCTATATATTTTTCTCTGTTATCTGCTTTTGATGTCTTCTTCTCAAAGAACTCATTGCTTAATCCAAGGTGATAACAATTTACACCTTTGATTTTATAAAGAGACATAGTTTTAGCACTTACATTTAAGTCTTTGATCCATTTCAAGTTAAATTTTTGTGTGTTATGAAATTGAGATCCAATTTCATTCTCTTGCATGTGGATATTCAGTTGTACCAACACCATTTTGTTGAAGAGATGGATTATTCTTTCCCCATTAAATGGTTTTGACACTCTTGTTGAAATCAATTGGCCATTGATGTTTAAAGTTTGTTTCTGGACACTCAATTCTATTTCATTCATTTTTATATGTATCCTATGGTCTTGATTACTGTAGCTTTGTTGTAAGTTTTGAAACTGGGAAGTGTGAGTCCTCAGCTTTGTTATGCTTTTTAACTATTGTTTTGGCTATTCCAGGTCTCTTGATTTTCCATGGTAATTTTAAGGTCCAGTTATCAATTTCTCCAAAAAAGTTCTCTTGGATTTTGATAGTGATTGAGTTGAATTAGTAGACCAATTTGTGGATTTTTGCCTGTAATTTCAGTTTTAATTTCTTCTTTAACCAAGAATTATTTTTAAAAATGTTTGCCTATCTTTTACGTTGTTGCTCTATTTTTATCACAACATGATGAGAAAGTGTGACTTTGTAAGTTCTGTTGCTTGGATTTCATTGAAATCATCTTTGTTCTCTGATTCCAAATCCATTTATTTGATAATATTCCCTAGTCATTTGAAAAGAATAGTCACCATAAATTCATTATGTGTATACGTAGATGTTTTCAAATCATGTTATTTAAATCCTTGTTTATTTTTGTTTAGTGATATGTCTGTTTATAAGAGGGTTTGCTGGGTGGCTCAGTTGGTTAAGCGTCTGCCTTCGACTCAGGTCATGATCCCAGAGTCCTGGGATGAGGGCCCATATGGGGCTCCCTGCTCAGTTAGGAGTTTGCCTCTTCCTCTCTCTCTGCTCTCCTCCTGCGTTGTTCTCTCTCTCTCTCTCTCGCTCTCAAATAAATAAGTAAAATATTTAAAAATATATAAGAGGGTTTGCTAATAGCTTATCCTCAAATCCATGATTGTGGATGTGTAAGTATCTATTCCTAAAGTTTAAAACCTTATACTTTGAAGTTATGTTGTTAGATTATAAAGATTCATAACTGTTATACTTTCATAGTCACTTGTTGTTTACATTCCATTTTTTCCTTCCATTGACTAAAGAGCATACTGTATCCCTTCAAAACTTTTTTTAATATGAAGTATAATTAACATACAGTGTTATATTAGTTTCAGGTGTACATCATGACTCAACAATTCTAGACATTACTCAATACTCACCACGATAAGTGTAGTCATCATCTGTCACCAATGTTTTATAGTCTTATTGACTATATTCCCTATGCTGTACTTTTATTTTTTTATAACTGGAAATTTGCATCTCTTAATCCCCTTTATCTATTTCACCCATTCCCCCCACCACCCCTGCTCTGGCAACCACCTGTTCGTTCTCTATATTTAAGTCTGGTTTGTTGTTGTTGATCTCATTTGTTGCTGTTCATTCATTTGTTGCTGTTCATTCATTATTTTGTTTCTTAAATTTCACATATGAGTGAAATCATGTGGTATTTGTCTTTCTCTGACTTATTTCACATAGCACTATACCCCCTAGGTCCATCCATGTTGCGGCAAATAGCAAGATTTTATTCTTCTTTATGGTAGAGTAATATTCCATTGTATATATACTCCTTCAAAACTTTTTAATACACATTAAATTTCTATCATACTAATCAACAACTAGAGTTAATCATCATTCTCTGAAGAAGACATTGAACTTTGGTGCTCTTTTTTTATCCTTTCTATGGCTCCCTCTTCACTGTTTGACATCTTGAAGTCAGCTGGAATTCTATTTCTAGAAAATTAATTTTTTACATTGTGTATTAGTACTTAGTCATAATGGTAACTTTCACAGATTCCTTTATTGTGATCATTAAATGAGGTAATGCATGAAAAGTGTTTGGCATGACGTTTGGCATATGTTAATTATTCAGTAGTGTTTGCAATGGTGATGAGGATTATCAAGATTATTACCATTCTCTGCAAGTTCTCTTTTGATGATCTTATCCTCAGCTTTCGTTATAACTACTAACTAGATGATTTCCTAATCGATGTCACCTACGTGGCCACAACTTCTGGGCTTATTTTATCTTCAACTTTTATTACAGATCACTACCTAAATATTCCACCAAGACACCCGTCTTAATACATCCAAATTAAACTAGTTTTTAATTTCCCAAGTTCTGGGGGCGCCTGGGTGGCGCAGTTGTTAAGCGTCTGCCTTTGGCTCAGGGCGTGTTCCCCATGTTCTGGGATCAAGCCGACATCAGGCTTCTCCACTGGGAGCCTGCTTCTTCCTCTCCCACTCCCCCTGCTTGTGTTCCCTCTCTCGCTGGCTCTCTCTCTGTCAAATAAATAAATAAAATCTTTAAAAAAAAATTTTCCCAAGTTCTGGTTAATGGAACAGGCATTCTCCCTGATCTCTAGTCTGGAAATCTTGAAGACATCTTCTCTGTTCCTCTTAGATTGCCCACATCCCCCAGCAAGGTAGTCGAGCTCAGTGCCAGTATCATGTAGTTGCATGGTCAATGTTAGTCTTATTCCTCCTTTAATTTTAATACATTGCAAAGTCCTATAAACACTTTAAAAAGTTCTATTTACCATCCTCTTAATGACCCCCTCCTCCCAATGTTTTACTTTTCATCCAGCATTTAGTTAGACTACTAGGTTTCTTCCTTATTTTCTCCTCCCTTCTGGTATCCTTACTGTTTAATCCCCTCAAAGAGTATGCCAATCATGTATTGCATATATACTACCTAACAGGCTCCTTGTTTTGAACATCAGTCTAAAATCCCCAGTCTGTGGCTGAAACGGATCTAACCCACAACAGCAACTACTCCCTTTATGGACACTGTGGGTCAGTGAATCTGGCACACTGGTTCTTCCCTGAAAACCCCAAACATTTTCTGAACTTTTTGGTTTTATCTTTGATATTTCTTCTGCCCAGAAAGATTTCTTGAGCCATCCCTGCCAAAATCCTACCTATTCCAAACCACCCTTGTCATAAAGCCTTGCTTCACATACCAGATAGGACTTGTCCTATTTATAAGCCACCGTAGCATTCTGTATGCTTTTATTAGTGAGGACATTTTTTTTACTTTAAATTAAATATTCGCAGGATTTATTAGCTTGACATTTTACCAGATTGTAAGATGTTTAAAGGGCTTTGCCCTACTCATCTTTTGATTTTCTGTAGGCCCTTAGTAGTACAACATATTTCACAAAGTCGGTGCTCAATAAATATTTGTTGAACTTAACAAAGATTGTATCACTTAAGACAGAGAAAAAATCATTCTGAAAGCATGACCAAGGTTTCGTTTCTTTCCTTTTCTTTTCTCTTCTTTTCTTTTTTCTTTCCTTTCCTTCTCTTCCCTTTCCTTTTCTTTTTAAGATTTATTTATTTATTTGCGAGAGAGAGACATGCGTGTGCACATGAGCAGCGGAAGGAGCAGAGGGTGAATCCTCAAACAGACTCTGAGCTGAGCCGGGAGCCTGACACAGAGCTCTATCCCAGGACCCTGAGGTCATGACCTGAGCCGAAATCAAGAGTCAGCAGCTCAACCAACTGAGCCAACCAGGCACCTCATGACCAAGGTTTCTTAAACATCCTATGTCAAATAAAGGTTTGTTCAAACATGAAAATGCTATTTTCTGTATAGGAAGCTTTGCTTGGAGAATGAACTGGCTAAACATGTCTCTGAATGACGCAAGAGAAGACACACAACATTGTTATGGTGGCAAACCTGAAGGAAACATGTACTTTGTAAGAAAACCAGGCCATAGAAACAGCTGTGGCATATGAATAGAGGTATTTCTGAATGTTGGATGAAGTCCCAGAGGTTGCCCTTTGTACACAGCTTATGATCGACACAACTTTAGAAACAGTTGGCTCTCCATGTTGCTTTTGTTCACAGAGATAGTCATGACAGTTTTCCACCACTACTATGTATAGCCTGAGTAGATGCAAGAACATAACGGGCTCTAAGTCTGGGAATGCACATTGCAGCCCAATTCTGGAGGACTTTGAAGGCTAGTATTGGGGTGTTATGGAGTAAACAGCTCATGGACATTCTTTATTGTTCTTGTTTTGTGTTGTTTGTTTTTGATCTTGGGAGCACCATCACGGAGATGGGCTTCAGGAAAATTAACCACGCAGCAGAGAGGAGGTTGGCTTGGAAGGAGAACCTCGACCTACAGACTTAGCTGGTGTACTTAGAGTAGAATAAGAAGCAATCAAATGAAGTAAAGTGGCAGAAATAATAGAGAGGAGGGAAATGATGCTGATGTTGGAACTATAATAAAGGAATTAACAACTGACCTGTGAATGATTATGATGGTCAGGATAAGGACAAACTAAAAATAGCTCCTCAAGTTTTGACTCAGGGAAAGGAGAGAGACCGTCATAGGATGGAGGCAGGGATGGGGGCGTGGTGGGAGAGAGCCCACATGAGTTGGAAAGGTCACTCTTTTTCCTCCTGTGAAAATGAGTTTTTATCTTACTTCTCCCATTTTTCCTCCCCAGTCTCCTTTTATTTGCCCCTTTAAAAGCTAGTATTTTAGACAAGTCACTAATACCTGAGCAATGCAAGTCAATTAGCTACTTCTTTTTGCACAGCACATGGAACAAAATTTAATAGGATTTATCATATATATAGTTTGGCTTTTTACACTTTATTTTTTAATTTTTATTTTTTAAAGATTTATTTGTTTTATTTTAGAGAGCGAGAGTGAGCATGAGCAGGAGGGACAGAGGGAGAGGGAATCTAGGGCAGACTCCCGGCTGAGCGCAGAGCTGTGCATGGGGCTCTATCCCACGACCCTGAGATCAGGTCCTGAGCCAAAATTGAGGAGGTGGTGGCTCAACCAACTGCACCACTCAGGTGCTCAGGCTTTTTAGACTTTAAATCAAATTTATTGATATATAATTTACATAGAATAAAATACTCCCTTTTAAGTGTGCTATTATTTAAGTTTTTTTTTAAGATTTTATTTATTTATTTGACAGAGAGAGACAGCCAGTGAGAGAGGGAGCACAAGCAGGGGGAGTGGGAGAGGAAGAAGCAGGCTCCTAGCAGAGGAGCCTCATGTGGGGCTTGATCCCAGAACGCCGGGCTCACGCCCTGAGCCGAAGGCAGGCGCTTAACCACTGCACCACCCAGGCACCCCTATTATTTAATTTTTGACAAACGTGTGCCTGTGTAACTACTACCCCAATCAAAATAAAAATAATTTTTCATCATCTCACCAAATTCACTCATGTCCCTTTGCTGTCATCCTCTGTCCACCCCTTACCGAAAATACCCATTGTTCTGCTTTCTGTCACTAGGTATTAATTTTTCCCATTTTAATATTTCAAATAAATGGAACCATACAGTTTGCATTTTTTTGTGTCTAACTTTTTAACCAAAAAGGCAGGGGGAACTCCCCTCTACTCACTAGGTGAGAAGATGCTCTATTCATGAATTGTTTAATAAAACCAATTAGATCTTCACATTAAAAAAAAAAGAGGTTTTAAAATCTCTTCAGATTGATGTGTACTAGTAGTTCATTTCTTATTATGACCGAGTAGTTCTAATATGGTTCCAATTTTAGTTGCTCCACTAAAACTTGTTTTTCTAGCTTCCTGTTGATAGATTCAGTTTCCGGTTTTTATCTCTTAGGAATAAAGCTATTAACATTCATATTTAAGTCTTTGTGTGGATGTTTATTTCATTTCCCTTGGGCAAATACCTAGGAGTGGAATTGCTAAATTATATGGTGAGTGTATGCCTAACCTTGTAAGAAACTGCCACATTGTTATCCAAGGCAGGTGTACCATTCTACATTCCCACCAGCAATGCCTGAACACCCTGCCGCTCCGCAGCCTTGCCAACACTCAGTTACGGGCACCCTTTCCAGTTTTAGTCATTCTAGTACGTGCATAGTGGTATTTCATTGTATTTTAATCTGCATCACTCGAGCAACTACTGATGTTGAACATACTTTTGTGTGTTTATTGGTCATTTGTGTATCTTCTTTTAAGAAGTATCTGTTCAAATACTTTGCACATTGTAAAATTTGGTGGTTCGTCTGCTTACTGAATTACGAGTGTTTGAGATTCAAGTTCTTAATGTATTATGAATAATTTTTCCTAGTCTGTGGTTTGCCTTTTCATTTGGTTAAAGGTGATTTTCAAAAGAACATAAGTTTTTAGTTTCAGTTACATCTAATATATCACTTTTTCTTTTCAAATGACCAGAAGTTTAGGAGCTCAGCTTAAGAAAATGTAAGCCTTGGAGGCCTGGGTGGCTCAGATGGTTAAGCTTCTGATGCTTGGTTTCAGCTCAGGTCATGATCTCATGGGTCATGGGTTTGAGCCCCGTCTGGGGTCCCGTGCTCAGCGGGAGTCTGCTTGGGGGTTCTCTCCCTCTGATCCTCCCCCCACTCACTGTCACTTTCTCTCTCAATAAATAAATACATCTTAAAAGAAAAGAAAATGCAAGCCACAGCATTGGTTCACTACCTGTCTGTTGCCTACTGGGGATGCTTGAATGTTGCAGAATTGGGCTAGAATCTAGGAAAATTCTATAAAATCTCACTAATGTGACAGCCACTTTTGTTTATATTAATAGGTATCATTTGGTGGGTATATACTGTGCAATAAGCAGTGTGCTAAGTACTTCATATATGATTTTTCATTTCATCCTTACAAAAGCCTCACTGGAGAGGAAACTTGGATGTTGAGTAATCAAATAATTAGACTAAAGGCTTAAATATCATCAGTGGCAGAACTAGACTATACTTGACTCTGAAGCCCTTTGATTCTTAAAAACTATGCAGTGTCCTAGCTCAGAAATCTCTGCATGTGTCAAACTCATGAAGTGGAGGCCGTCTTACTGCTGCTTTTGGCTGTTTCCTGATGGCAAACACAGTCGGGGTTTTCTGCAACATTCAGGCTCCACTTTTATGGCAGTTACATCAGCTTCCTGACCTCTCGGTTGTAGCTACAGTGTTTTGTCTTTGTTTGTTTAATTGGTTTGGTTTTTAACTTTAATAGTTCTGGTGGCAAACTGGTCCAGATTCTTCACCTTCCTGCTTATGGCAGAAGAAGTAACTCTCCCGGGGGGTCAATTTCATGATTTTCAGAGAGTCATTCCAGGATCTCAGCTTATAACCCAGTCTTCCAACCTTTCCACTGATTTTGTAATAGTCTAATTCTCTGTATTATATCAATTTCTGCTTAAAATACTTCACGTGTTATCTCTTCCCCGCCTGATACACGTGGTCTGGATAGCCATTCAACAAAGTCTTGAGCAACTATTAATCAAAAGTGGAGGTAAACAGGCAGTTCAGGGACAAGAAATTGAGTCCTTGGGGAGACAGGCATGCCAGACACCTTCTCTATCCCAAGCAAATAACGTGCTAGCTTGATTATCAGGGAACCAGGAAACCAACGTCAGGACAGGCTGTGCTCTGACACGGCATGTGTTGAGTTAAGTAAACCTCTATCTTGGGACTCTTAGACGTCTCCTTTCCCCTATGCCTACAGACAAGTTTGATCCCAATGGGCAGGGCGAGATTGTACCTTCAGCCCAAGATGAAGCTGTCTCAGCAAGACAGCTAGAGAGAGGAATGGACAGGGGAATGAGCAGGGCAGTTTAAAGCTCAAAGGAACAGTTTCAAGGTGAATAAAAGGCAGAGCTACTTCATAAAGCATTTAGTAGATATGTGGTGCTCATTGCCTTAAGATAAGAAATAGGTACATCGCTTTGAATGTGTTTTCTTCATATCCTATTAAGATCTGTGAGTAGTCAGGCAAGTTGTACAGTCAGCATTTGGCCTCTGATTTAGGAATTCCCTCAGTGTTACTGATTAACGGTTATCCAACTCTTGCTTGAACAGTTAGAGTGACAGAGTTCATTATTTCACAAACTTGGCCATTCAATTTTTCTAATCATCAGAACATTATTTTGTTGTTGTTGAACACCACATCATCTCTCTGTAATCTTTTTCTGTCTGAGCATAAGCATATGGTCTCTTACTACTTATCTCATTTTTAAAGTATCTCTGGTATCCGTTCCCACTCACAAAAGGCCCCCATTTTCTTTCAGGAAATTATATTTCTTCCATGGTATATGGTTTTCAGAGAAGACCTGTGTGCCTGCCTCCCACTCTGGAAACAAAGGGAAAATCCTTCCTTTCCTGGCCCTCATAAACCCAGACATGGATATGTGCTTTAGGTTTGGCCAGGTGTACACTTTCTCTTCAGCTTTTTTAGTCTTGAGGGAATGTGGCATAGATAAAAGGAGTAGGTAGAGGTCATTCATCACAGAGGTAGTGTGCCAATTGCACATCGAAGTCATGAGACAGTGACTATACTTTCTGCTTGCAAATCAATCTCTTTTATCTTTGTTATTGTTCATTTCAGAATCCGGTCCTCTAGTCTCAAGTCTAGGTGCCCCAGGAGCCTTCTACTGGTTTAGTTATCTTAAAGCTTCTTTCTGTTGTTTGCAATTCAAATCTCCAACCAAAACCCTATATATGAATGGGTGAGCAGTTTTTTCCCCTGAGGTGTCTAGTCTTTGCTTATCTTACTTAGAAACAATTTGGTTGCAGTGGACAGAACCCACTTTAGTTGACTCAAAAAATGACATAAAGAAGCCTCAAGGTACTAAGGACAGCAATCAGAACTGGATCTGTGGGAAATGGAGCTGGGAAATGGGGAAATCAGGAACTGTGGTTGGTTATTCTTCCAATCTCTCAGCGGCCAAGTATTCTCCTTCATAGTAGTGTCTCTCTTGAGGGTTCACTGCTGTTTTCTGGACATATATTCTGGTCTCCATTCTTGCTGGATTCCTGTTACCATCTCATATTGACCAATCATGACCTTTTAGGTTAACCTACAATCAAATGACTACAACCCTGTGTCTCTTAGTTCCGATCGTTAAAAGGGAAATATTTGTTCCCTGACCTGCCCCAGTATGTTGGCTGGTTTTGGGGTAGGTATTCATCCTTAATCAAGTCAGTTGGGGAAGAATTGGGGAAGGTTAATTGTATATCCCTCTAGAGGCAGTGGGTGCAGGAGGTCAAGGTAGAAGGTCCAGTTGGGAGTATCTGGCAAAATGACTGATTGGTCTGGAATGCTCTTGATGGGTAAATGATCCTTAGAAGTCCAGACAATTTGAAAAATTGTAACCTGGGAATTAGAAGTTATTTTCTTCTAAGAATCATCCAAGGTTTCTGGGGCACCTGGGTGGCTCAGTCAGTTAAGTGGCCAACTCTTGATTTCAGCTCAGGTCATGATCTCAGGGTCCTGGAATTGAGCCTCACATTGGGGTTCCATACTCAGCAGAGAGTCTGCTTGGGGATTCTCTCTCACACCCCCCTACCCTGCCCCCAGTTATGCATGCTTTCTCTCTCTCTCTCAAATAAATAAATCTTTTTTTTTTAAAGAATCATCCAAGATTTCCTACTAAGAATAATCCTTCTCACCAAAGAACACCTGTTTGTTTGTAAGTTGTTATCCTAATTGTAGTCACCAGTTGTTGCCCCTGAGAGGCTGATAGAGACCCATCACCTCTCTTCGGTGGCTCTATGTGGGATTCCAGGATTTCTCAAAGTGATGTCCGTGGACCACCTGCATTAGAATCTCCTGAAATCTTAAAATGGAAATAGATTCCTGGGATTCACTCTAGATCTACTGAATCGGCATTTCTGTAGGGACAAGAGTGGAAGAAGCTGTCCTTTACATTTTCAACAAATTCTCTAGGTGATTCTCAAATACATTAACATTTGAGAACCACTAAGCCAGACTATCAATTACTTGAGGACAGGGAACAGTGTTTGTCTTGTTCAGGATTGTATCTGTGATACACTGCCTGGCACATAGAAGATAGTTGGTAAATAAAGAATCCATAAACTCTTACATCAACCACATAATCTTGATTATATACAAATGTATGACAACAGTGATGAGGTTTAACTTATAATTACTGACCAAACCATAAACTCATGATTGTATGACAATACCAAATTATTTCCATCAATTACTAAAGAACACTCATTAAAAAAAAGTCATCCCATTATTGTGATATTTTTAGTAGCTAGAGTTCTCCTTTGCTTTTATGTTAGACATGCTTTCAGCCCACACTCTAATTCTTCTTCCCTAAATGGCATAGGTATGGTTTTCATGTCCTATGAGTCCAATTTCAATTACTTTCCCATCAGATCATTGTAGGGTAGAAATATTTGCCCATATTTAGCCACGCTGTTCATTTTCCTATTAGTTACTTTCTGTTTCGTAGTTATGGGATGTGGATTGTGGATGAATCAGAATGCGAGGTGGTGGTGGTCATACAGATAATGTGCAAGTAGTAATTCTGAGTCCTCAAGAAAGTGGTAGGTCATAGTTTTTCTCTGTTCTCCTTTCATATTTTAAAAAATATGTGTTGTTTTTACACTATTGTAGAACAAATACAAAGGCAGTTTTATGCTTTACAATTTATATTGCTGATTTCATGAACTTTTGGAAATTCTACTCTATTTCTGACAGCTACAAAGTTTTTTCCCCCCTCTGTGATACTGAGTCAAAACGCTATGACATTGCAGGGCGAGAGGCATGTTCCAGCTCTGCCTACCCCCCATCTACCTCCTCTCTTTACCAAAGGCAAATTCCCTCTTTCTTCTCCCGTTCCCTTCCCAATACCATCCATGGGTCCTGGTGCTAACCCCTGGAGACACAGAGATTTAAGTTAAGTTTGACCAATTTAAAAAAAAATTTTTTTTCATTTATATGAAATACACCCCAAATTCAAAATATTTCCAAAATCCAATCACTTCTCTTTCCCTCCACTGCTCCCACCCTGGTCCAAACAATGTCAACACTTGCTGAATTATTGCAATAACCTGATTTGTCTCCATGCTTCTGTCCTTGCCCCACACCCAACACCCTAGTCTGAACATAACTCGTAGAACAGTTACTCAAAAATGTGAGCTACAGTCACTCCTCTACCTAAAACCCTCCACATGGCTCACTGAGGCACTGGCCAAAGTCTTTGCAGTCACCTAAAAGGTCCTACCTAGTCTGACATATCATAAGCACTTGATAAATTTTTGCTAAGTGAACAAGTACATTTAAAGAAACTGTGTACTCCTTACTTTCAAATTAATACCCTGGTTCCTCAGAAGCTCCACTGAGGAAATGGCTTCCAGACTTCCATTCTGGTCATCATCCTCCTACATGAACTTTAGGTTTTAATGTCCTCCTTTAAATGTGGTACCAAGGCATGAACATAGTGATTCAACTCTGGTTAACCAGAAAAGTTTACTCCATACATCCTTCTATCCCTGTGGCTTAGAATTGCATTAACTTTTTTGGCAGCCATGTTATAACATTGGATCACATTCTGTTTGCAGTGAATGAAAATTCCCACGTCTTCACCCAGGAACTGATGTTAATTCAAATCTACTCATCCTTGCACTTGTGCAGTTGGTATTTTGAAACTATGTAAGGACTGCCCAAAATTATCTTCTTTCATAGAATTTGATTCTTTTTTGTTCAAAGAAATTTACATCAATGCCTCTAATTGCTCAGTTTTGCTACTATGGCAACACTGTTAGATGTTACTATTTTTTTTCAGCCATTACATTTCCCATCATCAGCTTGTCCCCCTTGTCTTCCAACTGGTGTACAACACAAAAGTGGTTTTTTTCCTTTTCTAAGATTATTTTGCTAGATCATTTAAATATTTCTCCTGACATGACTAATTGTAGAAAGAAGAGTTACATAGAATTTGGAAGACCTTGGTGCTGTCCTATCTGCTAGTTCTCTGATCTTGGAGGTGTAAATGAAACTTTGTGACTCAATTTCGTCACCTATGTAAAATGAGAATGATGATAATAGCATCTGCTATTCAATAGGGTTATTTCAAAGGTCAGTGAGATCATGGGAGTGCCAAAGGAGTACTGATATAAAACAAGAAAAATGGCTAGGGACACTAAATTAAGTTAGAATCAGATAAGCTTTTCTCATCTTGCTACTTTTTTCTTTTACAATATAGCTCCTCAGTTTGGAGAGCTGGTCCGAAGTTAGGATACATCGGTTCTAACCCTAATTACCCCACTAGCAAGTCTGGGTACCTCAGACAAATAATAAAACCTGATAGGCTTTATTTTCCTAACCTAAAACAAAAACAAAAAAAAACCAAAACAGAACAATGGGATTTACCCACATACTTTCTAAGATGTCTCTTAGCTTTTTGAATTTTTAAAAACCTATGTTGCTGGTCCACACTGAGAATAACACAAACCTTATTTATACCTTTGTCTTCATCAAGGTACATGTCTGGTGGTTTCTATAATAAAGATACATGTGCTGCATTTCACATAGGAGCAGAGATGTAGTGCCCGTAAGAGCTGAAGGCTTTTATTTATTTATTTTTAAAATATTTATTTGTCAGAGAGAGAGAGGGAGGGAGGGAGAGAGAGAACGCACAAGCAGGGGGAGCAGGAGGCAGAGGGAGAAGCAGGCACCCTGCTGAGTAAGGAGCCTGATGCAGGACTCAATCCCAGGATCCTGGAATCGTGATCTGAGCCAAAGATAAATGCTTAACTGATTGAGCCATCCAGGCATTCCCAGCTAAAGTCTTTTAAAGGAGTCCTAAAAACATCAGGCTGAAACCAACAAGGTTCATTTCAAGTAATTAAAGAACCACTTGAGCAAAACAAGAATTTTCCCCTCACTGAATGTGAGTTTCATAACTCAGACCCCACCCAAAACCCGTGGGTGCTAAGGATTTTAATAACAGTAATGCATCTTGTTTAAATAAAAACAGTTAATCTTTTCATATGAAGTTTAAAAGATGCAGACTTAGCAATCAGTTATTTAGAAAACACGCAGCACTTCTATGCCAAAATATCAAACTGCTGAGAAGAGAACCTAAGCAAATGTGAGCATATAAGAGAATGACAAGTTGAGACATGACTTCCAATTCTTTTCATGAAGCTTATTTTATTGAAAACATGATTAAACATTAAAGATAATTAAAATAAAATTAATATTATATTATTCATGATCCTGTTAGTGTAATGTAACTTTTAAAATTACTATTTTTTAATTTATAGACATATATTTGAATTCCTTCAGTTCTTGGGAATAATCAGTCTTAGGCCTTCATGGGAAGAGTACTTATCCACAGGGAGAATATATGAGGAGAATCTTCTGAAATTTGGCTTAATAGTTTCCAAGACACCACTCTTTCTGTTTTCCTCTTTCTCACCACTGGCTTGTTTTCAGTCACATTTGCAGGTTCTTTGTTATCTTCTCTTTCCCTAAATGTTTGAGTATTTCAGGGCTTAGTTTTCATATTTTTTCTCTTTTCTATCCTGCTAATTTCCATGGCTTTAAATTTCATCTACCTGCTGCTGACATTCACATTTATAACTTTAGGTCAGAGCTTTCCCCTTCAACTCCAGACTTGTGTGTACATCTGCTTACAAGACTCCTTTACTTAGAAGTCCCAAACATAACAAAACCAAATGAGTCTCTTGACTGCTTCCCAAAACTTACCGTATTCCCAGACTGCTACTGCTCAGTAAATAGCAACTTCTTCTTCTGGATACTTAACCCCCAAATCTTGGAGTCATTCTTGACTTCTTTCTTTCATATCCAACATCCAATTTTTAAAGAAAATTCTGCTTAGCTTTACCTTTTAAAGATTAATTTCTTTGTTTTAGAGAGAGAGAGCATGTGTGAGCAAGGAAGGGGGCAAAGTGAGAGGGAGAAAGAGAGAGTGAGAGAGAGAATCCCAAGCAGGCTCCACACTCAGTGAGGAGCCCATGACTCTGAGATCATGACCGGAGTTGAAATCAAGAGTCAGATGCTCAACCAACTGAGCCACCCAGGCGCCCCATTAGCTCTATTTTTTAAATATATTCAGAATCCAAATGCCTCTCACTTCTTCCCACTACTACTCAGTTCCAAACCATCATCTTTTCCACCTGGATTTTGCAATAGCCTCCAAATTTGTCTCTTCCCTTCCTCCCTCCCCTTCTAAAGTCCGTTCAATATAAGTGGTCCTAAAAGTAAATTAGATCAGATGGCACTTGATGTAATGAGCGCTGGGTGTTATATGCAACTGATGAATCACTAAATTCTACTCCTGAAATTAATAATATGGTATATGTTAACTAAATTGAATTTAAATAAAGAATTTTCTAAAAAGTAAATTAGATCATGTTGTCCCTTTCCTCAAAACCCTGCAATGGCTTCTCATCTCACTCAGAGTGAAATCCCAAATCCTTACCGTGGCCTGGAAGGCCCTACAAGATCTTCATTCTTCCTCTGCCACTGATCTGATTTCATGTCCCATGGCTCACACCCCATCTATCCACCCTACACCAGCTGTTCTGGCCTCTTTTCCAGCATAATCCCACCTTGCACATTCCCATTCCAGGTTTTTGCCCTTGCCATTCCTTTCGGATGCCTCCCTGAAGTTCCCTTTATCAGAAAGATCTTCCTAACCACCCATATAAAATAGCACCACCCACCTGTCATCTTTACTCCTTATCCCATTTTACCTTGCTTTGTTTTTCTTCTTAGCATCTATCACTAACTGACATATCACATGTTATTTGTTTAATGTCAATCTTCTTTTTTTTTTTAAAGATTTTATTTATTTATTCGACAGAGACAGAGACAGCCAGCGAGAGAGGGAACACAAGCAGGGGGAATGGGAGAGGAAGAAGCAGGCTCATAGCAGAGGAGCCTGATGTGGGGCTTGATCCCATAATGCCGGGATCACGCCCTGAGCCAAAGGCAGATGCTTAACCGCTGTGCCACCCAGGCACCCCTAATGTCAATCTTCTTAAGCTGAAATGTAAGGTCTATGATGTCACTTTGTTAATTGTAGTATCCCCATCATCTAGAACAATGTTTGGTCCACAATAAGCCCACAATAAATATTTGTTGAACAAATGAATAAATAAGCCCTGTAGTTTTTTGTTTTTTTTTTTTTAAGATTTTTTTTTTTTTTTTTTTTTTNTCATTTGACAGAGATAGAGACAGCCAGAGAGAGAAGGAACACAAGCAAGGGGAGTGGGAGAGGAAGAAGCAGGCTCATAGCGGAGGAGCCTGACGTGGGGCTCGATCCCACAACGCCGGGATCACGCCCTGAGCCGAAGGCAGACGCGTAACCGCTGTGCCACCCAGGCGCCCCTAAGCCCTGTAGTTTTAATCAGAGACTGACAAAATATACCCAAGCAGGTGAAAAGTAAACGTGCCATGAAGTGATTTGATACAGTGAAAATGATTGAACTAGTTACATGTGCCTGAATCTCACAAGTAAAACGTTGATCAAAAATTTAAATTGCAGAAGAATATATATACACATTGACATATGTATAAATGACATATATAAAATGCTCACACGTGTTTTATATACATTGTGTGAGATACACACACACACACACACACACACACACACACACACAGAAAGGAAAGAGACGATACCCAAGAATGATAAATACCAATTTTAGAGGGTAAAATGGCAGATACCCAAAGGGGTAGTATGGGCACAAATGTTCATGACATTATTCTTTCTGTATGCTAAAGTAAAAAATTAGTTATGTAGATTTTAGAGAAAAATTCTTAGGGTCTCAAAAGAGAGACTCTTTACATCTTATGGATAATTCAACTGAATAAAACTCCCATTACACAATACTGTTATCCTTCAAAAACCTTCCACGCTACCAAGCATCAGGTCTTCACCTTTTTAAAAAAGAAAAAAACTTTTTATTTTGGAACATTTCAAACATGGAAATATGTAGAGAGATTAGTATATTACACCCCCATGTACTGGGATTTCTTCTTTTTGTCAAAATGGAACAACAGGGATTAGATTTATCCTCTAGCATGAAACAACTCAAAATAAACAGAAACAACAGTCCCAAGCCATTGGACTTCAGGCAATGAAGGACAGTGATCACTGAGAAAAGGGGAACAAATGAGGTGAGACTAAGATGGCCCCAGCTTTGTCTGGAGAGAAATTTCAGGCTTTGTAGCAGGGAGGGAACACAATGGCATTGCTACTCATTGGGGACCTATGCTTCAGAGGCAAGAAGAACAATGAAAGAACACATACCACTCAGAAACATTCCTCTTGTGCGAATGGACAGAAAATGTTCTCACTTGGAGGCAAGCAGCAGATGTCAGGAGCAAGTCTTAGCCATGAGGGATGCAAGACGAAGCTTTCTATCCCATCAACAAAAGCTAACAGTAGCACTCTGCCCCTCCTCTCCCCTCAGTCCATGCGTAAGCTTCTGGAAAAAAATAGATAAGGAACATCAAAGGATACATGAACCAAGGTTCGAACAAAGCTGATGATTCTCGATTCCTGTTTCATACAAAGTTATCTTATAACAAAACAACATGGAAGGGAAGAGTTGTTCTGAAAAGAACGGGTAATCGTAACTGGATGTGTTCAGATCTCTTGGTTCTGTGTTCAGATCCATTGCTGTTATGATGTGGGACAGGAAAAAATTGGTATTAAAGTGCCTTTTGCTGCTTAAGGAAACCAAAGCTCTAGAAAAGCCTGGGCCATGAACCTCTTTGCAGGTATATTTCTTAAACTTCATGCTGTTTCTCTCTTATGTCTAAATAATCCTACAGGAATCCTATTCCTAATGTACTTCTTCCTTGTGTGTCACCTTGAAATCTTCCTAATGCTCTATTGTGACATGTGGCATTATTGACTATTCATTCAACACATTCGACAATAAGCTAGGAGTTGAGAGGAGTGTACATTTCAATCAGACACAGACCCTTATCACCAAGAACATAGAGAAATAAGGCAAGCATATAAAGAACTACAATAAAAAGTACAATAATATATACTATAAGAAAATGCTTTTGAAAGTTTTGGGTTTGTAAGAAATCTAAATGGTCAAGTATTCTCATTTCCTCATTTTGGAGATGAAGAAACTAGAAGAAAAAAGGTTAAATGACTCATTCTGTGCAGTAGAATTTGCTATTGTGAGGCACCATGGGGGCTAGAAAGAACAGTGAACTTAGGGCCAAACAACCTAGGAGTAATTTTGGATTTCAGTCCTTATTAGCCCTCAGAAAGGACAAATGATCAGACTTTCTTGAGCCTTAGTTTTCTCATCTGCAGAACCAGGATAATGCTTGCCTATTAGGGTTGGTGTAAAGATCAAGTGAAGAAATGAAAAATTTTGGTGGACTATAAGGCAATATAAAAATGTAAAATATTACTACAATTGATGAATTGCAGAACTGGGAATAAAACTGAAATCTCCTAACACTTGTCCATCATGTGTTAATGTGAAATGCTCTCCATGACTTCTAGTATAGGACTTAGCAACTCATCTTCTTGCATAAGGTAGAATATAATTACCAATCACACATCTGTTGTTGACTCAAATCATATGCCCATTCCTCCCCTGTTTGAGTTATATACAGAAAAATATAATAGATGCTCTTGCTACAAAATTTTCTTGGCTAATTCTCACAGTAACATAGGATAAGGACTTTGCCCAACATTTCTCAATACCATGTTGTATTTTCAGCCTGTTTATTCTGGCGTCTTCCTTAGAAGCAGTGTTAGTGTTGAATAAAAGTTGAGCAATTAAAAAGAAAAATAAACATCAGGAACTTTGTAGATCAGAACTTGTGAACACGTCCTTGGGGCACTTTAAGAGAAGTTAAGTGATAACATCACTATAATATTGTGTTACTTCTTTGATCTGCGAAAAAGCTAAGTGATATAATCAGTTTTTTATTTCTGAGTTTTCTTTCCAGTTGCTGCATGTGGCAACAAAGCTAAGAAATAGGTTAATTATAAAAGCTTTTGTCCTCTTCCTCACCCCATTGCAGACTCCTTCCTCTTTAGAGTGGGTAAGGAAAGAGGCAACAAAGTTTATTTTTACGTATATTACTGTATGATTTAAGAACTGTCTTTGAGGGGCGCCTGGGTGGCTCAGTTGTTAAGTGTCTGCCTTTGGCTCAGGATGTGATCCTGGCGTTATGGGATTGAGCCCCACATCAGGCTCCTCCGCTGGGAGCCTGCTTCTTCCTCTCCCACTCCCCCTGCTTGTGTTCCCTCTCTCACTGGCTGTCTCTCTTTGTCAAATAAATAAATAAACCTTTAAAAAAAAAAAGTTCTTCGAGAGGTGGTTTGTTGTAGTGGAAAGAACATGGAATTTAGATTCTGAAGTTATGGGTTTCAGTTTTCCATCTGACTCTTTTGAGACTGGAACCAAGTAACTTTTTTAACCTTAGTTCCTTTATCTGTAAAACATGAAAACCAATAAAACCTACCCCTTGGATTGTCAGAGGAATTGTATGATATTCCCCAAGTAATTAAAAGGCAGCTAACAATGCATATCGTATTAGGAAGATAAAATAAAATTAAAATTATTTTAAAAATGAGGCACATAAATATAAAGTTAGGAAAAGTAGATGCAGTCAGCAATGGAATTAACTTATAAAATAGAGGAAATGGAGCCCTAAACAATTGCTATGACTGGGCCACAGACTTGAGTCTGAACTTCATTGCTGTCATCCCAAAGAGAAACACATGGCTAGTCACCAAAACAACAGAGTTTATCCACAAAGTGAAACAAAAATTAGTAGTTTTGTGGCTCCTCAAAAAATTAAACATCGAATTACCATTGGATCTGAAGTTCCTAGGTACGTACCCAAAATAATAGAACACAGGTATTCAAACAGATATGTGTATATCAATGTTCATAGCAGAATTGTTCACCATAACCAAAAGGTGGAAACAACCAAAATGTCTATCAACGGATGTATAGATAAACAAAATGTGGCATATCCATGCAATGAAACATTATTCAGCCATAAAAAGAGAAGAGGAACTGATCCATGATACATCCCGGATGAACCTTGAAAACATTATGCTAAGTGCAAGGGATCAGACACAAAAGGTCACATGTTGTATGACTCTATTTATATGAAATGTCCAGAATAGTTAAATCTATAGAGACAGAAAGTAGATTAGTGGTTGCCAGGCCTGGAGAAAGGGAAAAATGGGCAATGCGTGTTAGATGGGTATAAGGTTTTCTTTAAAAGTGATGAAAAAGTTTTAGGCATTTACACAGCATTGTAAATGCGCTGAGTGCCACTAATGATGTACCTTTTGTTTTTTATTTATTTTTATTTATTTTTATTTTTAAAAGTTTTTTAAAAAGATTATTTATATTTATTTAAGAGAGAGAGAGAGAGATTGAGCATGAGCATGGGGGAGGAGCAGAGGGAGAGGGAGAAGCAGTCTCCTCACTGAGCAGAGAGCCCAATAAGGGGCTTGATCCCAGACCTGAGCCAAAGGCAGATGCTTAACCAACTGAGGCACCCCATTTATCTTTTTAAAATTTTTATTTTTTAAATTTATCTCTACACCCAACATGGGGCTAGAATTTACAAGTCTGAGATTAAGAGTTGTGTGCTTTACAGACTGAGCCGGCCAGGTACCCTTAATTATATACTTTTAAATGGTTAATTTTATGTGAATTTTACCTCAATAAAAAATAAAACAAAGCCAAAGCAAAAATAAATGAGTTGCCAGGGCAAAAATGAATGAGAATAAGTGTAACTATTTCTAATACTGAGACCACAAAGGACATCCTTTAAGGAAACAAACCCTCAGCAATATCTTTATTTGAATATAGTGTCAGGTTTCATATTCTTTAGAGGGTCTTTAAGATAAGCTGATGTCACGACTATGAAAGGCAACATGGTAAAAGGTATTTTACCGGAAACCAGGGGGAGTGTGTTGGTAATCCAGCTCTCGCTACACTGGTCTCTGATAAGTGGCAGAGATCAAATTAAGATGGCATAAGGCAGAGATAAAATTAAAAACAACTAGAAGAAGAAATGAACCTGCCTATCATTCTGCCAGCCATCATAAGTATTTTCCCTCAGTCAAATTTTTGGAAGTTATAGAGAAGTTAGTTTGAGATTGCATTCCCTGTAAAGTATGTGGGTGCAGTTTGCCAATTTAGAGTTTTGTGCTTTTAAATTTAGCCAACCTGGAAGCAGGAGTAAGATCCCCTGGTAGATGAGGAGAATGTTGGAAGTGAGTAGTGACAGTGCTGAGGTAGTAAAAGTGGCCCTGAGAAAGTATGAGTCCGCTCGAACACCCAAACAAAGCGTAATCATTACCCCAAATAGTTTCATGCAAAAAAAAAATCACGTCCTCAGCATCTCCAGGGAGGAGAGATTTCTTGTAGACTACATGAAATCATGTATATGTGAAGTTGATATGAGTTGTCGTTTTCCTTGCTATGACTATCTGGCTATAATAGCTAATGTGTAAACAACATACTTCACACACAGCATTCATTCATCATTCTCAACCAACACTTATTGAATGTTAATTGTGTACCAAGAAGGGCAGACAATACTACCAACATCTTAGAAAAGAATAAATTGAGGTTCTGAGAGCCGAGGATTTGCCCTAAGTCATAAAACTTAGACTTGTGATGTTTGGTTCCTAGTTCACTCCAAGACTTGCTGCCTCCAGGGGCTGAAATGACCAAGGACTATGGTTGCCAAAGCCCTTCATCTTCAGTAACTATTAAATGTGATTATTAAATGCCTTGAGCAAAGTTTCCCCATTTCTGTTTGTCTGTGCAGTGGCATTTTCTTTAATTAGTTACATGGTGTTCTCAGGAGCCACACTACCAAACACACACAATGCCTGGCTTTATATTATTGGCTAACGTTTACTGAGTGGGCATTGTATGCTTAGGTGTGGTGCTAAGCATTATGCGGACACATTCTCATTGAATCCTTAAAACAGCCTTCTGAGGAATGGCTATCATCCCTCTTTTGTTTACACAGATACTAAGGCTCAGAAAAATTAAATAACTTGCCCAAAGTCACAGGTAGAAATAGAAATATTATTCTGACAATCCTTATACGAAGACATTTAAAGGTTTATGAAAATCAGAGGCCAAACCAACAGACTCCTATGATTCCTACCTGAAGAGCCGGTAGAGTATGGAACAAATGTTGAACTAGAAATGAGGCAGGGCTGAATCCATATCCAGTTTGTTTACCTCCAATGCTCATAGCTTAACTGCTCTGCTATACTGAGACACAGGTCTGGTACGTTTGTAATCATTTGACTTCTCACCCAGACAATTATGGTAATAAATTCTGGGTCATTGTCATCATAGTGGATAGAATTTACTTCTGCTAACATTCTTGTAAGTGCTTGACAGTCATTTACAATTGTAAATTTTAAAGTCTCCTTATGAAGGACAAGGAAGTGCCCCTCCATATAAAAGTTGTTTTGAGGAGATAGCAAGCTTTTGCTAAGAGAGGTCAAAAATTCAGGTTACTGAGTGTTATTCTGCTGTTGGAGTTGAAATGTTGAAAAGCTGGTATCTGTGCTTTTGACTAACATATCTTTGTGTTCAGATGTGTGTAGTACAATAAGGTAAAATAACTCATTTAATGAAAAATTACTTTAGTGTGCTAGATATTGTGCTAGGTGCTACTGGGTAGCTGTTAGGGTTTAAGTACTTAAGAAATGTCAGCTCTGCCGGCTTTTGAGGAAAAGGTAAGTGATCATTATCAAATTGGGCAAACTTCACCTCTTTGGGATTCATTATCTACTGGTAAACGAGGTGGTGTACACAGATCTTAATGTATCTGGTTTTTGTTTGTGTTCAGGTTTCTTCTCATTTGCCACTATTCCCATGTTAAAAGACCCATCTCATACTATCCTAGCTTTGCAATTCATTAATTAGTTCAACAAATGTTTATCGAACTTCTAGTATGAAGCACCATAGGAATAAAGTTGCTGATAATAGAAGCAAGGTTCCTCTGCTCAAGGGGCTTACAATTCAAAGGAATAAGACAAGAAATAAATAAATAATTAAAAAACCAAATACATAAAAATAATTAACAATTAATAACTTACAGGTTGAAAAAGTACTAAGAAGGAAATGAGATGGAGTGTTGTCTTTTTTTTTTTCAGTCACAGAATGAGGCAAATGATAAGTGCTTTCAATTACAAAAATGACCATCTATCGAGGTTACCAGATTTTAAAAGGGAAAAAATGATACCTTACAACCAACTAAAAAATGACTAGCCATTACTCTGGGAGAAAATCATATTGGGACTGCTTTACTCTGTATCTTTGTAATAGAGGAGAGGCTTCTCAAAAAGAGCAACGAGAGAAACTCACTTTTTTTTTCTTTTGTAAGTCAAGCGGAAAGACAAAGTGAAAAGAAAGTAGGAATCAGACAGGGAAATTGCCCATCTAGTCTGGCCGTGAGGATTTCTTTTAATCTTTCTAGGTTCCCCGCGACAGCGGGAACTGGATGGAAGAAAACTAATGCCTTGAACTTCAAGGCAGATCTCCTTTCGATTATTACTGTCCGGTGGCAGGAACCTGGGAAGAGGTCAAGGTGTGGTTTAGGAAGAGGCAGCTCCCGGGGAAAGCACTTGGAAGGGCAGGACAGAGAACTGCAAGAGAAGGCGACCGAAAGGAGGGGGAGAGTGCGCCAGCACTCGTAAGGTGAGAGAGTAGAAAAACTCCCCGCCTGGGGAGCCGCGCGCCGCTCAGGTGGCCTTTTCCCGCTCAGGTGAGCTCCTCCCGCGCCTCTCATTGGCCAAGGCGCCCGTGGCGCTGGGAGGGCGACGCAGCCCGGTCTAGTTCAGGGTCTAGGGCGGCGCGTCACTTCCGGTAGCGCGGAGCTTGTAAAACACCCTGGAGAGAAAATGGCGGCGGCGGCGGCTTCGGCGCCTCAGCAGCTCTCGGATGAGGAGCTTTTCTCTCAGCTCCGCCGTTACGGCCTGTCTCCTGGCCCAGTGACGGAGAGCACCCGCCCGGTCTACCTCAAGAAGCTAAAGAAGCTTCGAGAGGAAGAGCAGCAGCAGCACCGGTCTGGGGGCCGCGGCAACAAGACGCGGAACAGTAATAACAATAACACGGCACCCGCCGCTCTGGCGGCGGCGGGACCGGCGGCGGCCGCCGCGGGGCTGGGGGTCCGGCCGGTCTCGGGCGACCTCTCCTACTTGCGGACTCCTGGGGGCCTGGGCCGAATCTCGGCCTCGGGCCCGGAGAGCCCCTTGGGAGGGCCCGGGGGCTCCTCGGCCGCCCCCACGGCTGGCAGCAAAGTGCTGCTGGGCTTCAGCTCGGACGAGTCGGACGTGGAGGCCAGTCCCCGGGAGCAGGCCGGCGGCGGCGGCGGCGGGAGGAAAGACCGGGCTTCGCTCCAGTACCGCGGACTCAAACCGCTGTCGGCGCCCCTGTCCGCCAGCGAGGTGACTAACAGCAACTCGGCCGAGCGAAGGAAGCCCCACTCGTGGTGGGGGGCCAGGCGGCCGGCGGCTCCCGAGCTGCAGACCCCGTCGGCGAGAGATGGAGCCGCGGAGGACGAGGAGGAGGAGGGGGAAGACGGGGGGGACGGAGACCCAGAGGCCGAGGAGCCGCTGTGGGCGAGCCGGACCGTGAACGGCAGCCGGCTTCTCTCGTACAGCTGCCGGGAGAACTATTCGGACTCGGAGGAAGAGGAGGACGACGACGTGGCCTCCAGCAGACAGGTATTAAAGGACGACTCCCTTTCCCGGCATCGGCCCAGACGGAGCCATAGTAAGGCTCTCTCTTCTCTGACTGCTAAATCTGCCGGCGGCCGGTTGGAGACCTCAGTTCAGGGAGGAGGAGGAATCCCGATGAATGACAGGGCGGCGGCTGCGGGGAGTCTAGACAGGAGCCGAAACCTCGAAGAGTCGGCGGCGGCGGCGGCGGAGCAGGGAGGAGGGTGTGAGCCCCTGGACTCCAGCCCCATTCCTAGGTACCGTGTCAACGCTAAGAAACTGGCCCCTCTCCTGCCCCCTCCACTGACTGACCTGGACTCAACCTTGGATTCGTCCACAGGCTCCCTTCTTAAAACCAATAATCATATCGGCGGTGGGGCCTTCAGTGTGGACTCCCCCAGGATTTTTTCCAACAGCCTTCCTCCCGGTGCGTCGGTGGCTGCCTCCAGCTCACTCAGGATCAATCACTCCAATCATACGGGCTCCAATCATACCTACCTGAAAAACACATACAACAAACCGAAGCTTTCCGAACCCGAGGAGGAACTTCTCCAGCAATTTAAACGGGAGGAGGTGTCCCCTACAGCGGGTTTCAGTGCCCACTACTTGTCGATGTTTCTCTTAACTGCTGCCTGCTTATTTTTCCTAATATTGGGACTGACTTACCTAGGAATGAGAGGGACAGGAGTATCCGAGGATGGAGGGCTCAGCAGTAAGTATTAAACCCTGTGGGTTACAAAGGGGATGTTGCTAGGGGTCTGTTGTAACCACACTGGGCATTTTACACGAGGTGACCTCTGTCTGCAAGAACATGTTTTAATAGTGACACGGCAGCAGATCGGGTGCATTTGTGTCATCTTTCTTTAAGAAAGAACATTATTACCATTATCAGAACAATAATCCCATGCCTGGTTTTAACATTTTTCTGTATGACCTGTTGGGGAATTCAAAACATCTTATAAAAGAACAAAATATTACAAACCTGTTGGTAAAATGCATTTATGTGTGTGACTTAAATTTTCTTTTTAGCCTTGAATAACTGTGTGTGCAGATGCCAATTACTTAATAATTTTGAAGTATTTTGATTGTTACGGGACATCATAGATGTTTTTTCAAATTGAGTTGTGATTCCAAAAGGCAATGTAAGAGCTCCTGAAATTCCAGTTAAATATTTTGGAATATTAAGTTACCTAGTTCTGTATTTTCTTTAAAGTGAACGAATATAGAAAGTAGGAAGACACAGCTCAAAATTGATTGCTCAGGTCAAAGCATCTTCCCTCACACCAGTGAAAAAGTAGTGGTAGGGCAGGACAGGAGTTTGCAGTGAGATTTTTCTGGTATTGGTTTCTAGGCCCTACCATTTACTTGCTCTAAAGCACTGTGGGCAGGTGTGGTGAGTTCATTCATTCATTAAGCCAGCATCATCCTCTATGCTGTAGGATAGAAGTAGGATACAGCAGTGATAGACCAGAGTATTTCTGTCCTTCAACACAAGAGGATAAGTACAGATCATTTTGTGTTCTGTGAAGGAACAGATGGATGGAATAGTTGGTATCTGCTACTCTAGAGATGGTGAGCGTAGCTACAATTTGAGGTGAGACCTGAAGCAGGAGGAGGCAGCATTGTAGGGAGACAGGAGAGCATTCTGGACAGAGATTATAAGAAGAAAGGCATTGAGTTGAGCAAGAGCGTTCCTGTAGGTTGGAGTGGTTAGAGTACCTTGAGCAAGGGGGAGTGAGCAAGAGTTTGAACTTCCCTTTCCTTATCAGTAAAATGATGCTAATATTGATTAGAATGATGCCTACACAGATCAAAAGAGAGAAAGTAAATGTAGTGTGTGATGGACTGCTGAAGATAAAATTTCTCAATGTTACGGCCCTCTTGCCTCTCCCCCTGCAACCTCCTACCCTTTCACCCAGCATGAAATCATTTTATCATGATTTGCGTTTATAAAATCAACCTTACTATTGTTTGTTTTCGTTTCAAAATAGTAAATGTGCAATTAGCACATTTAGATTAAGAGTAGGAGTCAGAATACTGTAACCGTTGATTTGGGTATAGCCATTTCTAAGATCATGAAATAATAGATTATTGTTGTATTGCTTAATTAGAGCGGTTAGAAAAAAAGACTGAAACCCAGCACTCACTTTAACTAGTTCCCTGGGAGGAAGAGTGATATATTGTGTTCTGTCTCAGATAATTTGGGAGAACAAGAAGTAAGGTCACACTAGAAGTTAAACTAGTAAAGTTCACGTAAATTAATGACATTATCACCAGTACCTATTTCATAATGAATTACTGATGAGCACAATTCTCAATTAAGGTGACTGTCACATCTTTCTCCTCACTGTTAAGATGAATGAGTTTTGTTAAGTACTAAAATTTCAGATGGAATAGAAAGGGACGGGACTGCTAGGGTTTTAGTAGCCCCCTCACCTTCACCAACGTGGCAGGAAAGAAATTGTAAGTGTTGTCGTATTTTAATAAATGGTAAAAGTAAAGTAAGTAGTTTGGGTGATGGAAACAACAGTGGCTAAGAGGTAGAGGATCTGGGTCCTAGGACTTGCCCAAATGACTTAAGTTTCTTAACCTCTGAGCCTCATTCTTCTATACTAAATAGGAGTAACAGTTTTTGCAGTCTATGGGGATGTTGTAAGGATCAAATTAGATAGTTTATTAAATAACAATAAGGTGGTCTTAGATAAAATTTGTTGTATTTCTGGTAAACTACGGTATATATGTAAAGAGAAATAAGTCATTTCTGTAAATATTTAGTGCATTTCTTATTCAGCATTTAATTTTTATTAAATTCCATTAAAATACGCTGTAGATATTGATATAGAAATTTGAATCAAAGTGTAATGAATCCTTAGCTGTATTATATATTTGATTTACTATATACCCTGGTGGAAAAAAGTGCCTGCTAATTCAGTTAGTCTGCACACCTAACGGTGAATAATTTTCACTTTCTATATTTATGTATTCTGAATCCTTTGTCATAGTATAATGTTTAACCAGAGCCTAACCATAGGGTTCATTGGTCAAATAGTGTGCTTAAGGAAATACTTCTACTTTGAGTAATAATTTCACCAGGAGATTGTAGGTTATATATGAGAGTAAGCTTTAGTAAGCTTTTATTAGTCGTCATTTAAATTATGTATAACGTATAATAGATTAGTCTTTTAAATAGTTCTTAATCATTTGGTCTTTGAAAATTTTATCAATATCCTAGTTTTATTAGTTAAATTACTTTTATTAATTAAATTACTATGCATCTCTGCTTCCTCATCTGTAAAACTCAGGGGTTGGAGTAGATGATCCCTAAGTTCTCTCTAGCTCTAACGTTTAAGATTCTAACTTTGAACTGTCCTACCAAAACAACTCAAGGATCAGCCTGCAGTGAGATTAGGTCATGACAACACAACAAAAGAAAATGGAGTTGCAGAATAGATTGACTGTCTTAGGTTCACGTGGTCATTATATAAAAATTGTTTTCCAATTATAAAAGACATGATTTTTGTAGAAAATTTGGGTAGAGATCTATGAAGCAGAAAATGAATAGGTATTGTATTCCTCTCCTTCTAGTCTCCCACTTACCCCTGATATAAATAAGTTCAGATAATACCTCTCAAAACTTTCTTAATGCTTTTTATGTAAATACACACGTTCATATATATGTGTGTGTGTGTGTGTTTGTGTACATTTTCATTCAACAAGAGTGTGTACTCTGTGCCAAGCACCATTTTAAGCATTCGGGGGGCCAGGGGCGGGGGAGATGGACAAGTAAACAAACAAGTATTTGAGAGAGTGATAGTTGCTAACACAAGTTAATGATAGTAACTTTGCCTGGGCTAGAGGGATATGGAATATTACAAGTGAGCAGGCCTCTCTAAGGAGGTGATGTTTGAACTGAAACCTGAATGTCTTGAAGGAACTAGCCTTTGACAGGGAGAAAAGCATTCCAGGCAGAAATAACAGCCAGTGCAAAACTCTTGGGGCAAGAACCGGTTTGGCAAGTTGAAGCATCAGAATAGAATGGCCAATGTGGCTGGGTATAGTGAATGAGGGAGAATGGCATATGAAGAAGTTAGAAGTAGGCAGGGGCCAGGTATTAAAGGACCTACTGGCCCTAAGGGCCACAGAAAGGAGTCAATTTTATTTTAAAGTGATGTCATACTATACATATCCTGCAACTTGTTTTTTCCCTTAACCTTGTATGACAAGTAACTTTCAATATACTAAATGTAAGTACAAGGCATAATTTAAAAATCTCGCTCTCCACTGGTCCCTAGAAAGGATGGAACATTCTATAAAAATGTTAAAATCTCTGCCACCCTGAAACTGTTGTTCTTTAACCCTCTGTTCTCCTCCAGCTGTTACTGTCCTCTCAGCCAGGACTGATACCTCTTTCTGCCTCAGCCATTCACTCAACCCCTGTCTAGTTTAGCTTTATTTACCATCCATTCCTCTGTAACCTCTGTTTCAAGTCACAAGTTACTCAATTGCCAAATCCACGAGAGACATTGAAGTTCTTATCTTCACCTCTATGATCCATTCAATACAATGATAAGTCCCTTCTTTGTGCAACTTTCTCCTTCCAGAATTCTGTATCTCTGCTCTCTCCTGGTTTTCGTATACTCCTGTCTGTGTTTTAAATATTGATGGTCTCTAGAACTCTTGTCTATGGTTCTATCCTTTCGTATAGTTTCTGGGTAATACCTCCTGATTTTATATTTTTGCCTTAAATATTCTCTTCTGAGTTCTAGACTTACCTATGTGTTTATTGGACAGTTTCTTCCGGANAGATTTTATTTATTTACTTGACAGAGAGAGAGAGACAGCCAATGAGAGAGGGAACACAAGCAGGGGGAGTGGGAGAGGAAGAAGCAGGCTCCCAGCGGAGGAAGCCTGATGTGGGGCTCGATCCCACAACGCCGGGACCACGCCCTGAGCTGAAGGCAGACGCTTAACGACTGAGCCACCCAGGCGCCCCTATCTAGATTCCTTCTTTTCCTTCATGCTCCTACCAAACCTCAAACCTCAGTCCAGTTGGTCAGTAAGTCCTGTAGTTCTACCTCCACATGTCTTTTGAATCCTTTTCTCTCCATGACTGTTGCTCTTAGTCTTTTGCCTGATCTGCTTTAGTAGTCTTCTGTCAGGTGTCCCTGCTTCTAAGCTGTAGCTCTTCAGTCCATTGTCAGTGCCAGAGCAATATTTCTAAAACACAAATGCAATTATTCACTCTCTTGCTTAAAGTTACTCCAGTGGCTGTCTCTCATTGGATAAAATCTAAATTCTTTGGCTAAACTGTTCATGATCTGACTGTGCCTGCTTTTTCCAGATTCATTTCCTACCAGTTCCTCTTACCACATTTTACCTTCTGGATAACTGTAGCTTTCTGGATACTGCTTGGTGTTCACTGAATATGTCATGATATTTTGTGTCTTTATGCCTTTGCGCATTATTCCCTTCTTTGGGAAGGTTGTTTCTTCCTCTCTAACTGCTATTCATTCTTAAAAGTGTCACCTCTGGATGTTTTCTCCAACTTCCCATCCTCTTTACCCTGGAGTTTGGGTGTACTCAAACTCTGCTCAGATAAGATCTTATATACCTTACACAGCATTTATTATAGAGTATTACAATTGTGTACATCCGTTGTGCCGGTTTGATTACAGTTTCTTGAGGAAATATTTCTGAAGGAGGAATTGAATACACTGGTAAAGGGCACAGGCTTTACATTCATCTCTGAATTTGAATCTCATTTCTCTCTTATACCTGCTCTGTGACTTTACTAGAAGATACTTAGTTCCCTCATGTTAAAAATGAAGATGATAATACCTGCCTCAGGGTGGCTTTAAGCATTACGTGAGATAACGTATGTAAAGTTTTTAGTGTTGTTGCCTGACATAGGGGAATTGCTTAGTAGACCCAAGTCACATTCGTATCCTTGGCACAAGTTCATTCCGTAGTAAATATTTGTTGAAAATGATCACATATCAGATACCCACTTTACATGCACTGATTAACTCATCATCAACTCAGTAATTGGTTACCTACTCAGTACCTAACAGTACTCAGTACTGGGAAGGATGCAAAAGAAATCTCATTCTTGTAGAAGTCTCCACTCCACTAATAATAGTCACAAAAATGGTTAAGAAGTATATCAGATAATAGGTGTCACAGGGGAGAATTTACTGTGAGCTAGATCAGCCTCAAATGATCAAAAGCTCTGTTTCCAATTTGGACTTGATTCTGTAGGTTGAGCAGTGGGAATCCATAGAGGTTTTTAAGCAGAGGACTAGCATGATCAAGTTTTTTTTTTTTTTTTGAAGATTTTATTTACTTATTTGAGAGAGAGAGAGAGAGCGAGAGAGAGCATGAGCTAGGGGAGAGGCAGCTGAAGAGGGAGAGGCAGACTTCCCACTGACCAGGGAGCCCGATGCAGGGCTCAATCCCAGGACCCTGGGATCATGCCTGAGCCAAAGGGAGATGGTTAACCAACTGAGCCACCCCTGTGTCCCTATAGTTGCTCTTTAAAAAAAAATACATTCTTACTTTTCCAAGTAATTCGACTAACCATTTGTTCCAAAACTTGGTGTGTGTAATGAAATAGGCGTAAGGATTTTGAAAAATAGTTGTTTCCCTCATTCTTGATGAATGAAAGCTGAATGTTACCTTTAAAATTTTTCAAAGTTGACTATTTTGTAAGGAAAAAAGAATTCTAGGCCTCGAAGAATATTCCTGGGAACACCAGAGGTTCGTATATCCCAGTTTGATGATTTAAGTAAAATCTCTGTGGAAATGTCTTTTATTTGAAAATTATTTCTAGAATAATTTGAAAATAAAAATCATCAGAGTGAAAACATGGGAATTCCCCCATGAGTATATCCAGGAAGCCGAGTTTGAGGAAAATTGGCATAGATATCAGGGCCTGGATTAAAGAGGCAGAACTGGCTTTGAATATTAGCCCTTGCTTTTCTAAGAAAGTCAAGTTGCTGAACCACTGTGAACCTCAGTATCCTCATCTGTAATGTAGAATTAAGTGAGAATTAAATGGAATGATGCATGTAAAGTACTTGGCTCAGTACATGACACAGAGTAATAATAGTAATAGCAGCTAACCCTATATAGCATTATGTGCCAGGCACTGAGCTGGACAATTTTAATTGTTATTTAACCTTCATGAGGCAGGTGTTTGTTCCATTTTGTAGATGAAGAAAGTTGAACTTGCCCAGGATCATGTGGCTGTTACGCACAGAGGCAGTGTTTGGATTCCGATAGTGTCTTAAGCACTCTGCTAGATTGCCTTTTAACATGTGTAAGTACATAAGGGATGTTTATATATCCTCTACCATTATTTTTATCCAGAAAATTATGAAAGATATGGATGGGTGAAGCAGATTAATGCATGAAATCCTAGAAATGCCAGGAATAATCTATGAAATCGAACAACTTTAGGACAAGGAGGTACAAATTTGTATTCAGGCAACAATTAGCAATCATGTGGGACTATTTATCCTTACTTAAGGTTTTAGATTAATTCATCAATTCATTGATACGTGAGTAGGTCAATCTGCTGTAATATAATGCAAACTGTAATATATAATATATCAAACTATAAAGCATGATACTATTTCTAATTTTTGAAAGATTTGCAGTCTCAAAATTGGTGGGTAAAGTGGTCTTCTGATTTTACACTACCACTTTAAAACTTATGTTTTTCCATTGTTCCATTTTCAAGATGTAAAGGCCTTTAGTATGTTTGTTTTCCCATTTTTTTTTTGCTCCTTTTAAAAAAACTTCATATGTGTTTTTTCTATGCTTTTATTTCTTTCAGTGGAAATGATCCATTCTGTAATTTCAGGGATACTTTTAAAAATCAGTTATTTTCATGATTCCTCAGTAGAGTTGTAAAGTTTTAAAACTAGCTTCTTCTTGCTCATTAATAATTTTATATTAACTTTACCTGTCTGAAAAATATTTTATATAAATAAAAGGAGCCTTACCACAAAGAGATTTATAACATGAGCTCTAAGAGATTTAATCTAGTTCATAAGTAGTTTAAAAATGAAGTATACCTTAGGGGCGCCTGGGTAGCACAGTAGTTAAGCGTCTGCTTTTGGCTCAGGGCGTGATCCCAGCATTCTGGGTTCGAGCCCCACGTCAGGCTCCTCCGCTGAGAGCCTGCTTCTTCCTCTTCCACTCCCCTGCTTGTGTTCCCTCTCTCCTTGGCTGTTTCTCTGTCAATTAAGTAGATAAAATCTTTTAAAAAAAAAAAAATGAAGTATACCTTAAAGTATTGGAAATCTCCTAAATATACGGTAAACGAGTAGTAGTGACTTCTTAATGAAAATTATGTTATAATGATACATCTTTATTTTACTCTTATATTCACACTAAAAATAGCTACCATTTAATTTGGGAATGCAGCCTCATACTAATAGTGGTAATTGTTAATGGCAGTTATTGTTTGATAACTTTAGATTTTGACTTCCATATCCAGAATTTATTTTTAAAAGATTTTAAAGTGAGCCAGTAGCAGTATATTTGAGCAGTAACCTTGGCTTTGCTGTTTTAATAAAGTATGCTTTAACCTGATCTCACAAGTGATAGTTTTTTAAAAAGTCTTGATTTAGTTAATAATCTTTATTAACAACACTGTCAAAATAATTTTTAAACAAGTTGACCAGGAAGAAAGTGCTTAGGTTTTAATACTTGTATGATGTAGTTAAATTTTACATGTTTGGGGGCGCCTGGGTGGCGCAGTCGTTAAGCGTCTGCCTTCAGCTCAGGGCGTGATCCTGGCGTTCTGGGATCCAGCCCCACATCAGGCTCCTCCACTAGAAGTCTGCTTCTTCCTCTCCCACTCCCCCTGATTGCGTTCCCTCTCTCTCTGGCTGTCTCTGTCTGTCAAATAAATTTAAAAAAAATTTTTTTTACATGTTTGGCATCGTTCCTTTGAAAATTTATTTCTAAGGAAATTAACTTTTTAAAGGGATTGTATAAACAGAGATAATAATGTCTGAAAATAGGATAACAGATCTATCATGTGGAAGCCATAATGTATTACTTTTATGGTGTCTTAATTTTTTCTTTAGTTCTGGAGGTATAGATTTAAAATTACACTATTTTTTTGTTTGGGTAGCAGATTTATTGCTTAATGGCCACAGCTTTTTTTGCTTAAATGATATCAAAAGGCAAGCTACTATTTAGAAATAAGGCTGAGTGCAAAACTATGCAAGAGTTTAGTTCAACTGTTCTGAACTAATTGAGTGATAAGTATGCACCAATAATTGTTTCCTGCCTTGAATGTGACATGAATAGGAAAAAAATGCTTTAGGACCATTGAGCATTTTAACACATAGCAGAACACTAATATTGTTTTGCAATTAGAGACTTCTTTTATACGTATATGTGTACAAAACGAATTTGCTGATTGTGGCTTATTCTTGAAAACACTTTATACTTATAAAAGAAGCTCTGTAGGGATTCACCTAGATATACTTTTTAAAACCTCCGTATAGAGAGGGTCTGAAATTAATTAGGAGAGGGGGAAATCTTAGAATAACTGTTTTTTCTAGTCCCTGGGCTATGGCTTAGACCCTTGGTCAGCCTGATTAATTACTTTGTAGGTTTATAAGGGTACCTCCTGTGGTGTCACAGATGCTTTCTTGTTTGATTTAGTTTCCTTGAAGCAAAATTAAGTTTCTCCTATTCGTTCATCCATTCACCCACTTACATATTACTTGTTGAGCACCTACTATGTGCCACATAATATCAGAAGATGAGTATATACTTTCTCCAACTATGGGAGTGAAGTTTTTCCCCCAGATACATATACTGCCTCCCTTTCTCCCACATTGTGGTGGCATTCTCTTCTTTCTCCTAAATATTTATGCACTAGCTATGCCCCAGAATTGAGATTTGATCACCGTGCAACACTGTTTAAGATTTGTATATTGTGACTTAGGAAACATAACTTGAAAAATGAATTTCTGCAAATTTTAGTATGCCCTATGATAAAGTTTACCACAGTGTGTATTCTATACAAAAGAAATAGTTTCATTTCTTGCAGATTTTTAGAAATATTTTAAAAAGTAAAAATGAGGAGATATGAGAATGAATTTGCCAAAATGAAAATGTTATCAATATGAAGTATTTGTGAATATATTTCAAGATGTTCTAGAAGTATTCTTATTCTTATGACAAAAAGTCTTGTTTTAAAATATGTCATCTCCACATGTTCCTTCTTTCAAATTGTAAAGCCTTAAATGATAAAAGCATTTATTGAGAACTTTCTATGTATGGGCACTTCATCGTAGTTTTTATGAGGGGAACTACTAAAATTGTCTGAGAAAACTGAAATATAGATGGAATATGGTTACAAGTGACTTATCTGGTATCCCATAGCTACTAAGTTTTGCAGCCAGCCATTTGAACCCATGATCTGACTGCAGGGTCCACAATCTTAACCACTAGACAGCAATAGATTTTTTTATGCATCTTTTCTCACCTACTAACTTTATTTGGGCAGTTAAGTTACTTAGAACCTCTGGGCCTTGGTTTTTGCATCTGTCAAATTAAGGGATAATAAAATCAGCTTCTAGCCAGTGACTTTTGTAGGGAACTAATGTGATATCTATGGAAATGCTTTGGAGAAATTTGAAGTGGTACATAACTATATTTTTAATACATTAAGTTAGAATTTTCCAGCTACAGTCTACTTAAACAACATGTGGTTAGCACTGTGTATGACACATCTTGTCAGTGATGTTAATAAGTAATAGAAGAGTCCGTTAAATTTATAATCCTTACCAGTATCTTTCAACCTTTCTCTCAAGCTGTCTGAGCAGATAAAAGGAGTCATCTTTTTTATATTACCTAATTAGTGCTTTATTTCTGGGTGCAGAAAAGGAATGTTCTTATTTTTGCAGTTATGTTAATTTAATAGGTAATGAAGCACAATTTGAAATTAGATTTTACTCTTGTTGACCACTAGAAGGTTGATTTGCTGATAGGAGAGTCAGAGGTAGGATATGTTGCTTTAATCCAAAATATAGTAGTGAATTTGAGACAGAAAAACGTTTCTTGGGAATGTGGATGGGTCTTTAGAGTAAGCTTCTGTTAACATTATCTGAAGAACAGATAACGGGTGCAGCTGGTAGAGAAGGATGGCCTTTCACATGTTGTTCTTCAGTGACTTTGTAAGATACCATGAGCCCTATTATTGCAGAAGTGGGAAAATAAGGTGTGTCCCTGTGAATAGACAATAGACTGAATGGGGGTAATCACAAGATTGGGGGCATAAAATAATAAAATGAATTTGATAAGCAGGATATTAAAATCATGCTACTTAAATTATAAGGAATCTAAAGTGCATTAGGATCTCAGTCTCCTAGATAATTGATATGAAGCCCATAATGAAATTTTCATCCCATTTCCCACTTGAAACTGTATCAAAGATGTGATTTGTTTAGACCAGAGCTGTCTAAAAGAAATATAATACAAGTATGGAGTAATTAAATCGTCAGTCACTAAAGTGAATTAGAAATAGCTGAGCAGTGGCAAAACTAAATCTGTCATCTACCTGCCCTGGATAAATGACCATGCTTGATAGTATAAAGGTATAAAGTGGTGTAAAGCACTTCTTAGCTTAAAGTAGAGGCGATGTCCCCTAAATTCTCATTTCTTACTGGGAATATTATTTATATTCTTTATATTCCTCTCACCGTTTCCTATTAGAAACTTCTTTGTACAGCTCTTCAAACTAGACATGTAGGAGGAAGGGATGGCCTTTTGATTCTGTCATATGACTGTGCCGGGAGATAAGGGGAAAGTTAGCTCCTATTTAGAAAAATGAAAACAGAATGACGAATAAAGCTTTTGTTGGCATAAGAAGAATTTTAAGGGTTTCAGTATCTTGTCTTTTGAGAAAGATGTCGGGATGCTCTTATTCATCATGCTCTTTGAATTGTAAAAAGTATCTCAATTCTTTTACAAGATGCTATTTCATGGTAACTTTATACTTAACAACATCTCCTTAATGAATTTGAACAAATTCTTTGAATTACATTCGGATTACTAGAGAATGTTTGCTCAGTCAAGCTGTTTACTTCCAAAAGGAAAAATGGGCAGTCCTTAATTTTTGAATGGGTTGTCTTCCAGATCATGTGTAGGATAGTTGTTTGAACTTGGAAATGTTTATACTGTTTTTTAAGCTAAGCTCCCGGGCTAGCCCATAGAAGCCTATTTAAAATTGTATCCTGGGGCGCCTGGGTGGCACAGCAGTTAAGTGTCTGCCTTCGGCTCAGGGCGTGATCCCCGCGTTGTGGGATCGAGCCCCACATCAGGCTCCTCCGCTATGAGCCTGCTTCTTCCTCTCCCACTCCCCCTGCTTGTGTTCCCTCTCTCGCTGGCTGTCTCTATCTCTGTCAAATAAATAAATAAAATCTTTAAAAAAAAATAAAATTGTATCCTATTTTAGCACTGATACAGCATTGGTTTAACTTTTGGATCCTCAGAGCAGTGGCTCATCTTCTGTGGGAGTTGGATGAGGAAGCAAATTTCTTTTTGAATTTTTACGTTTTCTTATACTTTTTCATTTTTTAAAAAATTTAATTCAGTTAATTAACATGTAGTGTATTATTAGTTTCAGAGGTAGAGTTCAGTGATTCATCAGTCGTGTATAATACCCAGTGCTCATTACATCACATGCCCTCCTTAATGTCCATCATCCAGTTACCCCACCTCCCCTCCTCTCCAGCAACCCTTAGTTTGTTTCCTATGATTAAGAGTCTCCTATGGTTTGTCTCCCTCTCTGATTTTGTCTTGTATTATTTTTCCCTCCCTTCCCCTATGATCCTCTGTTTTGTTTCTTACATTCCCCGTATGAGTAAAATCAAACAATTTTCTTTCTCTGATTGACTTATTTCTCTTAGCATAATACCCTCTGGTTCCATCCATGTCGTTGCAAAGGGCAAGGTTTCACTTTTTTGAAGGCTGAGTAGTATTCCATTGTGTGTGTGTGTGTGTGTGTGTGTGTGTGTATGTATAATATATATATATATATATATATATATATACCACATCTTTATCCATTCATCTGTCGCTGAACATCTGGGCTCTTTCCATAGTTTGGCTATTGTGGACATTGCTGCTATGAACATTGCGGTGCATGTGCCCCTTCAGATCACTACATTTGTATCTTTGGGGTAAATACCTAGTGGTGCAGTTGCTGGGTGGTAGGGTACTCTATTTTTACCTTTTTGAGGAACCTCCATATTGTTTTCCAGTGGCTGCACCAGCTTGCATTCCCACCAACAATGTAAGAGGGTTCCCCTTTCTCTGCATCCTCTCCAACATCTGTCATACTTTTTCACCTTTTAATTCTTGTTCTTATACTGGCCTAAGCTTCCTGTGGTTTTGCTATAATCTTGGCCAAACATCCAAGTGCTCAATATTTGACATCTTTTTCTTTTTTTAAATTGAGAGATAATTGACATATAACATTATATATTAGTTTTAGTTGTACAGCGTAATGATTTGATATATGTATATATCACAAAATGATTACCACAGTAAATTTAGTTAACATCCATTGCCACATGTAGGTTTTTTTTTTTCTTGTGATGAGAAGTTTTAAGATCTGTCTTGGCAACTTTAAGATATATAGTACCGTGAAGTTAACTGTAGTCACCATGCTGTACATTACATCCCCAGGACTTACTCTTCTTATAACTGGAAGTTTGTACCTTTTGACCACCTTTCCCCCCCCCTTTTTTTTTCTTAAGAGAGGGAGTGAGGGGGGAGGGGCAGAGGGAGACGGGAAGAGAGAATCCTAAGCAGGCTGGCTCCACACCCAGCACTCAATCTCACAACCCTGAGCTGAGATCATGGCCTGAGCTGAAATCAAGAGTTGGACGGTTAGGTTAACCAGCCGAATCACCCAGACACTCCCTACCCCTATCCCTGTCTCTGGCAACCACCAGTATGTTCTTTATACCTATGAGTTTGGTTTTTTTAGATACCACGTGTAAGTGAGATCATACAGTGTTTGTCTTTTTGTGACTTATTTCAGCATAATGCCCTATAATAAAAGAGTAAGTCCATTTATTGGGTGCTTGGCAAGTATAAACATTTAGTCTTGTTAAGCATTTTTAACGTTTTACAAGCGAGGACTGTAATGGAGGATTAGGTTAATTACTTTGTCCAAGGTTATAGGTCAGAGAGGGGAGTTAATTGAATTATGTTGTTGGTTTAACCCTAGCAGTATGTTTTGAAAGCTCATCCTCTAACCATTGTACAATACTGCATTCCTCTTTTACATACCCTCTCCTTTATCAAATTTCAACTCCTTTTATTCCCTTAATTCAGCTACGTTTAGCCAAATGTTAGGGAAAACCATGTGATTAAATTCGCAATATTGTTGAATTCTGATAATGAAAATGATATGATTTTAAGATAAAACTTGACAATATGATTATCTTTACTGAGGATTGAGCTAATTTGGAATCAGGGCTTGGCCCCGCCTCTCTAAGTCATCCTTCATCTTTATATGTGTGGTAGTCAAGTTGCCTACATTTCTCATTTAGAATTTATGTCAGTAGTTCTTCACTTATGGGCTGAGAACATTTGGGAGCCGTACCTATTACAGAGGGTTTGAGGACTTAACAGATGATTTACTCCTTTCATATTATGTATTGTTTGCAACTATATATCAGTATTGCTTTGGGTAGAATACAAAAAATCATTCATGGTAGCATTTTGTCATGTTTTCTTGGTAAGTGAATACTAAAAATACTATTGTGGAGATCTGAATATCTAGATAAAAATGAAGTCCTTTTACTTCAAAAATGGAGAACCATTGCTTTTAAAGCATGCTGTAAGGAAAATATACTGGTTATATTTTAGAATTTGTTTTTAAGACATTCATAGTCAATGTCAGGGAATCAGTTGTAATGTTCAAATGATTGACTGGCTAACTTTTAACAACTGGTAAAAAGTCTAATCTCAGGGTGATTGTACTTTAAATATTACAAGATCTTTGTTAACTTAGATTCTGTCTCTGAGAAATGAAAATTTTGGCAATTAGTAAAAAATTCAGGCATTATACAAATTTTTGACAGGGAGCCTTGCCTTGGGGTCTTCCATTTCTTCTCTTCCTAACTCACAGATTTTCCTTTCTTCCCACTATCTCCAGGGCAGAGACAAATGAAGAATGGAGTAGTGGCATATTGTGATATTTTGTAAACTGAGTACTGTTTATTTTTTATTTCATGTTAGGATTGAGAAAAGAAGAAAAAGCTAAGATTTATAAATCTCCCTCCCACTCCCTCACTGTCTCTATGCATAGTAACAAAACATCCCATTTTACATTAGGTTACTAGAATGCCCAAGATCACAAGTCATAAATGTTGGAGGTAGCATTCCTGCTCCAGTTATTTTTTTTTCCTTTTATCCCACTGCCTTTCAGTGTGAAGAGATACTTTTTATTTATCTAAGAAGTTAGATGTTAGGTGAAGATCTGATGTGTTGTACTTTACACCGTGTTCATATGGGAGCATGAGTTTTATTCTAAAGTTCTGTATATTATAACTAACAAAAAAAATCATATTTAGCCTAGTTTACCACATGTCATAACTGCTTACATGTTGTTTTATCCAGTGGCTTTTTTTTTTGACCTAATGATGACATACTTCAATACCTCTATTTCCCAAGTGACTTTTCCTTTCTGTTTGTTTTTTTCCAGAGCTAAAAGTTAAGATATAATTTTTAAGCACATTGGTTATAAAGCCAGTGATGCGGATTTCCTTTTAAGCTCCAAATTCAGTTTATATGTTTCTTTTGATCATACTTTAATCTCTTTGCTTTGTTTATACCCTTTTAACAGAGCTATACTTCTTGTCGCCCATAGAAAAATGGAATGAGAACTATCATTTATATTTTTTTAGTACTATTCTCCTTACCATTGCACTGTAGCTTTTCTCTCTCCAGTTTTTTTTTATCTGCATATTGTCTTTGACACAAAATTAATTATCTCTGGTCGTTTACAGTGTTAAACACAGTGTGTTGTGATTGAGAGTGTTACTAAGTAGAAGAGAAGACCTCTTGTGTTTAATTGTATGAGAAATGCATGTAGCTTTATTGGATTGCCCTGGGGATAGGTTGTACAGTGTATCACAGATCCCTTTTGGATCTCCAGATTCTCATGTAGCAGTATTCTTTCAGAACAGACCTCGTTATAATACAATTCCACTTTATTCTTGGCAGTGTAAACCTTGAGGAAGTGTCAGAGACAGTCTCTAGTGTGTAACAGTTAATGTTTAAAATCTCTTAATACAGTGAGCTGTCACCATGTTTAATAAATTACAGTACTGCATTAGCATAAATTCGTTTGGGTGCCAAGTTATCTGTTGCACAGATGCTTGGTATTATTTATAGGTTTGTATCTAACCTTTGTGGGTTGACTTGCTTTTATTTTTCTATTCACTTGTCACCATGCAGTAGTGTAATTCTTTAGTTGGCATATGTGCAAAAATGGCTTTTAAGAAGAGATCTGTGAAAGTACTGACAAAGCAGATCACTCAAACTTTTGGACCTTGCTCAGTATAGTAGGATGAAGCTCCTATAATTTAAGTAGATGCATTGCTTTGTGTTTATTTGAATGTGTTATACTACCTTTCCTCCTAATATTGGTAAACTACAGGAGTGTCTTTAGCTGACAAAATTAGTTGGAGACAGCAGCTTAATTGTTTCCCTAATGAAGTTTTGAGCCTTTAAGACTTAGAGGTGTGTGTGTGTTGGGGTGGGGAGAGAGTCATTATTAACTTTGTATTTTGTCTTAGAGTAAGTTTTGGAATTTTCTTTAAGTGTAAAAGTCTTCTTTTGGATTAAACTTTTTTTTTTTTTTTGAATGGGAACTTCAATTTTAGCTATTAGATTAAGTGATAATTCTGTCAAATATTGAGTTATGGATTCTCTATTAAGATATCAGAGTTCATTTTGGGAAGGAACAGACTAGCATTAAAGTCTCTTAAATGTGAAATATTTTGATGTTTTCTTGACTTGCTAGTTATCTAGCTTTCAAATTTAGTAGTAAATTTATTTTAGGTAAATAAAGTCAGTCTTAAAATCACTGGTCGGTGAATTACCTCCAACTCAATAGGAAAGCGTGTTAGAAAATAATTTTGAATATTTACGAAACATTTACTTTTACTAGACAACAGCTCCTATGGCTAGTTTTCTGTATTCCAAGTTTCTGACATTATTTTAGTAAAAAAGATAGCTTAAAATCTTATCTGTAAATGTAAATTATATAAATTTTGAAAAGTAAGACTGTATCAAATAAACTTATTTGAAAAATAAGCAAAACCAAAAAAACCCTTACATTACAATAACTTTTTTAGTTTTTTTGCAAAGGGAGAGGAAGTTTTCAAGTTTTTGATTAGTTAAGAATTTAGATTGAATTGGAAGAAAGAAAATGTTTTTTCTTGTACGTTACTTAAAATTAGGGTTTTTACCTAATGTATTCTGGGTATTGAAGTAATCTTTTACCAGTTCTCTCATAGAATTTTTGCATCATCAACGAATATTGTTTTAATACTTTTTCTCCTCCAGCATTTTATAATGAAAGATTTGAAGTAGGAAATTGAAAGAATTGTGCTGTGAACACTTATATACCCACATCTAAACTCTACAGTTAACATTTTCTGTATTTGCTTTATTATATATCTTACTCATCACTCTGTCCATCCATCATTCTGTCTTTTTAAAAAATTTACTTCATAGTAAGTTGAAAACATTAGGATACTTAATCTTTACATATGTCATGCGTATTGTTAACTAGAGTGAGGGTTTTTTTTTTTTTTTTGGTAAAATTTATATACAGTCAGATGTACCAATCTTTAACGTACTGTCAGATAAATTTTGACAAATGCACCCAGCTGTGCAACTTAAATCCCTGCAGGTATAGACCATTGCCTTCACCTCTAACAGTTTCCTCATGCCCTGTCAATACTCTTATCATGTCCTGATTTTTTCACCATAGATTAGTTTTGGTTCTAAAACTTCATGTAAGTGGATTCATAGAATACTCTTTTGTGAGGCTTTTTTCACTCAGCATATTTTTGAGGTCCATCATTGTTGCATTTTCCAGTAGTTTATTCCACTTTATTACTCTTGATTTGTTTTTGAGGCTCAAAAGTATTTTAGGGAGAAATTATTTATCCCTTCCTGAATTCCTGAAGCCCTTGATACTAAACTCTAAGGTGGTATTGATTACATTATATGTCATAGCTACTCTTTTATCTCCACTAGTCCTTAAGCACTGTGTTCTCATAACATGGTTTATGGAATATGCTCTATAAATACTTGTTAAACAGTCTGTGGTTAGAAGTCATTCTTACAGCTTTTGTTATAGAGATCCCAAACTTGGGGTACAATTATAATGCAAAATTGGTGCTTGGATAAAGACAGAAATCTCAATTACAGTCTGTTATTCCCCCCTCCCTGCCCCTGGAATCTTCATTTTTATGGTGAGCGAATGTGAGATTTTCAAGTGATGACAAGGTTGAAAGAGACCATAATTGTTCTTTATCATTACAGAGATGAAGAATAAGAACCAAGTAATAAGGCTATTGTCAACTTAATTATAAGTTTTGATCTTTTATTTTCTTGGACACATTATTTCAGTTTTTATTTTATTCTTAGTACTATCATATCCACATTTAAAGCCCCTTTAATTTTATAAAATCACAGTGTATGTTCTGTTATTCGTTAAGAATAACTTTTTTGGAAGCAGCACACATTGTTTCCTTTCTTAAAACAGGACAAGTGGAAGGTTGAGATTCCTGTAGGATCTAAGAAGTGGAGAAGCTTTTGAGGTTTTGCCCTCCTTTTCTTCCCTTGTTATCCCCATCTAGGTCTGTACTCTGTAAATCCAGATAGGTGGGTTAAGATGGAAAGGTTATTTATGAGTAGAGCAAGGGTGGTACAAGAGTTTACCTTAGGCAAACTAGTAGCTAGTTTTTGTCAAAATTTCGTTTTGATTGCTGATTTAATATCAGTATTCATAGTAATTTATTAAGTATACTTGACGTAAACTGTTCTGTCTTTGAGAATGGCTATGTATTTAATAGATCTATGAAACAATTGGAGAACTTCAGAGAACAAATGGGCAATGGGCTATGTTGCAAAAGAATGTGCTGCCCTGTTCACCCTGTCCATTTTTAGATCAGTCTGGCTGATGGTGAAATGCAGAAGTGCTTGCCACACACACAGGTGCAGTGTTCTGCAGCTGTTGGAAACATTTGCCCCCTACTCCCCATTTCTTCACATATAATTATGCTCTGTTTAAGCCACTAAAGCTAGATGGGATTTGAGAACTTGAATGTCTGTTTACAAAAAGGTACAACTCAGAGATAATTGGTAATTTAGGTAGCTGAATTTAACTGTGCCTAGATGACTTGAAGTTTCCAAAGACTAAAACCTAGCCTTAAGGTCATAGAGTTTTAAAATTATGAGAAACTGACTTTGAAAGTGCATGTCTACAGTTACTGCTCTCCAGATTGAACTTCTTGAGGACAGGGCTTATATATTTTTATTTTTAATCTCCTGCAATTAGCTAATCTCTATCTGGCACAGAGTAGGCACTTGATATATGTTTGTGAATATCTTTTGTTGGAAGATGAAGCCAAATTGTTGTTTAGATGTAGTATTAAATCAGAAAATTATGACTTTTTTTTTAAAAAGTGGTGGTCATGGGTCACTTTATATTTTGGTATGTCATAGAAAATCTTTACCTGGACTACAGTTAGAGAACTTGGTTTTTAGGAGTTTTCCAAATCTAAGAGATAACAGTGTATTCTCCAACAGCAGTGTCTTTTCCTCATCCTCATTTTGGGCATTTTTCATCATAAGAAGATTATATCATAAGAAGATTAAAGTTTAATAATTCCATATCTAGAGAAAGTTCTAGAGAAGAATGCTTTCCTTAAACTAAATAGAACAAATATTTTCTTAATAGAACAAATATTTTCTTTTCTGTAGTTGTTTTTTATATAATGAAAAGAATGTAGGCTTTGGAGTCAGATGTAGGTTTAAATCCCAGCTTTTAAAACTGTGTTTCCTGCAAGATAGCAGTCTAACCTCATCATGCATCTGTTTTTCTGTCCATAAAAATGGAAGTAATACCTGCTTTAAAATAGTGGTGGAAGTTACCTCCTGAGTACATGGCATCAGTGTTCCTGGAATCTGCCAACAGTTTAATAAATATAATTTCCTTTTTATTCAAAGGAAAATCTTGTTCGAGAAATCAGGATTATGTCACCCCCTGGCATTGGTGAAACTGTTAACTCTAGGAGACTGCAGTATGCCTTCAGGCTGCTATTCATTCAGTATATATTTAGCATCAAATATCTGCAAGGCATGGAGATAGGTAGAGATTTTGCGGTCTTGTTGGGGGAGGAAGCAAACAACAAATAGTTAAATTATAATATAAGTTAACAAGGCTACTGACAGTAAATACACTGGGGTTCTGAGAAGGGGCAGGTCACAATGAGCTGCAGTGGTTAGGCATCCTTCATGACCGTAGCAGAGCTGCATGCAGGACCTTGAAGACAGAATGAAGGAGAAGGAAAAACATTCAGGCTTGAAGAAGACCAGAAGGATCCAAGGCTCAGTGCCTTCCTGGCAGAACTTTTTTTTGGCTTTATTGAAATATAATTGACATATAACAGTGTGTAAGTTTAAGATATACAGTGTGTTGATTTGATACATTTAAAGTATTGCAAAAATGATTACTAGCATAGCATTAGCTAACACCTCCATCCTCTCACATAATTACCACTTTTTTTGTGTGTTGAGAACATTTAAGATCTATTGTCTTAGCAACTTGCTGTATTACTAGCTATAATCACCATGCTATGCATTAGATCCCCAGAACTTGTTAATCTTATAACTGGAAATTTATATCGTTTGACCAGTAGTTCCCTGTTTCTCCCACTGCCCAGCCCTTGGTAACCACCACTCTACTCTTCTCTGGGTTTGGCTTTTTTGGATTCCACACATAAATGATATTCATGTAGTATTTGTCTTTCTCTGTCAGACTTGATTTCACTTAGCATAAATGCCCTGAAGATCCATCCATGTCACAAGTGGCAGGATTTCCTTCTTTCTCATGGCTGAGTACTATTCCGTTGTGTGTGTGTGTGTGTGTGTGTATACACACACACACTGCATCTTCTTTATCCGTTCATCCATTGACGGACAGTTAGGTTGTTTCCATATCTTGGCTGTTGTGACAAATGCTGTTGAACATGGGAGAGCAGATATTTCCTCAAGATGCCGTTTTCATTTCCCTTGGTTATACGTACCCAGAAGTGGGATTAGCTGGATTATATGATGGTTCTATTTTTAATTTTTTTGGCAACCTCCATACTGTTTTCCAAAGTGGCTGCATCAATTTACAGCCCACCAACAGTGCATAAGAATTCCTTTCTCTCCGCACCTTCACCAATACTTGTTACCTCACCTTTTTGAAGGTGGCCATTCTAACAGGTGTGAGGCAATATCTCACTGTGATTTTAATTTGCATTTCCCTGATGACTAGTGATCTTGAGCACCTATTCATGTACCTGTTGGTTATTTATGTCTTTAGAAAAATGTCTATTCAGTTCCTGCTGGCAGAATATTTTCTATACTGATTGATAATTGATGATAGTTTCAAGTATTCAGAACAGAAGACTGAAATTGGGAGTCAGTTTTCTGGAGAAAGCAGGAGGAAAGCACCCTGAATGTGCTGTTTCCTCAGTTTTCCCGACTCATGAACAGCAGATCATTTACTTTCTTTTTTCTTTTTTTTTTTTTAAAGATTTTATTTATTTATTTGACAGAGAGAGAGAGACAGCCAGGGAGAGAGGGAACACAGGCAGGGGGAGTGGGAGAGGAAGAAGCAGGCTCCCAGCAGAGGAGCCTGATGTGGGGCTCGATCCCAGGACTCCAGGATCACGCCCTGAGCCGAAGGCAGACGCCCAACGACTAAGCCACCCAGGCGCCCCAGATCATTTACTTTCTAAATGCTTAGGATTCTTAAACTTAATTGAGAGACTGGCCCCAACCCTTATTATATGTGCTTTTCTTTTTTAAAGCATAAGCCGAATAAAATGAATTCTGTGAGGTTTCTTGCTCAGAGGACTATATGAGAGACTCCAGGTTCCCTACATTATCTGTACCTACTGATTCCTTTAAGTAGTCTTATTGGTTTGACTTCATTTCTGGCTATTTGCCCTCTCCACTCTGTTAACATTTCCAGGAACAATACTGCAAGCACGCTACCACTTCAAAGCCTGTATATTTCTTGTTCTTTTGGTCTGTAAACCTCTTCTTTCTGGTATCCACATGGCTTGTTCTCTATGTTCCTTCAGGTTTCTCTTCAAATGTGATCTTCTTGGTATGGCCTTCTCTGACCATCTTATTTAATACTGCTTTCCTCCCTCATGTCAAGCACCTTTCCTGCTGTTTTACCTCCAAAACACTTAGAACCATTTGCCATACCATATATTTTTAAAATGTATTTGTACATTGTCTCTTCTAACATAAGCTTCTTGAGGGCAAGGGTTTTTAAAACTTTATTTACCGTCACATTTCCAGTGTCTAGCACAAAGTACTCAATAATTATTAAATGAAAATCTTTCTCTTTTTGAATTGTGCAAGAACTTTGGGCACCATAGGCTTTTCTTCTTTTTACTGCCATTGAGTGACCAAAATGGAGCCTTTCTGAGGAAAATATCAGTTTATTTGATCAACATTAAACATATATTTGTGAGTACATTTATAGGTTGATACACTTCATTTTTTTCCTTTTTATTTGGGCATTCATAATGGTTAATGAATTTGATCTCCATGTTAAGAGAATGAAAAATGTTAATGAAGGATAAGTAAAACCATTAACATTTTTGGAATGATGTGGAAGAGAGGCTTGGAGAAGGAGAGTCAACAGTGTGTCTAAGTACGTAGAGTATCACAAGGTTAGAATTACTTCCTTGAGGCAAAATCTGATGGGAAATCATTTGACGATTTTGAGGGATCTAGTAGTGTAATTAAAGAAACATTTTTAGGAATTTGATACAGTCATTAGGGTAGTTTAAAGGGAAGAGAAGTCAAAATATTAAGGACATTTACAAAGAAAAGTTTGGCATATTTGAGGTTTGAAATAATCTGAACAAGAAAATTGAAGGAGAAATGGTGAAACCAGGAGGATTTGAGAAAACAAGAAAACAGTTAAGAGAAGCTGTTGGGGGGTGTAGGATATAAAGGAGGACAGTACTAGGTCTGAAACGGCTTCAAGGTTGTGCCGATTAGGGGACAGAAGAGGAAAATTTGAAATATCAGTGTGGCATTATCGTTGCTTTAGGGTAAGGGATAAGAACTATAATTTATTCTTAGATCCATGCCTAGAAAAGAGGCTTGTAAATGAGCATCACTTTTTTTGCTGTGGGATGCTTTTGGAATATGGTTTCTCCTCTATAAATGCTCAATTGGTCAGGGGGTGGGAGGGAGAGGAATATTTTCACTAGGGGGGGCAATATGTGTGGTTTCCATTAAATATTGTAGGCAATATGGATGAAATAAAAGATACTGACATGTGGTGTTAGAAATACTGAAGTGATTTGGGGGAAGAAAAATTAGATGTATAAGGATGCTGCTTTTAGAGGTGCATGGCTGGCTCAGTTGGTTGAGCACAAGACTCTTGATCTCAGGGTCATGAGTTTAAAGCCCCACGTTGGGTGTAGAGACTACTCAAAAATGAAAAAAAATCTTTTGAAAGAAGATGCTGCTTTTAGAAATGAAGGCTTTTGTTTTTTTTAGAATTGCTGTTTTTAGATAGAGTTTCCTTTATAAAACTTAATCTCAAGGCTATTTGTTAACTTAATAGGTCTGTTAATTTCATAGGTGACAGTTGTGGTTCTAGGTAGTTTTACTGTAAGCATCTTTGCTGCAAGCATTTTGATAATAAGGTAATTTTGCCATAAAAGATAAATAACTGGTTGACAGTTCAGTTTAACAGTTTAGTTTCATTTCTCCATTGACCCAGTAGTCCCATTTTTATATTATCTAAATCTTAGCCAGCCCTCATCATGGTCTATACAGTAGTGCAGGGTTTTGAACCCATGTTTCCTATAAACTTTGGAATGTCTCTCAGCAGATATGTGACAATACACCAAGAGGAAACAACAGCATAGAAGGCTTTCATAACACAGTACGAAGCTTATTTACAAATATGCATCCTCGTATTTATGAACTGATACCTCTCTTAATGATGGAAGATATTTTAGCATAAAAAGTGCAATGCTGAATGAGGAGACAAATCAACAGGGAAAAAACTATGTAATACTATGAACAAAAGACTTTGAAGACAAGTGCTTAGGTACAGTCCACACAATGAAATTAGTTACTTGCACAGTATTGCCATGAATCTACACTATGCATTTTGATGTATTCAGATATTTTGTAATTCATAATAAAGTCCTTTTAACTTTGTTATTCATCGTACATGTTTCATTATATCCTTTTTAATGAGTGTCCTTTTTTTGGTGGTTTTATAGGTGATTAGTTATTCTGTTAAATGCTGGCGGTTGTCATAGGAAATTGGGGAAAATTTTTTTTGACAAAAGGTGTGTAGGATGGAAAGTATATTATTGGCTTTTAATATACACTATCAGATATCTCAGCCCATTAGACAAGAGGCAGAAATCTAGAAGGATACAAAGGGCAGAGCAATTCTTTCAACAAAATAATTGTTCTGCTCTATAACTTTCTTTGTTATCCTGTCCCTTTCCCTTCCCAGTTCCTTTGAACTTATCCTTCTCAGCCTTCAGCTGTGTTAACACACAGGGTAGAATAAAGAGGGGTGGATTTAACCTAGATATCACAACCAGAACTTTCTGAGCACTAACTGTATGTATAGTACTGTGCTTGGCTCCAGGCACACAAATATGAGTGACACACGGTCCCTGTTGTGAGAATTTCACAGTAGGATAGTCTAGTGGGAGAACATCCACAATCTATGGTAACACTTTCATGGAGATACCTGAAGAGTTAGTTTTCATTTTAATAATCTTGACAAAAAATGATTTTGTTTACGGTCAAAAAGATAAGGCCATCATGGCTTTTCTTCATAGACATTAAAACCTGTTTTTTAGAATTGCATGTTTTAATATTTTTTAGAGTTATTTTTTTAAAGAGCAAGTAAATACTTGTTCTTCTGGTGTTGTGTGACCAGTTTATTTTAAGTAGATTTAAATCATTTTCTGTAATATATTGAACTAAATACAGCTTTATTTTAAATTGTTCAAATTTTACATTAATAAAAATTAACGTTATTAAAAAGTATCTTTTTAGTACAAGCCTGTTGTGATTCATAACATTTTATTTAATCTTTAAGCTATATTTTTTCTTCTTCCTAGTCCCCTACTGAGTGCTTTTGATCTTCTATCATTCAAAAATTTTTCTTTTCCAGCATTAAAACCCTGTTACTTTAGAAAAATGTCTGAAAACCCATTAGCAAATCCCTTTAGATGATCGCAGGATACATTTTTCCTTGCTTTTTTTTGTACCTTGTTAAACTGGTCTCACACATGAAACTTTCTTAGAATCAGGCAGTTCCTGATTCCTATGGGACTTCCTGTTTTCTCAAATAAAAAATAGAAAAGCACCTCAGAAAAGAAACCTGGTCAATGTGAACTACTTTGTAGGCTCAGTTAGTCTTTGTTGTGACCTGGATTATAGATATCCAGGTATCTGAAAGCTCTGAATATTTTTGCATGTAATTTTCAAATAGATGATAAGGAGGAGATTCTAAATAATAACCATGAGAGATAACTACATGTTTAGCCATAAACTTGTTTATCTTTTTTAGAGGAGTTGGGTGTAGGGAAGTTGGATGGAAAATGCTAAATCCTTTTTATAATATAAACTGGCGATATGAAATTATTTAATATTGAGACAATTCTTAGCTTCTCTGATCTGTATATTTATTTCTTGCCACTTTTCCAGATGTTAGCAATGAGTAGGAAGTTTTTTTTTATTATTATTAGAAGTCAGAATTTTGAAAGAATTTAGTTTTAAAAAGCATCTTGTAGATTTCCTTAAGTAGTAACTGCTTTTAATCTATATTTCGAGGAGAAAGCAAGTTTGGTAGAAGCAATGTAGTCAGTAACAGTAATAGGTAACATTTATTAAGTGCTTGACACTAAGCCAAGCATTTTATGTGGTTTATCTCATTTAATCTTCACAACAACTGTATAAGGTAGGTGTCGTTGTTACATCCTTCCTTTACAGGAGGGAAAGTACAACTTAGGGTAGCTAAGAAGATGGTAGTTCATGGTCATGTTGCTAGTGAGTGATGGAGCTGGGACTTGAACCCAGACACTCAGACACCAGAGCACTGCTCTCAGTTATTATAGAGAAAACCACAGATTCAAAGTTAAGAATGGTGAATATAGTAAGTCTCAAAAATTACTACCCTAACCTTTATTATCATCAGTTTGTTTATATTTTGTTTGCATGTTCACATTCAGCTTTAGCAGAGTACATGCTGGCATTTCAGAGGGCTTGTTTAGGGGGTTTCTCATTCTCATTCTCAAATGATGCTAATAGTTCTCTTTTTTTCTTTTCTTGATAGTAAAAAACCCCTTTGATGAAACATTTGGAAAAATACAAGTAAGTAGAAGATCGTAATACTGATTTGTCTCATGTTTTATATGGTAAAAGTACTAGGATGACTGTCAACTAAAAAAATGCCAATTTAAAAAATTCTCTTAAGCTGAAACAATTTTCTTATTTTGAGTATTCTTTATGTTAATATAATTAAATCTGAAACAGATTTTTCTCCTAAGAGCTGAATTGTTTATTACTTTAAGGCAAAAGTCAACTGCCAAGTGAAATGGTATTGGCATGTTATCTGGGGATCAGGTCTTAACTTTTAGAGGTATGCCTGTTTAAGTTTTAGAGGTATGCCTGTTTAAGTTGCTGGATATTCTGACAGTTTTTGGCCTCTGCCCTCACCTTGTCTCTTTGGATTTTTTGTTCATAGGCATGCCTATTCAACCATCAGGAAGGCAAAGGATTTAGAAAGAAACGTGATTCTTAGGCTACCTATTTATGATTCCTTTTCTTTGTAAAGGATCTATAATGTTAATTTTAACCTAAATTTTACTCACCTGAAAATATTTTTCACTTACCATCATTATAGGCACTTCAAAGATTTAGGTATTTGAGCTTATATTATAATGCACAATTAGTTAGTAATTTATTATAGGAATAGACAGTAATATGGACCTGTATATAAAACATTATTTATTGTGCTTAAAGAATATTTAATAATGTGTAATCAAATCCTTAGAATATTACTTTAGATTGTTAGAGTGGGATTTTATATTGACTGTGTTTAGTAATATTCTTTTGTGGTGATACTTGTTTTAAAAAAGGTTGATTTTATCAATTATGATATTAAGTATAATGTTGCTATTGGCATCATCATTTAAATCCATACAATATACTCATTGCACATTGGAAATACAAGACCTTATTTTCTTCTGTACAATTTTCCCCATGGGAGAAACTGAAGTTTTGTACCTCTAAATAATAGTAATAATTGTAATGTAGGTAGTGGAAGTTCACTTATATTAAATGATTATTCTCTTCCAGGCACCATGCTTAGTGTTTAAAATCCATTATTATCATTTAATGAGAGACTTAATACAAACAGTTGAAAATTTCCTTGAGAAAATTGGCAGAGAACAGAAGAGGGAACTATTTAAAGGTGACAACATATGAGAGAGAATTTGGGAGAGTTGCCCTATAGTTTGATTTTTATCCACCCAAGAACAAGAGCTTTGCTTCAGAAAATGGTATGGCTTACTGAAAGAAAATCTGGACCTTACCAAAATAGACAGTTGAAAGGTAGCTATTTCAAATTACAGTATAAAATCATTTTTGTTTAATGAAAGTTTACTTGAAAGCTTACTTTAAGTATGGATTTATTTGTAGATCTTTAAACTTGTTTTCAGGGTGATTAGGAAAGCCGGCGTGAGACACCTTTCAAGCTGAATGTTAGGAGACAATTGGACAAGCAGTCAGAATAGAAGACTGTAGTGAAACTAAAAGTCAATATAAGTTGCTATAAGAATGTAACTTTAAAATTTGATTTACATGTTTTTCAGATTTATTTCTAGTTTAGCATATTGGTGCTAAAGGTAATTGAACCAAAGCCTTTCTTTTTCTTCCTCAAAACTGATCACATTATAATAACATATTACATAAAAGCTGTTTTTAGATCATAGTTTAGTTGATCGTGCACTTGAGAGCCTTGTAATATATAGGTGGTCATTTTTCATAAAGTGCCATTGGAAAAATAATTTTTGAAAAAAATTATAGTTTAGCTTTTTGGGTGCTTAAATTCTCTATATGAGAATGTAACAGTATGTAGGTTTATTGTCTCATGGGATTCAGTTACATCTGATTAGATTTTATTTTTTCTACTTATCTAGTCTGTTGTTAATATCTGTGAGTCAAAAAATGAGGTTTATTCCCAGGCCTCTGGTATTCATTAGAGATGTAATCACAGAGACTGGTGTCAAATTTTTGGATTTAGTTTTGTTTTTGAAAGGGGAGTAGGAATGGACATGATCAGGACATATAAAAGAAAAGGAAATTGCTCTTTTTTACAGATAAGGGAGGAAATAAACTTCAAAACTCTTAGCTACTTTAATCCCAAAACTTAATCAGATTTACCTTGGTTTTATGTATGGAGTCCACACGCTATACTATCTATTAGAACTCTTTCTCATCCTATTATATCGAATATATTTATTAAAAATGATTTTTGTGGTTTCATATATCACAAATGCATAGCTTTCAGAATCCTGGCTTTCAGCCCCAGCAGTTACCCTTTGATGTCTGATGCTTACAGTTTGGATTTTTAAGCTTAACACAAAGATAAGGTCTGGCTTCATTCAGAATCTGCTTGAGATAGAGTTGGGGGGGGGAAGTTAAGCGTTGGAAGGCAAGGAGTCAGCTGAAGGAACGTCACTTGATACCTATCAGCAATCTCCTGTAAAACCACGGACTCTGGTGGTAGGGTAGTGGAGCCTTTAATAAGTTTTCTTTTTCCTAGTATCAGTGAGTAAAGCTGCATTGACAAACACGTGTACACTTGTCTCTCTGTCCCTAAAAATACAGCATGAAAATAAAGGGATGAAGTTGCATGTCGTTAGACGTATAAATGTTACTTTCCCAGCTTTTTATATCCCAGTCGTTTTTATCCAGTATTACTATTTTGTTTGACACATCAGGAAGAACGGAAATAATAAAGATGCAGCCTTCTCAGTGAATCATGAATTTATTCCAGATAGTGTGATAAGCTTATCCCCTCTCTTGACTTACACTTCCCCATTGCTTGCGTTGGTCCCTCTTAATTGTGATTGCTCTGAAATTGTGGGTCTCATTGCCTTCAGCTGCTTGGCAGGGTGCTTAGACATTGCAATGGTCTCCTCTCTTGTTTTCTTTCATATGTTCAGTGTACTATTCCTGATGCACAAGTGTGTTTTATTTTCCTGCTTCTGAATTTTTAGAATGAAGTCAAAGTCTTTGTTTTGGTTCCTAGCAGTTGATTCCAAACTATTTTTCCGGTAGTGTGCTGAATCAAAGTAGGTGACTGATTATGTAAGAAACATAATCAGTGCCTTTATGCCTTTGCTTATGCTGTTTCTTCTGCCTAGAATGCTAGTCAATTCTGTTCTTCCTGTGAAGCCCAACTCAAATATTCTCTTTCCCATAAATGGCTCTTCCCTTCCCTCTCTCTTCTATATTTACATTAAACTTTGTTTGCAGCTTTAGCACTTAAGTATATTTTTGCCCTTGAGAGCAGGAACCATCTTGTTTACTGGGCCACTTGCTTTGCTGAGAATAGTTCTTAACTCCTATTACTAGATACTCATTAAATGTTTTGCTTTAATGGTTCATAGGACCACTTTGGGGGGCTAGGAGAGGTTGAGGATCAAAGTGTCAATACTCATTCCCTTATTGTGTGGTTGAATCAGATTAAGACAAAACATGAAGGGCAGCCTTGAAGTCTCATAAGAACAATAGATGTAAGTGTGCATTGTGTAAAAGAGGATTGAGAGCATTGCTTTGGTGGTTGCGGGAGTTTGTTGTACAGAAGACCTTTTTTTAGCACTAACCTTGGTGCCAGTTTCCCAGTCAATCCTCAAGAAAGCAAAATGTTTAGAGTGATGATTTAGATTTAAATTAGGGTTTAAAAAAATATGGTAGTCATTGTTTAAATATGAATTTGTCTTTGGATTATGTAGCTTTTATTATTTTAAATTATTTACTGTTTTTTTTGAATAAGATTATTTGGTACATGTTTTTGAATTAGATATTTTATAATTTCTTTTAATTTTAGGAAAGTAAGAAAAATCTTATGATGAACACTTTATACAAGCTTCATGATCGGTTGGCACAGCTTGCAGGTAATTGTTGTAAAATTCATAGTGTCTAAAAGTGTTTTGAAAATTAATTTCTATATGTAGCATGCTATATCAGTAGAAGTAGTTTTTCCAAGTCTTGTGTTATGTTTGCAGATTTTCTCTTTAGAAATTTCTGTTTTTATTTTTATAGATCTATGTAATTAAGGCCATTTTCCTGCCTGCCCGTATGTATTAGATGAAATATATATTATATAATTCTAAAGTCAATCAAATTTCTTTATTGCATTAATAGTAACAAAAAAATTTTTGAAAGCTTACATATCAGTTGAATTGGGTAAGCAGTAAATTAACTAAAACCCTAGATTAAATATAAAAGTGCAGATTTTCCTTTGCTAGTTGATTAGGTATCATTTCCTGGGATAAAGTAAATATATTCTAGAATTTTTTCTACTGATTCTTTGCATTTTCTTCATATTCTGCTCTTAGTAAGTCTTTTAACATCTATAAGCTGTAGTAACAACTTACCTGCTTTATTACCTTAGCTTTTTTAGTTATTCTTATTTCACATATAAGCTAAATTACCTTCTTGTTAAAGAAGTTACAGAAAAGAAAAATGTAGTTTTCTAACTTTTGTATATAGCAGATCTTTTTGTAGAAATCAGATCACTGGTAGAAGGTAAATATGGAAGTTTTTTGGTCAAGTGGAGGCCTTTAGGATCCTTATAGTTCCCCATTCTTATATCAGTCTTTGTTTTTTGCGGGGGGAGGGTCCTTAACTCTGGTCAGTTTTTTAATGCTCATAATTCTGTGTATATCACTAAAAGCCTTCTTTACATTAATTGATTGACTTTCATATTCATATACTATAATCTAATGACATTTATTTGGTATGCTGTAGTTCCCAGAAATAGGTTAAGTATATACTCTGGCTAGGAATACCCGATGTTGCTACCACAGGCTTCTACACCTGTCTATAGCATTGTTTTATGCAGTGTGCTAGATTAGCATAATCTGGGGTACTTTTAAAAATCTAGATTCCTTCCTCTAGAGCAGGGGTCAGCAAACTTTTTTCTATGAAGGGACCAGATAGTAAGTTTTTTGGGCTTTGTGTGCTAGACTTGTTCATGTCATGGTTACTAAATTCTGCTGTTATAGCATGAAAGCAGCCATAGATAATACATAAATGAGTGAGTATGGCTGTGTTCCAATAAAACGTCATTTATAAAAAATCCAGTAAAACTTCATTTATGTTTGAGGTAGGGCAGATTTGGCAATGGGCTGTGGTTTGCCGTCCTCTGCTGTAGAACTGTGGAAACAGAATCTTGGAGGATGCATCATAAAGTTTGAAGACTTACTTGTTTAATAGGTATTTCTTCCTTTTTTAAGACTATGACCATTAAAATCTGACTACTTGCCACAAGGCCGATAAATAGGAATATGGCTACTTTTATAATAGAACAATTTGCCAAGGAGTTTACTTTAACTATTACACTTTCATGTAAAAAATTTTTTTTTAAAAAAATCATTTGAAGAGAAACAGGGCAGGAAGACCTTACAATTGAAGCTCAATATAAGGAAATTGATTTCTAATAACCATAGATAGCCTGAAAGAAAAGGCTTTGGATTCTCTTATAAATAGTTATAAGAAAGGGAAAATGTGGTTTGGGATGTACTGCATTTCTTTGTAGAAACCAGATCATAGCTAGAAGCTTCTGTCTGATTTCCCTGTTGATCTGTGTTATAATAGTTTTTAAAGCATGCACACACCTTGCTAAAAACAGGCATAGCCACCATCTTTATACACAGAATGTACATTTTAATTTGAACTTATTTGAATCCTTGAATTAATAGCTTTAGTAATAAATGTGTAAGTTACCACAATGAATTTCCCCTCTTGAAAAACAGTGACTCTCTGGAGGGCCTTCTGTGTGCCAAGATCTGTGGATAGGCATCAGTGTGACATGGTTCCTACTCTGACCAACGATTCATTTGGAAATAGAAGACACATTCCTATCTGGACTATTTAGAAATGCATTTAAAGATTGCGGTTTATGTAAAGATAATTATTTGTTTTTTATTACCTACTGGATTTTTTATAGGAAATTAAATAGTGTTTATCTTCTTTCTTTATTGATTATAATAATATAACCTATAATTGTGTAATTTGAGAATATTTTGATTAATCATGTTTGTTTTCTTCTCTTTATCATAGTACTGATTCAAAATTAATAATATGCTAATCTTTCCAGGAGATCATGAATGTGGCAGTTCTAGTCAGAGAACACTTTCTGTCCAAGAGGCAGCTGCATATTTAAAAGTAAGCAGTATAATTAGAATTTTGATAACTTTATTCTTTTATATAAATTATATATAAATTATTACGACTTATACAAAAGTACCACACCTTTGATTTCTTTAATTGTACTGTTACAAGCTTGGGCCTGTTGTTTGGTGTAATGTGAGCAGATACAGAAAGCAGAATTACTCAACATATTTTGTTTTAGTTTGTTTTAGAACATTCTCTCATATAATTAATTTGGAAAGGGTACAAACAACATTGGTTTGAGAGAAATTGAGATAGGTAAGTAGCATGTAAGAAAGCAAGTAAGCATCTAACCATTGTCATTTATTTTAAATCTTCTGCTCCAGATTAATGTCATCTCAGGGTACTAAGAGAATTTGCAGATGAATTTTCTAAACCACTGTATGTATGTAATGTTTTAGGAAATACTATACGAAAGGAAGGGTACAGAAGATTAAAGTGGATGAGTGTTAAGTGTTAAGATGGGCGGGATTTTTTTTCCTTTTTTAAGGCTGAATAATATTGCGCACACACACACCCACCTACCAACCCACCCACCCACTACATTATCTTTATCCATTGATCTGTAGATAGATGTTTATGTCATTTCCACTTTTTGGCTAATGTGAGTAATGCTGCAGTGAACATGGAGTGCAGATATCCTTCATATCCTGTTTTCAGTTCTTCTGGGTAAATACCTAGAAGTGGAATTGCATATGATAGTTTTATTTTAATTTTTTGAGGAACTTCCATGCTGGTTTCCATAGTGGTTATACTGTTTTACATTCCCACCAACAGTTTCCAAGGGTTCCTTTTTCTCCACATTCTCAAAAACACTTGCTTTTTTGTTTTATTTTTTAATAGCCATCCTCACTGGTGTAAGGTGATATCTCATTGTAGTTTTGATTTGCATTTCCCTGGTGATTAGTGATGTTGAGCATCTTTTCTTATGCCTATTAGACATTTGTTTGTCTTTTTTGGAGAAATGTTTATTCAAGTACTTTACCCATTTTTTAATCAGGTTATTTGATTTTGTTATTGAGTTGTAGAAGTCCTTCTTTATTTTGGATATGGCTTGCAAATATTTTCTCTCATTCCTAGGTTGCCATTTCACTCTGTTGATTCTTTCCTTTGTTTGCAGAAGCTGTTTAGTTTGATGTAGTTTCTTTTGTCTGTTGTTTTTGTTGTTGCCTGTGCTTTGTGTTATAACCCAAAAATCACTGCCAAGACCAATGTTATAAAACTTTTTCTCTAGGAGTTTTATCTTTTCATGTCTTAGGTTTAAGTCTTTGATCCGTTTTGAGTTGATTTTTGTGTGTAGTATAAGATAAGGGTCCAGTTTCATTCATTTGCATGAGGAAGTCCAGTTTTGTCAACACCGTTTTTTAAAAAGACAGTCCCTTTCTGATTGTGTGTTCTTAGCACCCTTATTGAGGATCAGTCGACTGTATTATGTGTGAGTTAATTTCTTTATTTTCTTTCATTGGTCTGTATGTCTGTCTGTGCCAGTTCCATACTGTTCTGATTACTGTGGCTTTGTAATATGCTTTGAAGTCAGGAAATGTGAGGTGTCCGCCTTTGTTCTTCTTGCCCAAAATTGTTTTGGCAATTTGGCTAATCCTTGTGGCTTCATATAAATTTTAGGGTTGCAATTGATAGGGATTGCATTGAATCTATAGAATACTTTGGGTAGCATGGACATTTTAACAATATTAAGTTTTTTAATCCATAAGCATGGAGTGTCTTTCCATTTGTGTTGTGAATTTCTTTTAGTAGTGTTTTGTAGTTTTACATGTCTTTTACCTCCTTAGTAAAGTTATTCATAGGTATTCTTTTTGATGCTATTATAAATGGGATTTTCTTAATTTCATTTTCTGATTGTTCATTTTTAGTGTATAAAAGTGTAACTGTTTCTGTATGCTTATTTATCCTGCAACTTTGCTAAATTTGCTTATTCTAACAGTTTTGTGTGAGTGAGAGACAGTGAAAGAGACAGAGAGATGTATCTATATGTGTATATGTAATCTGTAGGGTATAAGATGTCATCTGTAAACAGGTACTTTCTCTTTTTTCTTTCCAATTTGGATGACTTTTATTTTCTTATCTTACCTAATTGTTCTAGCTAGGATTTCCAGTACTATGTATTGAATAGAAATGACAACAGTGGACATCCTTATCCTGGCCGTGTTCCTATTCTCCAGGGAAAAACTAATATGATATTAGCTGTGAGCTTTTCATATGTGGCCTTTATTATATCGAGGTAATTTGCTTCTATTCCTACTTTGTTGAGTGTTTCTAATCATGAAGAGGTATTGATTTTGTCAAATGCTTTTTCTGCATCTGTTGAGATGAACGTGTGATTTTTATCCTCATTCTGTTAATGTGTGTATCCTACTGATTGGTTTTTTGTATGTTGGACCATCATTGAATTCCAGGAGTAAATCCTCCTCGGTCATGGTGTATGATCCTCTTAATGTGCTGTTGAATTTGGTTTGGTAGCATTTTGTTGAGGATTTTTAACATCTCTATTTATCGAGAACATTGATTTGTATTTCATCTCTTATGTGTTTTTGTTAGGCTTTGGCATCAGAATAATGTTGACCTCATAAAATGAGTGGGAAAAAGTGTTCCCTTCTCTTCAATTTTTTGGAAGAAGTTGAGAAGGATTAGTGATGTTTGGTAGAATTCTCCAGTGAAGCCGTTGAGTCCTAGGTTCTTGTTTGAGAGGTTTTTGATTACTGATTCAATCTCCTAACCAGTTACAGGTCTGTCCAGAGTTTCTATTTCTTTGTGATTCAGTCTTGGTAGGTTATATGTTTCTAGGAATTTATCTGTTTTTTCTCTAGGTTATCCAATTTGTTGGCAATTAATCCTTTGTATTTCTGTGACATCAGACTTACTGTCTTCTCTTTTCTTTCTGATTTTGAGTTTTCTTTCTTTTTCTTTTGAGGCTTTTCAGTTTTACTGATCTTTTCAAAAAACCAACTTCTTTTTGCCTGTTCTCTATTTATTTTTACTGTCATCTTTAATATTTCCTTCTGCTAACTCTGGGCTTAGTTTATTCTTTTTCTAGTTCCTTGAGGTTATTTATTTGAGATCTATCTTCTTTTTTAATGTACCTGTTATCACTGTAAACTTCCCTTTTAGTACTACTTTTGCTGTGTCCCATAAAAAGCTTTTGGGCTTCTTGAATCTGAATGTCCATTTCTTTCCCCAGATTTGGAAAGTTTTCTGCCCTTTTCTCTCTTTTCCTTTTGGTCTGAGTGGTGATGTCCCATAGGACCCTTAAGCTTCCTACTTTCCTCTTCATTGTTTTTTCTTTTTGTTCCTCTGACTGGATAATTTCAAATGACTTCTCTTTGAGTAACTTGATTCTTTCTACTGTTTGATTAAGTCTGCTATAAACCCATCTAGTGAATTTTTCAATTTAGTTATTCTTCAGCTCCAGAATTTGTTTTGTTGTTTTTATTTTTCTGTCTTTATTGATATTCTCATTTCATTCATGTGTTGTTTTCCTGGGCTTGTTGAGCATCTTTATGACAGTTATTTTGAAATTTTTGTCAGGTAATTCATATACCTTAGTTCCTTTAGGGTCAGGTTTTGGAGGTGTATTTTGTTCCTTTAGTTGGGCCCAGTGTTATTGTTTCCTTCTTGTGCCTTGTGTCTTAGTTGGGATCTATGCATTTGAAGACACAGCCGTATCTCCCAGCCTTTAGAGACTGCTTTTGTGCAGGGAAGACCTTCACCAGAGATTTCAGATAGAGATTCTTGGGTCCTCTCAAACCTTTTCTGTAGATGCATCTTCTCTGGATTTGTGGGTGCAAATTCCCTACTAAAAAGATTTTGCAGGGTTTTTTTTTTTTTTTTTTTTTTTTTTCCAGGATCTTGTAATCTCTTGCTCCCTCTGGTGTCTGTCTGCTGTACTGTGGGTTCTCTGGAGCAGCAGCGAGCTGTCCTGCTCTTTTTTGTTCTCCGCAAACTCCAAGCCTTTAGACTATGTAAGGTCTCCTCAGTGCTCTGAGACAAGTGATAAGAAACCAGTCCCTTTGGCGGCTCCCTGAGAACTTGGGACATTGGACACATACTTCGACACTTTCTTTCCTCAGGGAGAAGCCAGGAGTTTGGGGTTTTCTCCTACTCGTTTTTCACTGATCTGTGGAGAAGGGCAATGGCGAGTGAGTAGGTACTAGTTCAAACCATTGCCTTTGTTCTAAGCTGCATTCAAGCTGGTGCTCTTACCTGTCAGTGCTTAGATTCAGGCAAGACAGAAACGAGTTTTGGTAGCCTCTCAGAAATACTAAGCATTAGACTTATGTTTCAGTCTTTTCTTCCCCTCTTCAAGGATAAACCAGGCGTTGGGAATTTTCTTCTGGTCGCACCACGTTGTGCCACAGGATGGGGCTCTGGTGAGCTAGTGCTACCAATTTTTCTGCTGGCTTCCATGCTGCTAGTTTCATACTTGCTTGGGTTGCAGGAGCCTTTTAACTGGTTTCTGGATTTCTTACAAAGGGAATTGGTCTGTGTATTATTGATTTTGTGAGTCCATGGGGAAAGTATGGTCTGGGGCTTCCTATTCTGTCATCTTGCTGATGTCACTGCCTCTCTCTCTCTTTTTAAGTCTACAATATAGCCTTTTTTTTAAAGGGTTTCATTAAAGTTGTGATGAATTTCCCATGATATGCTTGTTAAAAAAAAGAAATGTGGACTGTTTTTAACTTGATTCAGATTAGCTTAATCTACTTAATGTAGATATCCAAAAGATGTTAAGACAGTATAATATGTTAGAGATTAGATGGGAGTTCACATTCTGGCACCGCCACACAAAAGCTGTGTGTCTTGGTAAAGTTCTTTCACTTTTCTGTACCTGTTTCTTAGTATGAAAGTGAGACTGTTATTAATTCTTGTCAGAGTGGTTGGGAGACTGAAGTGCTCAGTGCCTGATGTTTATAGTAGCTTCTCAATAAATTTTGGTTCTTTTTCTGTGTTTCTTAATTAATTAAATCTGGGTTACCCTGGAGAGATGTTTCTAATAACATGTTATAGGATTTATCTTCACAACCTACCTTGTTCCCTTCTTCATTTTCAGTTTTGACCTAGATGAGAACACTGGTAACAGACAAATTTGTGCAGAGTATAATAGCTAATAGATTGGATAGCTAAAGAATCAGGATCCAGAAAGATCTTATATTAGGTGGAGTTATGACTATGGGACTCTGTCTTAGGGATGGAAGAATTGCTAAGTGGATTGTGGAGGTGGGAACAAAGAAGGGATTGGATTGAGTAGGCTAGTGAGGACACAGAATAAAATATTTCTCGAGGAGGGGCATAGCACATGGGAATCCAAAGCAAGCAAGTAGTTCTTTATGAGATAGTTGAAAGTGTTTGTATTTCTAGCAGTAGAAAAAACTGATCCCAAGCAGTGCTTCCTTCCTGTTTTCTCTCTCCTCTCTCTTTTTTTTTTATCAGTTAAATATCTTAGAGAGGTAATGGCACAGATATGTGTTATGGTTGGTCATAAATTCCTGGCACAGGATTAATTTACATTTCAGAAGAACCTGAGACTCTTAAAAGCTCCTGAGTACTCCATTTAAAGGACTAAATGGAAAGGATAGAGCTTGGAGTGGGATAGGGATTGATTAGTTAAGCTAGAGCTGAGGAAGAGGCAGGTGTTCTGTGCAAGGATGATTAACCACTACCCCCATCCCCCATTTGGTTGCAGCTGTGGGTCAGCAATAAGATAAGGTAAAAAGAAGGGACACAGAGCCAGGGTTGGGACAAGTCAGAATCTAAGCCAGGCAGCAGTAGGGTATGAGAGATTATTTCTACTAAAGATTGGCAACAGAGATGCATGAGATGAGTTGGAAACTCTGTGTTGAGTTAAAAAAAATGGAGATTAATGAACTCCAGTCTTTAAGAGATTTTCATATCTTTTCCCTGAAATTATTATTTTTTAGATTGGGTTTTACTTTTTTTTTTTATTCAATAGAATTTCTAATTAAGTTTTTACAAAAGATTTTGGATTAGTTCCAGTCTTAATTAGTTAAGTGAAGTTACTTTGTATTTTCAAATGCTGTGAAACCTGGTATGGCTTGTTACCACCAATGATGTATTTTGGGTTACCACTTCAAAAAAAGAGCATTAAACAGGAATTTTTCCCCATAAATAAAATTTTAAGGTCTAGATAAAACTTTTAAGTATTATTTTTAATAGTGTTTTTTTTTCAGTATAACATTAAGTCGTGCTCATGATTTAACTAACGGAAAAAAAGAAAAGCATTTCAGATTCACCACCTGAAGTTAACCACTCGTTTTGGATTCATTTTTCTCTAGTTTTATCTTATGTTTTCATCTCTACAATTAGTATCACTATAAATTATAAGTGTTTCATATTACAGATGTTTATATATTTTTTCCTTAAAATTATCCTGAGCATTTTGTCATGTCATTGTTCAGGTTTTTGAGCTTCCTTTTATCTCACCGGGTAATATTTCTTTACATGATTGTATTGCATTGTCTTGGTTTGTGGTTTGTCAGTATTATGAAAGCCCTCTAATCTGCATATAGTATTTGATTTTCTGATTGTTTCCTTAGGAAATAGTTCTAGAAAGGAAGCTGCTTTTTAAGGAGCATGAGCTTTTGTTAATACTTTTGATGTATGTTGCCAAATTACTTTCTAATTTGGAATGACCATTTTAGCATAGTCTTGCTAAAATTGGTGATTTATTTTATCCAAGTTCTAGCATAAATATGGAAGAATCTCACTACAAAGCTGATGTCAAAACCATGATGATAATACATATTTCGTAGGCTCCCTGCTTCTGGAGAGAGATCTGTCATACATTTCATGTATTTGTACTATGGTTTCACCAGCAGCACAATTGAGTTTTTGCATTCAGGGTAAATGGGCTAAAGGATACACAGAACTCCTGTGAGTGTGAGCTAATTTTTCCCCAACTGCCAGTGCATTTTAAGCACAATATGAGTAAATGTTTGGTTGAGTAAGATGAATGAATAAGTAAACCTCAGTAAAATTTTTTTTTATTTTCTTTTGAGTTTGATGCTTCACATTCCATTATTTTATTTTCCTTTTTCTTTCAAAAGAAATTTAAATAAAGTTAACAATTAATTTAAGTAAACAGTCTTTTTTCTGAATCCTCCAGTGTTTTTCTCGAACTTTTTTCATTTTTTTTTTTTCACTTTCATCATTTTTGAGAATGAAAGCTTGTTTTGATACGTGAAAAGTTAAGAGGTCCCTCTGGTGGAACATTTAGGAAATACATAGCATTAAATTTTCATGAAAAGACATAGACTTGTTTTTAAGTTAAACGGTGGCAGCTTTGTATGGTAACTTTCCATCTAAATGATGTAATGAATGGTGTTCATTTTCTGGTTCATTTTCAAAACCTTTTTAAACTTCAGCACAATGAATATGTTTATGATTTGTGAAGAAAATACTAGGAAAGAAGATAGCTGCAAATGCGCCGAATTTGGGGGCTGGATAGGCTTTTATGGCCTAGCTTGGGATGCTAATCACTGTTAATAAAATTGTGTCTTTGTGGGAAAATAAATGTTCTGAGAAATGGAATGATGGATAAATTTCTTAATTATAATTTATCGGGGCCCCTGGGTGGCTCAGTCGGTTGAGCAGCCGATTCTTGGTTTCAGCTCAGGTCATGATCTCAGGGTTGTGAGATCAAGCCCTACGTCCAGCTCCGTGCTCAGTGCAGAGTCTCCTTGTCCCTCTTCCTCCCTCTCTGTTCCTCTTCCCCAATCTCTCTCAAATAAATTAAATCTTAAAAAAAATAACTATAATTTATCAAGTACAATTTATCTTAGGATTTTCTTAGTACCTCTGACTTCACAATGACCCAGCAAGGTAGGTAGTATCAAACTCACCTTATAAAGAAACTAAAGCTCAGAGGGATTTAATGATTACATCGTCTAGTCGGTAAGTGGTGGAGCTGGGAATAGAATTAATGTGCTTGCTCTTCTCACTATACTGTTCTTCCTCTTAGATGGAAGGATTGGGTTCATAACCATCTTTGGAGTGAGCAAGGGACTGACCCTGAATAAGGGTTAGGATCTGAAGAAGTGATCAAAATAGATACATCTGCATAGATGATGTAATTTTTCATCTCCTCTTGAGGTTATACATGATAGCTAGTCAATAGCAGAGTCATGATCTGACCTCAGGCCTGCTTGTTTAAGGACCATGTTCTTTCCATTATTCCTCGAGGTGAATGACCAAGTTCCCACTGAATCATCAAGAATTAAGTCATATTTACCATTGTATTGATTTTCATGTGTCCTATTTTAATTAATTTCAAAGGTAACATGTATAGTGTATGTCATGTCACAATTAAACGGAATATCCCCTACTGGAAAGCCATCTAGTTATTATTACCACATACATTATCCATTTTGTGAGCTATCCAATAGGTTTTTAATCCGTATTTGACTTCTCCCTGTATCAGCATTTCTTTCCCTTCTTACGAATGCTTTGTAGCTTTATTTAATGAGCTGAGTCTTTTACATGAAACAGTATTATTTTTATGCTATGAAACTGTAATCTCAGTTCAAAGCACCTGATGTCAGTTTTAATAAAAAAATACATGTTTTTGCCAGTTATTTTGCAAATAAGGTAAATTTGGAATTGGGAATTTTAGGTGTGTTTTCACACACAGTATGTTAAAATAGATTTGTTAAAGATTTGGGAAAATATGCTTTGAACTTAGAACGATTTAAATGAAGCAGTCAGCAGTATGTTGACTAAGCTATTGTCTGTAAGTAAATAGTAATAATTGTAATAGACTTACTTTAAAAATTTGTGTCATCAGTGATTAGAAAATGGGCATTTTATGATGCAAGTATGCCTTACCTCAGAGGTTGGCAAACTACAGCCTTTGGGCCTATTTTTTGTATGGCCTTCTAGCTGTGGTTTTACAACACTTTTAAAGGTTGCTTAGAATATACGTGGCAGAGACCAGAAAGGTATATGGCTACAAAGCCTGAAATATTTACTCTTTGATCCTTTACAGAAAAGGTTGGCCTGCCCTTACCGTACAGCTTTCTAGGTGGCAACAAAAAAATGAATAATAAAATACTTCCCACTCTTAAAATCAGGAAGCTGCTATGCATGCTATAATGTTAGCATGAGCTGTTTATTTTTTTAAAAGATTTTATTTATGTATTAGAAAGAGAGACCATGAGTGGGGGGAGGGGCAGGTAGAGGGAGAAGCAGACTTCCTGCTGAGCAGGGAGGCCGACGTGAGACTCGATCCCAGGACCCTAAGATCATGACCTGAGCCGAAGGCAGACGCTTAACCGACTGAGCCATGCAGGCACCCCTAGCATCAGCTGTTTAATTAGCATAGCCAGAAGAAAAAATTCAACTTCTAATTCTTCAAAAATTCTGTTTTATAATACTACAGAACTCTGGATACTATGTAGAACATTTGTGGAAGTAAAGGTCTGTTTCAGACCTTCATACTCTATTAATTCTTTAATGAGGTTTTAATAAGTTATAAATTGTCTTTTGTATTTTGTGTGTTCATAAAGGGACATTCCATGGTTCTATTGTATTCTAGATAGTAAGTGGATATGAGGTGATATTAACATGGGAAAAGAAAGCAAAATGAGAAAATAACAACAGATACTCTTCTCCTACCCTTATTATTTTATAACTAAAAGTTTTAAGCTCAATGTTCTTCCACATACTTAGCTTATTAGGGTAGGTGTCCTTGTTAGTATGAACAATTACGTACATTTTTAAGGATAATTAATGAAGGCAGTAATGCTATTTATTATATCTTCAGCCTTCTAAAATTTTTATATTTAAAAGATACAACTAATGAATTTAGAAGTTTGTTTTTACATTATTTGAAACTTACATGTATAGTCTAGCCCTCAGAGTTCTGTATATTGACACCAAAATGTCATTATGTCTTGCATATTGTTGTAATAGAAGCTGAAGAGCATATATATAAACACAGGTAAATACAACATGTATGTTTCATTGATTTCTAAAAATATTCATGTCTTACGATTTCACTTACACATCGGATCTAAAAAACAAACTAATGAGCAAACATGCAGAAACAGACCTATAAATACAGAGAACAAACTGATGGTTGCCAGATGGGAGGGGATAAGGGGGTAGGCAGAATGAGTGAAGGAAAGTGGGAAGTTCAGGTTTCCCATTATGAAATGATAAGTCATAGGGATGAGGAATACAGTCTAGGGAATAAAGTCAATGGTATTACAGTGGTATTGTATGGTGACAGATGGTAGCTACACTTGTAGTGAGCATAACATAAACTGTTGGGATTACATCAAAATAAAAAGCTTATGTTCAGTGAAGGAAACAATAAAACTAAAAGGCAGCCTACAGAATGGAAGAAGATATTTGCAAATGACATGATACAGGGTGAGTATCTGATACAGGGTTAGTATCCAAAATATATAAAGAACTTATAAGACTCAATACCCCAAAACCAAATAATCCAATTTAAAAGTGGGCAGAAGGTATGAACAGACATTTTTCCAAAGAAGAGATACAGATGGCCAACAGAGAGTTGAAGAGATCCTCAACATCACTCATAATCAGGGAAATGCAGATTAAAACTACAGTGAAATATCACCTCACACCTGTCAGAATGGTTAAAAACAAAAACAAGAAACAGCAAGTGTTGGAGAGGATGTGGAGAAAAAGGAACCCTTGTGCACTGTAGGTGGAATGCAAACTGGTGCAGCCACTGTGGAAAATAGTATGGAGTTTCCCCAAAAAAGTTAAAAATAGAACTACCCTATAATCCAGCTACCTCACTACTGAGTACCCAAATACAGTCACGCTAATTCAAAGGGGTACATGCACCCCAATGTTCATAGCGGCGTTATTTACTATAGCCAAGTTATGGAAGCGGTACAAGTGTCCGTTGGTTGATAAGTGGATAAAGAAGATAACATAGCTGTAGATAATGGAATATTACTCAGCCATAAAAAGAAAATCTTGCCATTTGCAGCAAGATGGATCTATAGAGGTAAATGCTAAATGAGATAAGTCAAAGATACCATATGATTTCACTCATGTGGAATTAAGAGACAAAACAAGTGAATAGAGGGGAAAAAAGAGAGTGAGGCAAATCAAGAAACGGACTCTTAACTACAGAGAACAAACCGATGGTTACCAGAGGGGAAGTGGGTGTGGGGGGGGAATGGGTGAAATAGGTGATGGGGATTAAGGAGTGCACTTGTGATGAGCACTGGGTGATGTATGGATAGTTGAATCATTATATTGAAACTAATATTACACTGTATGTTAACTGGAATTAAAATAAAAACTTAACGCATACATTATGAAGAGGAATGACTGCAATGTTTCCAGCTCCCTGGATAACCCATATTAATCTTGCTTTGTGGATTTTCAAAGCCCTCTATAGCTTGTGCTTTATCTAATCCTGATCCATGCAACGTAACCAGAAGTAAGTTCTCTTGATTTTGGAAGCAAATGAATTTTAGAGCAAATGAATATGAGTTCTGTTTGATTTTTGTTATATACAAAGTGATTTCTGGTAGCATTTTTATAACAAAACCATAATTGCCTGAAATTATTTTTGTATAATCTTATTGCATAACATTTTAAGCAATGTTAGGGCTTAAACAAAAAAATCATTTAAAAAGCTTTTTAGTCATGGAGCACCTGGGTGGCTCAGTCGGTTAAGTGTCTTCCTTGGGCTTAGGTCATGATCTTGGGGTCCTGGAATCGAGCCCCGCGGTGGGTTCTCTGCTCAGCAGGGAGTCTGCTTCTACCTCCCTCTTAGTCATTTGTCAATTATTAAATACTTACATTTGCTGCAAATTTTTTGATATTTATAAATAATGATGAAAGATCACACTTTCCCCCCCCCCAAAGATAACAGGTAGCTTATAGTTCTCTTTACCATCTAAACATCCCGGTGGTAGTTATACATAAGTAGTGAGCCTAGCAGGATTAGTTTTGCTTCATAAAACTTTAAATTTTCAAATTTAATATGTATTTTTTAAAAACTTGCCAGTTCCATATTAGGAAGTAAATTGTACTGATCAAATGAAAAACTTTAATTTCTGCTGCTATGATGAATCTTTTGATAAAATACAATAGCTATTACTTACAAAATTCTTTTTTTTTTTTAAAGGAGTGGGGGTTTTTTTGTTTGTTTTTTTTTTTAAGAGAGAAGAGAGGGGAGAGGCAGAGGGAGAGAGAATCTTAAGCAGGCTCCACTTCCAGTGCAGAGCCCAACATGCGGCTTGATCTCACGACCCTGAAATCATGACCTGAGCTGAAATCATGATTAGGACACTTAATTGACTGAGCCACTCAGGCGCCCCTTAAGGGAGTTTTTAAAAATTACTTCTTACTGCTACTTTTAGAAATTTATTCTTTGGACTTAAAAAAGTACATAAAGATATAATATTGAATAGAAGATAAGCTCTGTGAACGTGGAATTTTGGCTGTTTTGCTTAGTGCTATATTTCTAGGTCCTAGAACAGTACCTGGCACATATTGGACCCTCAATAACTATTTGTTGAATGGAAAGATTTTTAAGGGTATTTATTACAGTATTACTTGATATATTGAAATAATTGGTAGTACTCTAAACATTCATTAATAAGGGGTTGATTAAAGTATAAAATACCCAGCCATATACTAGAAACACAATTTTCCTGGAAAAAAGTAGGTGGTTCCATGTTTATTGACATCGACACGGTACTTCATTTTGTGATAAAAGCAAGTGGAATAAACAGTATATATAATGGGATACCACTTTTACTTTTAATATTTTGATTAAAAAATACATAATCTACCTATGTATAGCAGTTCTTAAACTTTATGGTTTCAGGAAGGACCCTTTTGCAGTCCTAAAATTACTGACGACTGTAAACGGCCTTTGTTTGTGGGAGATAGATAGGTAGATAAATTTAGATATATATTTACCTTATTAGAAATTTAATCAAATTTTAAATTTACTTATTCGTTTAAGAATAATGAACTTATTACATGTTAACATAAGTAACGTATTTTTATGAAAAATAGCTATTTTCCAAAATAAAAACATTTAGTGAGAAATGGCATTGTTTTACATTTGGGCAAATCTTTTTAATCTTTAATGTATAGGTTAATAAAAAAACAACTGGATTTTCATATCTACTTCTGTATTCAATCTGTAGCGATGTTTTGGTTGAAGTACATCAAGAGAATTTAGCCTCATGCAGATATGTCGTCAAAACAGGAGAAAGTATTAATACTCTTTTCAGATAATTGTAGATATTCTCCACTGATAACTGTACCAAAACTCTGAGAGGTAATTTCTTCACGATAAGTTGCAATGTGCAATTTGAAACCGTATCAGTGATTTTTGTGCACTCTAACGTCCTTTTTTTGTTTTACACGTAGAATAGATCTTTTACATATGCAAGATTTTATAACTCATGCATGATTCATTTGGAAAACACTGGTTCGTTGTTTATGCAAATCTTCCCAATGTTGACACATTTCAAGATTGATATCTTTAATTCTTTAATACCACACCAGTCTCATTGCAAAGGTTTTCAAGTATTCTGAAGTTGTCAAGCTCATAGTAATGGATGCAACTTTTTCCAAATTTTACTTTTCACTTGAAAGCTTGAATGTTATCATTGGTAACAAAGTCAGCTGTTTTTCTTGAGGTGACATGCTTGCTTCATTCACTTGTTGAGAAAAATGTCAGTGAAATAGCTAAGTCTGAATAGTTTGCCATTTGTTCATCTAAAAATAGGGTTCCATAAAAAACTTAGTTAATTCACTTTTATCACGGTAATACTTAAGGCAAATTATATTTTAAAAAATCCTCCAAATCTGCAAATGTAAACGAACCAAAAAGAAAACATAACAAAATAATAACTGTGCTTATTTTAGGAAGATGAGGAAATTGTGACTTTTTTCCCTCCTTTTGTTTTCCTTAATGAATACATTTTTGTTATGTAATACAGTTTCAAGTATTATATAAAGATAAAAGTATGGTATTTATAGTATAGCTTACAGATAGTCAAATAAATGTGAATTATTAAGAATAGTTAGTTATTTTCTCCATTTTTCTTATTAGGATTTAGGCCCTGAATATGAAGATATATTTAATATTTCTTTGAAGTGGATTTTAGAAAATGGAAAAGATGTTGGAATAAGGTAAGGGATTTAATTTCCACTTTAACCATTTGGTAGTATAAGAAGTGATTTTGACTCTAAGGTCTCCTTAATTATTTTTAACCAGGTGTGTTGGTTATGGCCCTGAGGAACAACTGACAAATATAACCGATGTGCAGTTTTTACAGTCCACAAGACCACAGATGTCTTTCTGGTGTCGCTTTCGACGTGCTTTTATTACTGTCACCCACAGATTATTGTTGTTATGCTTAGGTAAGTTGTTGGGATGAGAAAGAAGATACCTGATAGTCTAGAATTTTTGTATCTGTATTTTACCAAATGCCAGGGTTGAGAATTTACTTCTGTGATAGCTGACATTATAAATCACATCCAGAAGTCTTCACTAAGGTAGAATAATATTGAAGTTTTTTTTTTTTTTTATAATGTCAGTATTAATCTAAGGGCTTAGAAAATAGTAGTATAAAGGGAGGTGGAATAAAACATTGTCATAAGAATGTCATAGAAAAAGACAAAGAAATGTCTTTAGAAAACAGAACAGGAAAACAGAAAAATTAAACTTATTTTTTAAATGATAAAATATAAATTAAGTTCATTAAAATTATTTTTAATTTTAAAAATATCATTTACCTGCATTAAAATTTTCATTTGGATTCCTGGATTTTATGTGACTATTTTGACTGATTATAGGAATTTAGGAGATAATCATTTTTTTCTTTGTTCAAGTCCTTTAAAAATAATTTTCCTCAAGTGTAGTATGTTTACAGTCTTAGGAAACTCTCTTTAATAATAGTTTAGTGTGGCAAAGGAAAACGTTTGTGAAACATAGTTATGTAGCTTTAAAAAAAAATAGAAAAATGTTCAGTTATCAGCATCATGGAGGAAATGGTTTTTCTAGAGAGATTAAGTGAAATTCTGGAAAATGTTTAATACTGAATTGTTCTGTGTAGTTGTAATTATGTAGGTAATTCAGCCCACGTTTTGAAGGCTTATTCCATTATTCCATTATGGCAGTTAAAATAATCACTGTGGAAACTGTCATAAGATTTCTTTTTTTTTGCTTTGTTTTGTTAGTATCAGATTTAACAACTTCAGATTGCAGTGAATGTTATTGAATGTCAGTGAGCACAATTTTTAAAACACAAAATAATTAAATATTGCAGGTGTAGTGATGGTTTGTGTCGTTCTGCGTTATATGAAATATCGCTGGACAAAAGAAGAAGAGGAAACAAGGCAGATGTATGATATGGTGGTGAAGATTATAGGTATAAGTATTTGTAAAAATCAACTATTTCTAGAATTGTTATTACGTGATAAATTTCAGCATGGTGTCCAGTGATTGATTCATTTGTAAATTTGTTATATTTTCAGATGTTTTACGAAGTCATAACGAAGCTTGCCAGGAAAATAAAGACTTACAACCTTACATGCCTATTCCACATGTACAAGATTCCTTAATACAACCTCCTGACAAGTACGTTCAAAGTGTTGTGAGTTGAAGTAGATCAGAATGTTGCTATCTTCTGAAGTTATGAAGAGTATATTGAGAGTTGTGGCCTTCTCAAGTAGACCTGTTTTACTGTACAGGTTTTACTTTTGCACTTTAAGCTCTCCTTTCTTTCTAAATTCTGTTCTGTTCTCCCCATGATTTTGAGTGGCATAATGGACAACTTGGTTTCTAAATCATGATCGCTTTTATACATTTTTTTATTCTTACCAGTCTTCACCTTATTTCGTTTAAGTTCATCTTACTAAAGAAACAGAGACAGACAATAGCCAGTGATGTTTTACTAATAATGCCTTAAATAATTTTGTTGTTAATGAAGCTTTTTAAATAGTACTAAATAATGACTTCTTGAAAATGAAAGATGATTCCATATCCTAACACAGCATTCTTCACTATAGCAATACCTCAGAATCAGTGGTGCAGTTTGGGGGGAAAATTCCTGATGCTTAGCTCTTCCTCTGAAGAATGAAATTCAGTAAATCTGAGATAAGCTTCAGGCATCTAAATCTTTTTAAAAAAAAATTGGTAGGCAGTGATAAGGAAAACCAGAATTAATAATAACCATTGCCTTCACTTACTAATACTTGAAAAAGATGATGACAAGCCAAGATGATAGTAAATTTGTTATTTTGTTCACATGATAGGAAAAAAATGAAGAAAGTCTGGGATAGAGCTGTTGACTTCCTTGCTGCTAATGAGTCCAGAGTTCGCACAGAGACACGAAGAATAGGTGGTGCAGATTTTCTAGTTTGGCGGTGGATCCAGCCTTCTGCCTCCTGTGACAAAATATTAGTAATACCTTCTAAAGTATGGCAAGGTCAAGGTATGTATTTTTATACAACAAAAATAAACATGGTGCTTTTCTAATTTTTTTCATCTGTGAAAATAAAAAAGTACTGTTGAGAGATAGGACGGCAAAGCTCCCTTTGCAGTTCCATCCCGTAGAGGGAATTAATGTTAGCTTCTTATGTATCCTTTCACTTTTCTCCTTTCAAATATGAACGTAATGGTTTGTCTTTACCATAATAGAACACTACATACATTACTTTGATTTTTTCCTTTTTCACTGAAAGCAACTTAGTGTTGTAGATCTAACTGCATTCTTTTCCCCTAATTTTTATGCCAATAAGATGTAATTTATGTTTTACATATATATAAAACATATAAAAGTGAAACATAACTTTTCAACTGCTCTTTTTTTCCAATTTTTGCTTGCCTGCCTCTTTCATTAAAGACCCATCCACCTGTGTATCCCCTGTGCCAAGTAGCTTTTGTGGCTGTTTTTCCATATTTTTCTCAGTGCTTGCATGGTTGCAGAAACAGGTATATGTAAGTATATAGGAGGGCTTGGTGATTGGTTGCTTTAGGTTCCCAAACCTCTGCTAGTGATAACTGTTTACCTCCCTTGACTCTCTTACATGGTTAGTTGCAAAATTAAATCTTGCAGTTAGTTTAATGTGCATTTCAGAACTAGTAGTGAGTTTCTTTAAATCTTCTTGTTGGATAAAAGTATATTTATCAATGTTTGCTAAACATAGTATTTATGAGAAAGTTAAGTAAATAGTTTTGAAATTTCAAAAAAGTAAAATCCAGTCACTCCCTTTCTTCTTTAATTTTCACTTCAAAGAGCTTGAATTAATAATAGTCTTCAATAATCATGGCATAAAAATGATGCTTTGATGATGCCAAAGATGACACTAAACATTAAACTTTTTGTTTTAAAAGGTGTCTGCAGAGGGTCCTATGAAAGGAAAACAGAATGCAAAGCCAATCAGATCTGATTACCTTAGTGCCTGATTGTAATGGGTGTGGATTCTCAGCCTAATTTCTTCAAGTAGCTAGCAGTTGGTGCTCATGTATGCATATGAAGTTCTAGAAAAGGCTATTATTTTGCTCATATGAATTTTATCATTGTAGTTTTATTTTTAAAATGTGAGATTTTCAAGATGAATCTAAAGACAGTTTCTTTTTTTTATAATTTTTTATTATGTTAGTCACCATACAGTATATCCTTAGTTTTTGATGTAATGTTCCATGATTCATTATTTGCGTATAACACCCAGTGCACCCTGCAATACGTGCCCTCCTTAGTACCCATCACTGGCCTATCCCAGTCCCCCACCCCCCTCCCCTCTGAAGCCCTCAGTTTGCTTCCCAGAGTCCACAGTAAAGACAATTTCTTGACCTGGGTAATCCAAGTTGTTCTTATAAATTAGTAGTGGGGATGGCAGACTCTAAGTGTGTGAAATTGGATGCTCTATATCTAGAATTTAAAACCTCAGAGTCTTATTTTCATTTTATCATTTTCTTTAGGTAGGAAAAGACTGCATAAGTATGATATAAGACAGTTTTAGGTCAGTTATAATAGTTGTAAAACTCAACATGAACTGATAGATCTAAAATGTCCTACTACTTCATTTTATCAAGGTTCCAATGTAGCAAATCTTAACAAACTACATGCCAAGTACTGAGCTATCTTAATTTGAATACTTCTACATGCACAATGTGAAGAATTATAAAATCAATCTCCCTTTACTTGAGAGTCTTTGATAAAAAAAAAAGTTACAGTGAATTAGTTGCTGAACCTAGAAGGGAATTGAGAGTAAAAGAAGACACCTATTTCTTAGTAAGTTGAAAAAAAAATACAGTGGCTGAGATTATATTATCCTGAAGGCTGAAAATCCTGAGGTAGAACCTAGTAGCCATTTGCTTAAAGTTTTTGGAGGGTTGTAATGGGAAAATTCTGTAGATGCCAGCAAGAGAGATTTGAGTTCTTCTAAGAATTTGATCATAAAAGCATGTTACAGGAGCAGAATAATGAGAAGTTGGTGGTATATTTCTTGATGATAATTATCTAAATTGCCTCATTTAAGAACATATAACCCTAATATAGAGAGAATTTAGTTCTAATATTACTTATATTTTATGCCATTACATGTATAGTCTATCTAAATATAATTGACTTCGCTTGTAAAAAAATATTAATACATAAACTAAGTTTTGCTTTCTTTTAAATGTATCTGAACACAAATGTGCAGTAAATATGGTTGTATAGTGGGGGTTGGGGTGGTGGTTTATGTAAAAAGACAGCTTGGGGTGCCTGGGTGGCTCAGTCATTCAGCGTCTGCCTTCGGCTCAGGGCGTGATCCCGGAGTCCTGGGATCGAGCACCACAACAGGCTTCTCCGCTGGGAGCCTGCTTCTTCCTCTCCCACTCCCCCCGTCTGTGTTCCCTCTCTCGCTGGCTGTCTCTCTGTCAAATAAATAAATAAAATCTTTAGAAAAAAAAAAAAGATAGCTTAACTTATTAACAGGCTTAGTGTTTATCCTCTTATAAATAACAGTGGTTTAATTAAAAGGTACATGGCTAGAGGGTTGGTAATTATAGTAGTCTTTTGAAGTCACTCCCATTATAAGCTGTTGTCACTTAATAGTATTTTTTTCAAGTAATTGTTAAATAATCAACCTTATTGAATTTTTAGTTCATTTTCTAAAGGATAGTTAAGTATAAATTGCATTCTTATATAGCATTAGTATCTCTAATAGTATTTTAAAGCACCAGTTAAAAATCATTGGGGCGCCTGGGTGGCGCAGTCATTCAGCGTCTGCCTTTGGCTCAGGGCGTGATCCCGGCGTTGTGGGATCGAGCCCCACATCAGGCTCCTCCGCTATGAGCCTGCTTCTTCCTCTCCCGCTCCCCCTGCTTGTGTTCCCTCTCTCACTGGCTGTCTCTCTCTCTGTCACCTAAATAAATAAAATCTTAAAAAAAAAAATCAAACCATATATGCTGGGGAAAATTGTTTGTTTCTGACAGATGTAGTCTTCAGAATAAACATTCATTTGAAGGATCCAACATAGTTCCTGAGGTATTTGAAATGTATCCTCATTCAGTAACCATTGTCTCTTTGCTTGTACCAGGAAGTGATTACAATTTAGTTGGGGAGACAAAATATATATCTTAAAAATCGGTTTGATCTTCACAACTACTTTGTGATTAGAATTGGCCAGAAATAACTTCTTCCAGATCCATTATTTTGTGAAAACTTGGGTCTAGGCTAGGATAAGATGGTAGTAATGCTTCTAGTCATTCCCTGCTAGCCCAGGGCAATACTGGAATTTCAGGGAACTCAGATTGCCTTTCAACTAAAAGGTCATCTAAGAACACAATCTATACACTGCCAGGGAAGTCTGGGTGGTACTAGAGGTTCACAGACTTTCTTGATCTGGGGTTTGGCAAAGATTTTTCATGTCTAGTGGCCATTCCCCCACCCCATATCAGGCACTGTTAGGACATTCACACCCCAGACTTTTTTTTTTCACTAGATACTTCTGAAATCTTTAATTGATACATTCAGGTCTTTATTTTTTTTTCCCCTTCCAAGTCTTTGTTTAAATTTCAGTTAGTTAACTTATAGTATAAAATTAGTTTTAGGCATGTATTTAGGGATTCATCACTTACATACAACACCCGGTGCTCATCATAAGTGTACTCCTTAATCCCTGTCACCTGTTAAACCCATTGGTATACTCTGAGCCATTAACTTATTCCTTAAACTTTCCTGCTTTATATATATGTTGCTTTTTTTTAGGAATCCCCAGACTCTCCAATTCTTTGATGTACCTACTTTTTCCAGTTTTTCAGTCTTCATTTCTTTTCCTGTCCATCTTAGTTTCCATAACCCATCTTTCCAATCCTTTTCTTGCTAGTACCCTTAAGTTGTTACCTATCCTTCATCTTAGCCTGGTAAATTCCAACCAAGGATGAAACTGTTTTGTCTCTGTTCAGGGAGCTAAGCATAGCAGAGAAAGTCTATGCAGTTCTGCAGACTGGTACGTCATAAGTAATCAACCTCAGTTAGGCCCTCAGTACTACTTGACTTTTATGTTCTTACCGTATTTTACCAGTCACTTCACTTTCCTACTCAGTAACAATTTTAGATTTCTTTCCGTCTTTTCAAACCTTTGCCCTTCTCTCTCCTGATTCTCAGCTGATGACTTGAAGAGAAGCAATCAGATTGTACCTGCCTCAGATTTCCACCACCAAATCCATAGAATTGCCAGAATCCACACTCACCCTCACCTCCTATTGCATTTGAGGAGTTTGTTTCTTTCTTTCTTTTTTTTTTTTATGATATGTTAGTAACCATACAGTACATCATTAGTTTTTGATGTAGTGTTCCATGATTCATTGTTTGCATATAACACCCAGTGCTCCATGCAATACGTGTCCTCCTTAATACCCGTCACCGGGCTAGCCCATCCTCCCAGCCCCCTCCCCTCTAAAACCCTCAGATTGTTTCCCAGAGTCCATAGTCTCTCATGGTTCATTTCCCCCTCTGTTTACCCCCCACCTTCATTTTTCCCTTCCTTCTCCTACCTATCTTCCTGCTATTCCTTATGTTCCACAAATGAGTGAAACCATATGATAATTGTCTTTCTCTGCTTGACTTATTTCTCACTTAACAGAGACCTGAGCCCTTCCCTTGTCTTCTCAAGTATCTTTTACTAAAGTGTTTTAAATCCCTGCCTCTACTGGATCTTTTCATCAGCACTTAATCTTTCTCATCTTTAAAACCCGTTGTTGGAGGGGTGCCTGGGTGGCTCAGTCAGTTAAACATCTGCCTTCAGCTCAAGTCATGATACCGGGGTCCCAGCTCAGTGGGGAGCCTGCTTCGCCTGCTCCCACTCCCCCTGCTTGTGCGTTCTCTCTCTCTCAAATAAATAAAATCTTAAAAAAAAAGAAAATAAAACACGTTGTTGGAGTGTACATTGTTCTTTAGCTATCACTCTGTCTCTCTCTACCTATTATAGCCAAATAGCATTAGTTTACTATACTCAGTGTTTTTACTTTTTCACCTCCCATTTTATTCTTCAGCTGACTCCAATCTGTTTTCCATCTCCCTCGTTCCAAGGAAACAGCTCTCAGACATCCATATTGCTAAACCTAACGTGGACATTTTTCCTTTCTGTCCTTACTTTACTTAGCAATGTTAACAATTGAGCCTGCTTTAAAACTTTCTTCTTTTTGCTTTGGGGATGCCACTTTTTTTTCTAGTTTTCCTGCTACCTTGCCCATTTCTTCAGTCTTCCTTTCTGGATTTTCTTCTTTTCCTGGACCTCTAAGTGTTGGGAGTTTCTTAAGGCTGTCTTCTTTTCTCATTCTACCTGTCTTCTACCTACAGATGATCTCATGCTGCAACTTCATTTAGCATAGATATGTTGATAACTCCCAAATTTATATCATGAAGTAAGTCCTCTGGTTTTCAGATTTTTATATCCACCTGTATACTTGTCTACTAGGATATGGACACCACAAATTTAGCACGTGCATGAGTTTAGTATCTTCTCTCACCAAACGGACCTCTTCCCCCACCCCCAGTGTTCCTTTCTAATTAATAGTGCCCCTTCTCAGTTGGTTTCGCCTTAAACCTGGGAGTTATCCTTAATCTTTTCCTTACCTCCCATGTATAGCCTTTAAACAAGTCATGTCAAATCTCCTCCATATGTTCTGGATTCTGTCTACTTTCTTCCATCAGCATTGCTGGTCTGTGTTATCCACATTAGTATCATCTCTCTTAGACAACTATAATAACCTTCTAACTGGTCTCCTTGCATTTACTTTTGTTTCTATTTAATTGATTATTTAAAATAAAGTCTATTTTTTAAAAATATAATTTTAAAAGACAGAGCTCATCAAATTATTACTCTCCTTAGACTTGGAGTGGTTTTCTGTTGCTCTTTATATTAATGTCTAAACACTTTAATGTGATCTGCATGGTCCTCAATAATCTGACTTCTCTCTCTTAAGGTTTGTCTTTCTGTTGTTCCTGCTCTAGCCACAGTGGCTATCTTTTAGTTGGCTACACTTTAGTTTACATTACACTGAGCTCCTTCTTGTCTCAGGGCTGTATATAAGCTAACACAGTTGCTTGAAATGTCCTTTATACCTCTTTTTACTCTGCCTACTTTTACTTATTCTTTATTCTTTAGGTCCCAACATAAATTTCACTTTCTGAGTGAAGTGTTATCTGATATGTCCAGACTCTTTTAAATTACTTTCACAGCTTCCTGTATTCTTCTTTCTTAAGATTTACCGTAATTATGGGGTTTTTTTGACACTGTTTCTCAACTCTGTCACCCACTAAACTGCAGACTCTGTGAGAGCAATGATTGTATCTCTGACGTACCTTAACTTCCAGGGGTCTGGCTCCCAGTAAAAGTATACAATGAATATTTTTTGGAAAGAGTGAATGACTGTATACCTTTCAACAAAATGGAACAGTGACAAATAGTAAAACTAATTTGTTTTTTGTAGCATTTCATTTAGATAGAAGAAATTCACCGCCAAATAGCTTGACACCATGTCTAAAGATTCGAAATATGTTTGACCCAGTTATGTAAGTATTATGAGGTATATGTAATTTTTGCTTGGAATATTTGGAATAGTCTTATAATGCTATGTCTGTAATTGAACAATCTCTTACTTTTGAATCTCACAGAAATGTTGTTTTCCTTTTCTTCCTCTTTTGTTAAATTTCAGGCAAGCGTTTGGCCAAAAGACCTAGATGTATAATAATTTGTTAAATTTCTACAAATCTTTGTAGGTACTGTGAATCCCCATAGCAGATACATGCTGGAGTCAAATTAATGATACACATGGTGATAAACAGAACCCTTTATTAAGTGTATAAGTCTCTTCTGCCAACATTCTTTGCCTCAGTAGGCAATATAGATAAAAATACCAGCTATTTTTAAACTGCCACTCTCTAATTGTAAAATAGTCTCTATAAAGATGTACACACTTTCCTTCTGTAAGTCCTATTTGTCCATGCAATATTTGAGATACTTTTCTGTTCACTTAATATTTGAGAAACTTTTCTTTCTATATAATTACAGCAGCACATGAATCCAGAGATTAGCACTGGCAAAAGTTATCGCCTTAGAATCTCTGATATTTCATATATAAGCTGTAATAATTTTTGGAATTTGCTTTCTAGAGGTGACTGCTATTTGTCCAATGATATGACAGGTCAGATTCTGTTTTGTAAAAAAAAAATCCTGACAGGGGAAACTGTATTACATATAAAAATACCTGTAAGTCTCATTTAATAACTCATTTATTTCAAGAAATAGTTGATATGAGATGTCAAGTAAGTGAAGACCAAATTGGAAATGTGGAGAAGCACTGTTAGTAACAGCCCTCACCATTTTGCATAGATAGAAGCACTTAGCAGTGCGGTGATCCCTCTGTTGGGGAGCTTACATCATACCTTAGGGATTAGGAGATCAGTGCCAGTCCAGTATTTTGTTACCTAAGGTGAAGATTTGTGATTAAAAGTGTAGCTGCTTTCCCTTCGGCCCACCATCTCTATCTCACAAGTGAGACAGATATGCACTGCTGCAGGCGGAGATCTTAAAGCTCTCATAATAGTAAGGTGACTGTCTGTGCAAAATTTTTGTCCTGTATCATTCTTCCATTATTTTGAAAAGGAAAAGCTCAGAATACACTATTTACTAGGAATTTTTCTAAAGTTTAGGAATTTGAAAATATCATTTAAAAAAAGTAATACTCAGGGCACCTGGGTGTCTGTTGGTTCAGTGTCTGCCTTGGGCTCAGGTCATGATCCCAGGGTCCTGGAATCCAGCCCCTCATTGGGCGCCCTGCTCAGTGGGGAGTCTTTCTTTCCCCCTCCCTCTGCTCGTGCTCTTTCTCTCTCTCTCACTCTCTAATAAATTTAAAAAATCTTAAAAAAAAATAACACTTAACTCTTTTTAAAAAAGATCTTATTTGACAAAAAGGGGGGGGTGTGCGTGCATGCGCTCACGCACACATGCAGGGGGAGAGGCAGAAGGAGGAGGAGAAGCAGGCTGCCTGCTGAGCAGGGACCCTCCTCCCCCCGCCCCCGCCATGCGGGACTTCATCCCAGGACCCTGGAATCATGACCTGAGCTGAAGACAGATGCTTAACTGAGCCACACAGGTGTCCCAACAATACTCAACTTTTATGAGTTCACTACAACTCATTAAAGTGTTAACACTTGCTAGGAAGAAAGAAAAGAAAGGACAATAGGTACATAAGATTTCAGATGTAAAAATGACAACCCATTTGTTCTGCAGTAGGCTTATCCTTTGCTGCCTCAGCTCTGTGCCTTCTTACACTGGAAAGCGAAGGAAGGTCTGGGACTGCGAATACTAACATTTTTTAAATCTGTCTACTGCTAGTAACAAACACTTACATAACCACTAGTTTTAACAACATGTGATTTTGAAACTATCCCCATTCTGGTAGGATATATATGTTATAAGAGACAAGGAAGACTTTTTATTGAGTAGGAGTATGGTTGTTGATTTTTGTTTTCATTAATTTTTAGGGAAATAGGGGATCAGTGGCATTTGGCAATTCAAGAAGCAATTTTAGAAAAATGCAGTGATAATGATGGCATTGTTCACATTGCAGTAGACAAAAATTCACGTGAGGTAAAGTAACTTTTACTATGAATTCTACATTTTGGATTTGTTGCTATCAAACTAAAACTGTTTTTCTTTCTTTCTTTCTTTTTTTTAATATCACAGGGTTGTGTATATGTTAAATGTCTGTCTCCAGAATATGCTGGAAAAGCTTTTAAGGCATTGCATGGCTCTTGGTTTGATGGTAAGAAGTTTATATTTTGAAAAGATAAATTATGGCTTACTGTTAAACTATACTAGATTTTAAAGTAAAGAATTTTAGGTCAGCATTTTTAATGTAATTATTTAAGATTACTTTATTTGCATATTATGTTCAAATGTCTTTTACCAATTTGTTTTCTATAAATATTAAGCACATTTTTACAGATCTAAAATATTATTTTTATCTTACAACAGGGAAATTGGTTACAGTAAAATATTTACGACTAGATAGATATCACCATCGCTTTCCCCAAGCTCTTACTTGCAATACTCCCTTGAAGCCATCAAATAAACATATGAACTCTATGTCTCATCTTCGTCTTCGGACTGGCCTAGCCAATTCTCAAGGAGGTTCCTGAAAAGACTTTCTTCCACTCCTAGGACTGGTATTTACAATAGGAAAATTCCTGTTTGGCTTCCTGTCTTCCTTTTAAATGCTTTTCGTATGTAATATTTTTTTACTGAATACAGCTCTGTTTGAATGTTCCAGAAATCTTAAGGTTCCAAAGGGACTTAGCAGTGAGGCAGCAATGCTGAGTAGGCAGAACAATTGTTTCATTCAGTTTTTGGAGTTCAGTTAAGCTGATGCATTTAAAGTTTTGCATGAGGAACATTGACTTTATTAAGCATTTTCAGATGTGGTGATTGTGTTTTTGCACCACAGAGTGTTTGGATGACCACACAAAAGCATGGTGAAGAGGCTTCTTGTATTTCCATAATTCCCTGTGAACTAATGTTGTGAATTTTTGTATACAGTCACCTGCATAGTTCTTACCAGGCTAATGTGGTAAAACTGTTAATTTCCCAATTTAACCTTAGGTTTCTATTGCTTGTAAGAGATTCATTTGTTACAGCTGGAATACAGGAAAACTAATTTGGGTTTAGTGGTTACATACAAGTGTAGGTGGATGTACATGTACTTAAACTGGCTTTTGTATATATGTATAAATGCTGGTGGTGGCGAAAGTAGTCTTGTTTTGTGAGGATGTCTGCATTAAAGCAGTAAAATAAGCTTCCTATTTTATTCGTAATCTAATGTGTATATATGTATGTGTATATATGTATGTGTATATATATGTATGTGTATATGTGTATATATACACACACATACATACATATGGCTGTACTATCACATAGATCAAACAGCCAAACACCTGGAAGTATTAGATACAAGTTAAAAATATCTTTTATAAGTTTTATATAAAAATGTCTGAGTATGATTTTGTGTGAAAGTTCCGATATCAGTTGTAATGGATTCAAATTTATGTGAGCAATAAAGATGCAATTGGCAGATATTGGAAAAGTATTTTGTGAAAAGCTGTATTTATTATAAATACTAGGACTATGACATAGTACTATTGGGATTAAGTCATTTTCCCAATCTATTTATAATTTAATGAAATGTCAGCTCCCCTGTCGTATGTCAAGTTTAAAGCAGGGCATATTGTTGCAGCAAAATGTGTATTTGAAAAATTATATTTGAAATTTTGGGTCATGAAAGCTTGCAATATAGTAAATGCACGAGTGACTGTTGCTTTGTGCCTCGGTATTTACTTTGTTTCAGTAAAGTTGCTTTATTACTGTTTATGATTTCAGATTAAGATAGTTGCTGAGCAGAGTTTACTTGTAATGTAACACTTGGCTTTTTTTTAATAACCTGTCGATATATCGTCAGTCCAAATGAATATGTGAAACAGCTGGAATTGTACCAATTTTGATTTTGTTTAAAGCTCAGTTTCCTTTCTGTTTTTTAATTGTGTATGTGTTGGGTTTGCAGCATGAACTTGCACAGATAATGCACGTTTTCTGGTTAAGTAAACATGATGCACACTGTTCTGTAACAGAAAACCCTATTGTGCCTTACCTGTGTGCTTTTGTGGGCACCATGTTTATGAAGAATAAAAAATGATTTGTTATCTGAAGAGAATAAATTTTAAATTCTCAGTTTATGTCTCAGATGCTAAAGTGTGAAAATATAAATATATATATAATATATAAAATAACCAATCCTTCTGTATTTTATGTGCATCATAGTGATTTATCTGAGCTTAGTGACCCCCATCTTGTGACCTGTTGCAAGAGTGAATGTAAAAAATAGTTGTGGCATTTTAAAAGGTCGCCTTTTGATGCAGATGCATCTTTTTTTTTTTTGCTTCTAAAACATATTTCATGTAAACATTGTACATTTATTATTGTAATATATACTATTATGCAGCTTATTTTACCTGAAACTGTTAAGCCGACCAAGATCCCTCCCTGCAAGACAGATGGGAATGTGTATAATAACTAGATATTTGAGAAGTTCTGAAGTTTGATGTAATCTGTTACTTGTCTTGTTAAAAAAAAAAAAGGAAAAATTCTAATTAAAAATTTATTAGGTTTTTTTTTAATGTGTCTTGGCTTTTAAAAAACTTATTAAGTGCCCTGTGTCTTTATTTTTTTAACCACTGAAAATGGGTGCCTTTATTTTAAATCTTCTTGGGGATCTGTAAATTTATATATGCTCATAAAGATGGATGAAGACCCTAAAGTTAATTTTAACCATCCATTCCTCAGCATCTTACTTTTCTTTAAGAAAATGTCTTTTTCTTACTCTCAAGTGTTTGGATCAAAGTGGGGCAAAACTATAAATCCGCTGTATCACTAAAGCAGCACTGTTTAGACATTTTTCATAGCAAGACTTTCTCAAAAAAGGAAGCCATTCATTTACACATTCTGCTTAAACCTCGTATCTCATTATAAACCAACAGTTTATGGGCTAGCTACTTTGAATAGCATTGGTTTTTGATGGTTTAATCAAGTAAAAGGACTTGATTAGTCAGTTAGTTGGTAGACTCTCATTGATTGTTAACAAAGGCCAGGCATTGTTACCTGTTAGGGATGTAAAGATGAAAAAGACATGGCCAGAACCTTAAGGTGGTACCAGTCTAGAGGAAGAACATAAAACAGATAAGTTAAAAGATAGTGTGGAAAATATAGTGAGAGAAAAAAGCAGAAGAAATTCTAGGACTACAGGGAGGCGCCTTATGCCTCTTAATAGAGGGAGAAGACATAAGGCAGATGTGATAACAGTTGAGCCATATTTTAATTCAGTTTAACATTTATTAAACACACCTTAATTAGTATAGATACAATGATAAGTCTCTTCTCCCTTGAGCTGTTAGGGGAGATTTTATTCTTGTGATGAGCTCATAAAAATAGATGTGTGGAACCTGAGTTTTTATAAAAATCCATTTTCGTATTCATTGGTCTGTAGATTCCTGAATACCTTGTGAATATTGAAGCCTGATACTCGACTTCATTACATTTTCCTTGTATGGTATTGACTGTTTGGATGACAAGCTGTGAGTTCTGAGTGAACAATGATTTATTGTATCATATACCCAGAATATTTCCTTTAATCAGATTGACCTGACAGTTCTCACTGCTCCTAGTAATGTCACATTACTATAGGTCATCTATATGGCTTCTTCACCCTTTTTTCATAGACTTATTTCAACAAGTCCCTTCTTCCAGATGACTCAACAGAGGATGCTAAATCAAGCAGAATTTGGGCAGCCACTCTTTTGGAAAGGATGCTGAGGAACAGGTACTTAAGAACTGAAAATAATTAGAAACCAAAAGTTGTGGTTTAAAGAAACTGAATGTCCAGGATGCTCATTCTCTTGGTTTTGTAAGCACGAGTAGCTGCTGCCTCTAAGCCTCATCAGAGAAACTTTATGACCAGAAATATATCCATCCGAATGGTAGATTTTTGCGCCTGAGAACCTCTGCTAGGGGCAGCAGGATAGAGTCATTTTGTTGATTCTTAGATTTTAAAACCAATAGAACCTTTGTACTTAGATTAACTTTTTCTTCCATGGGTGGACATTGGAGGCTGGCACATGCTCCTGAAATTGAAAAGAAGATTATCTAGGCATAGAGAGCACATGAAAAAAGACTGATGAGGGGCGCCTGGGTAGCACAGTCGTTAAGCGTCTGCCTTCAGCTCAGGGCGTGATCCCGGCATTCCGGGATCGAGTCCCCACATCGGACTCCTCCGCTAGGAGCCTGCTTCTTCCTCTCCCACTCCCCTGCTGTGTTCCCTCTCTCGCTGGCTGTCTCTCTGTCACATAAATAAATATAATCTTTAAAAAAAAAAAAGACTGATCAGATACAACCTATTGCATGTATAAAGTACTAGCAGTGACTTATGGTTGAATTATTGAATATAAAAATGGGCAGTGATGGTGGAAGGCTTTGTAGGTCACATGAAGTTTGGATGTTGGTTGTTAAAGGGAGTTCAGGTGAGGATTTGTTGTGATGAAAAATGGATATTGGGGGATAAACTGATGTCCAATTTCCTAGTGTGGGAATTCTAATACTTGCAACATTTAGATGCAAAAGATGATAATTGAAATTTTGGACGTTTTGAGGTTTGGATGCTTATGCACTACTCAGGTGGATGTTCCTAGCAAGTGATTGGATTTCTAATTCTGTGTTATTTTGAGAAAGATCTGAGCTAGAGATAAATTTGAGCGATAAAACGAAGAAAGTAAATTAGATGACCGAGAAAATGAATGAGAGAATCCATATAGAGACAGAAATATAGTTCACTGCAAATTCTGCCATACTTAATTGTATGGTTGGGGATGGCGTGAAGTATTAAGGAAAATTAAGAAGATGGAATTTGAAAAGATCCTTGGTGTGAAGTTGAAGTGGAAATTTTATGATTATCACATTTCTGGCTTGGGCAATTGGTTAGATGGTGGTGATGTTCCCTAAATTATGGGTTACTGGAGGCGGGGGAGATCAAGAGGCCAATCGGAGTGCTAGATAAGATTTCTTGGAATTGTAGCAGTTAATCAAAATAATCCTCTGACTTTTCTAATGTAGAACATTGTTGGAGGAAGGGCAAGATGAAGCCGTTTGAGAATCTCTCCTTTCCAAAAAACAGAATTGTTGACTTACATAATGTTCTGGCATTATCTATGATTCTCTGATACTGATTAGAAATTTTCCTGGTTTGTAAAAAAATGAAATGTTGAGTAGGTCAAGAAACCTGTGATTGTCAAAAGAAAGAACAAACACAAAGGTTGACTTTTAAACAGAACTGTTCGTAAGTGGCTTGCTGTATACCCATTGCTAGAAATTTGCTTGAAACTGTGTATTTATTATACAGCCTTTGTAAACTAGTCAGGTCTTCCAGGCCTGGAACCATTTCTTGGAGACTTCATTTCTGCTTTGATCTGTTGAATTAAGTTAAAATTTTAACTTTTAGTGGGCAGTGTTATTTTTGTATTTTCTAAATGCTGCAATACTCCTTTTACCAAAAACAAAATACAAAAACCAAAAAAACCCCCTAGTAATGAGGAGATTTTAGTGGTTTTTTATTTCCTACCGAATAATAGCCAAGTTTAAGTTGGTATCCAAGGCCCGCTTTTATCTAGACCAGTGCTTGTCCAATAGAAATATAATGTCATGTGTAATTTAAAATTTTATGATGGCCACATTAAAAAAAAGTAAAGAACAGATGAAGTTAACTTTAATACATTTTATTTAACCTTATATATTCAGGATATTACCTCAGCATGTAATTAAAAATTTTATTAATGAGTTATTTTATATGCTTTAAAATCTAGAATATATATTACACTTACAGCTGGGGTAGCCCTGTGTTGTATGAATTACAGTGCTAAAACTTACACAGTTGGTCACCTTATTAACAGCCCATCTCAATTCAGATGCTACATTTTCACTGAAAATACTTGGATCTATATTTAGATTTTATAACCTCTACCGTTGGAAGAAGATTCACATATCCGAGTTCTTCGAAACATACTGAAAAGTTTTCCTATAACTGAATCAGGTATCAGTTTTTAAGTTTACATTAATTCACATTAAAACTTTAATTCTTCAGTCATAGTAGCTGTATTTTCAGTGCTCAGCATCCATGTGTAGCCAGCGTCAACCACAGTGACAGTGCAGGTCTACAGCAACGTGTACCTTTCCAGCCGAATCCCACTTGTCTGCGGCTGGGCTCCAGCTGAACTGCACTGCTTGACTTTCGCGGACATACCTGACTCTTGCTTGATTCCACCTTTACTGGCACAGTTCATATTGTTCCATGAAATATCCTTCATTTCCTGTTTCTATATAACCAAATCTTGCCCATCCTCTAAAATGTTATTCATGTGTTGCTTTCAGGAAGTGTTGTTGATTATTTCTGGCTGAAAGTAATTTCTTCCATGTGCATTTCTGAAATACATGATTTGCACTTCTCTCACTGTTTTAGTACTTCATGTCTTGTATTACAGTGTTTTCAGTCTGCTCTAATTTGGTTTCTGTACTCATCATGCCTCTGAAATTGCTCTTCTGGAGCACCAAAAAACTTCCTTTTGCCAAATTCAAGAGTCATTTCCATAGCTTCATCTTTCTTGAACTCTTAGCATCATCGGACATTGGTGATCATTGCCTCTTTTTTTACTTACACTTTTTTTTTCGTTGTTATAAAATAACTCACACATAAAAGAATATATTGAATATTTTACTTATATTTTGAAGTACACCATCATCTTAAGATACAGAATATTGACTTTGAAGCACTTCTCTGCCTTTGCCTGTTGCTTCGCTCTCCTTCCCAACTCCCAGATAACCATTATTCTGAATTGTGTGTTAATAGTTCTTTGGTTTTCATTACAGTTTTACCATATGTGTCCCTAGATATTATATTGTTTTTACTGCTTTTGACCTCTCTCTGAATAGAATCAAATGTATACTTCACTGACTGTTTTTGTTCACTATGGTTATTGAGATTCATCTGTAGAGATGCAAGTAGCTCTCATTCATTGTCATGGCTGTATAGTATTCTTTATAAAACACACCACAATTTTATCTATTCAAATATCTATGGACGTTGAGATTATTCTCAGTTTGTTACTATTATAAATAGGATAGTTATGAATACTCATTCTTGAACATGTTTCCTGCTGTACATATTCAAGTTTCTCTAGGTCAGTGATACTCAGAACGTGTGGTTCTCTAGTCAGCAGCATCAGTATCAAATGGTAACTTGTTACTCCAAGCAAATTATTGGGCCCCACCTAGACTTACTGATTCAGCAACTTTGGAGTTGGGGCCTACTAATCTGTTTTCACAAACCTTCCAGGGGATCCTGATGCACATTCAAGTTTGAGAACCATGGGTATAAAGGTACCCTTTGTAAAATTAATTTGCATCTCCTGATTACGATTTTTGGCTTCCATATTCTTGAAATACTTTCTTCCTTTTTTTCTGTGACATTTGAGAAATTCTGACAAGGAAATGGTGCCTGGGCCTAAGGTAGTAGACGCTAACAAATACACAGAGAAAGCCTGTTGCGTATATTCCATGGCTAAATTCTCAAGGCTTTGGCAAATCCATAACCTGACACTATTTTCTTTGATGATCAATTAGCCTGCTTAAGGACATTCTGCTCGGCCTTTTTGCTAGCTGCCATCTATTCAATTTACCAACAAGCTTTGTAAACAAGACTTAACTGTTGCTAGATTGTACTTTGCTTCCTCCATTTCCTATGGTGGTGGTTTTTTCTTTTCTTTTCATTTTTTTTTTTTTTTTAAGATTTTGCTTATTTATTTGACAGAGCATAAGCAGGGGGAGTGGCGGACTAGAGAGGGAGAAGCAGATTCCCCTCTGATCAGGGAGCTGGACATCGGACTTGATCCCAGGACCCTGAGACACTGACCTGAGCCGAAGGCAGATGCTTAACCAACTGAGCTACCCAGGTGCCTCTGGGGTTTTTTTTGGGTTTTTTTTTTTTTTTGGTCTTTTTTCTTTGATAGGTTTTTCACTGTCTACCTCATGTGACTAAATTTCCATGCAAGTAACTAAATATCTGTGAGTTACTCTTTTACACACCACAGTCCCATTTTCCCTCCTGCGTGACTTGTTACTCCTGTTCAGTTTCTTCTGCCAGGTCTTCCTCCTTTGCTCACTCTTAATATTGGAGTGCCCTCGGTCTTAGTCTGAGCTCCTCTGCTATCTGTCTAGATGTTTTCTCTGGGTGAGTCAGCCTAATGAATGACTCCCAAATGTCTTTGTCTCCAGCTTGGCTCCTCCCGTAGGTCCAGACGTGTATCTTCAGCTTGCTGAAAAAATCTCCATTTGGATGACTAAAGGTTTGTCAAATTTTGTATACCAAAACGAAGCTCCACTTTTCATGCTTCTTTGCTCCAAACCCATTCTTCCTCTAGTCTTGTCTTTTCTTAGTAATTTACACCACGTATGCCAGTTGCTGATGCCAGAAATCTAGAAGTTACTTTTTCTCTCTTTTCAATTCCTATGTTCAGTTAGTTAATAAGTCCTTTCAGCTCTTCCCTATCTCTATCTATCTATCTATCTATCTATCTATCTATCTATCTATCTATCTATCTATCTGATATCCGACTTATCCATTCTGTTGACACCATCATTATATCTTTCCTGGATTGCTGCAAAAGCCTAAGCTGGTCTCCTTGTTCCCTGCCCAGCTGTAATACATTTTCCCTGTAGGAATCAAAGTTGTCTTCGAAAACATGTATCAGAACATGTCCGTCCCTAAAATATAATCCTCCAGTGGGTCCTAACTGCATTTAGAGGAAAGTCCAGGTTTCTTGTTACAGCCTTCAAGGCCCTATATCAACTGACCTATGCTCATTTCTTCAAATATTTCTCTATCATGCTTCTACTCTGGTTTACTTTCTGTTCCCTGAAACATTTTCCACCTTAGGGCCTTCAAACTCTTCTTACTGGAATGCTGTTTCCTTGGGCCTAGCTCTTGCCATGGGATGACATCCAACTTACCTATTTTTTCTTTTGTTGCTCGTGTTTTGGTGCCTAAGAAAGGATTGCCTAACCCAAGGTGATTTGCTTGTATGTTTTATTCTAAGAATTATATTATTTTTGCTGTTACATTAGATTGTGGTCTATTTTGAGTTAATTTCTATATATTATATGAGATAGGGGTGCAGCTTATTGTGTTATATATGAATATCCATTTGTGATGTCCCAACACCATGTATTGAGAAGACTATTCTTTTACTCATTGAATTACCTTGCCACCCTTGCTGAAAATCAGTTGACAGTAAAAATGAGGGCTTATTTCTGGACTCTAAGCTCTATTGCATTTATTTATTTGTCTGTCCTTATGCCAGTACCACACTGTCTTGATTACTGTAGCTTTGTAGCAAGTTTTGAAATAAAAACTTTTTTTTTCTTTTTCAGGACTGGTAGCTATTCTGGATCCCTTGAATTTCCTATGAATTTTAGGATCAGCTTCAGTTATTGCAAAGAAGCTAGCTGGAATTTTGATGGGATTATGTTGAATCTGTATATTAATGTACAGCACTGGGAGTACTGCCATCTTAACAATATTACGTGTTCCAATACATGAAAATGGGATGTCTTTCCACTTACTTGTCTTGATTTTTTTTCCACAATGTTTTATAGTTTTCAGAATATAAGATTTGTACTTCTTTTAAATTTACTACTAGGTATTTTTTCTTAATGCTATTATATATGAAACTTTAAAAAAATTTTCCCTTTTAGATTGTCCATTCCAAGTGCATAAAATATAATTGATTTTTGTATATTGATCTTGGGTCCTGCCACCTTGTTGAACTTGTTTGTTAGTTCTAACAGATTTTAGTGAATTCCTTAGAATTTCCTATTTTTAAGATCATGTCATCTGCATATATAGTTGTATTTGTTCCTAGTGTTCCCCCCTTTTTTACCTTAGATGCCCCCCCTTTTCCCCAGTTGCCCTGACTATGGTGAATAGAAGTGGCAAGAGCAGATATCCTTGTCTTGTTCCTGATCTTAAAGGAAGAGCATTTAGTCTTTCACCATTAAGTATGATGTTAGCTGTGGGTATGTTGTTTTCATTTATAGTAATCTCAAAATATTTTTTTGGAGAGCCTGGGTGGTTCAGTCAGTTAAGTGTCTAATGCTAACCCATCCCCCTCACCTCCCTCCCCTCTACTAACCATCAGTTTGTTCTCTATAGTTAAGAGTCTGTTTCTTGGTACCCCCCGCCTTTGTTTTGTTTCTTAATTCCACAAGGAGTGAAATCATATGGAATTTGTCTTTCTCTGACTGACTTATTTCGCTTAGCATTATACTCTCTGGCTCCATCCATGTCATTGCAAATAGAAAGATTTCATTATATTTTAAATGTTTGGTAGAATTCACCATTGATGTCATCAGGCCTGGGCCTCATAGGTCAGTTTTTGATTACTAAATCAATGTTTTCACTTGTTATAGGTCTATTCAAATTTTTCCTTTCTTCTGAGGTCAGTTTTAGTAGTTTGTGTCCTTCTAGAAATTTTTACATTTCATTTATTACTTAATTTCTTAGTGTATATATAGTTGTTCATAGCATTCCCTTAAAATCATCTTCATTTCTGTAATGTTAATGGTGATGCCTGTTTTTTACTAATTTTACTCATTTGAGTCTTCTCTCCTTTTTTCTTGGTCAGTCTAGCTACAAATTTGCCAGTTTTGTTGATATTTTCAAAAAATCGACTTTTGATTTTGTTGATGTTGTCTATTATTTTTCTGTTCTCCGTGTCATTAATTTCTAGCCTAGTCTATCATTTCCTTCCTTCTGCTTGTTTTGGATTTATTTTGCTCTTCTTTTTCCAGTGTAGTTTAGGTGGAAGTTTAGGTTATTGATTTGAGATCTTTTTTTTAGTATGGGCATTTACAGCTATAAATTTTCTCCTAAGCACTGCTTTAGCTGCATCCCATAAGTTTTGGTATATTGGGTCTTCATTTTCATTCATCTCAAAGTATTCTAATTTCCTTTTGGTTTCTTTTCTGACCCTTGGTTATTTAGACGTTGGTTGTTTTACTTCCATGTATTATTTCTTTTGGTTACTGATTTCTCATTTCATTCCATGTGATTGGATAACATATTTTGTTTGATTTCAATCCTCTTGAACTTTTTTTTTTAAGATTTATTTATTTTAGAGAGAGAATGTGTGATTGCAAACAGGGGGAGGAGCAGAGGGAGAGAATCCTTAAGCAGGTTCCCCACTGGGTGTGGAGCCCAATGTGGGGCTTAATCCCAAGACCCTGAGATCATGACCTGAGCCAAAATCAAGAGCTGGATGCTTAACTGACTGAGCCACCCAGGCGCCACCCCCGTCCCTGCAAAGTTTTTGAAGCTTATTTTATGGCCTAGTATTTGGTCTATCCTGAAGAATAGGATATACCATGTGAACTTGAGAGGAATATATATTCTGCTGCTAAAAACTAGGTCACCAGTCATCAACAGATAACTCTTGGGGCCTTGGGGCCATGGCTGCCTCCCATACTCGATCCCATCTTGGATTTTCTGCTTTTGCTTTCTTTTTGGCCTCTAAAGATTTCCCTTACATTAATTTACTTAAAAAGATGTTTTTCATGTTTAATCCAATATAAAAGATGTTTTATAATGGGAGGTTTGTTCAGAATGTCTTGTTCTGTTCTGTTGCTAGAAATAAATTCTCACGTTATTCCTTCCTTATTGCCCCCGTCTTTGAAAATCACTTGTTTTCTTTAAGGAAAAGTAATCTGGCTCTTTTGATTGGTACCTTGGTTCAATAGAGATATTGTTTTTTAGATGGTGATTTCATAGATAGGTACACTGATATCACCTGTGAATAAATTCAGCAAGAAATATATAAGACTTATGTGAGGAAACTTTCCTAAAAGATCAAGGAAAAATAAATGGAGGTATATGTCATTTTTCTTCATAGAAAGACTAAATATAGCAGACTACCTAATTCTTCCTAAATTGATAAAGAGTTTTAATGAATTCCAATAAAGATTTCAATAGATTTAAATTAATTTCTAGGGATTTTACATGAATTTCTATGATATCAGCTGGATGGATGAACAAGAAAGAGTAAGTTTTTAAAATTAAAATATGATTGAAAAAGAGAGAATAACCCTATCAGATATTAAAGCAAATTAAATCTGTGTTAACACTGTTACACAAATATATAAGCAGACAATAAATACCTTGAAACAGATAATTATTGAGTATAACCAATACCAGAGGGTCACTTGAATTAAAGGGACAAATTTTCATAATAAATAGTTTTACTAGAACTTTGACTTGAAATTTTTTGCTAAAATTATAAAAATTAACTTATTTTCTATGTAATGAAGTTAAATATTTTAACTCTTAGAAATAATTTTTTGGCATTTTTGACAAAATTACTTGAAACGTGAAATGATAATTTTCACTTCATGTTTGATTTCTACTCCTTAATTGAATCATTTTACAAAAATATCGTAGACTTCATTTTTGTAAGGGTTTCTCTCTCATCAGGTCATTTTTAAATACACTTCTTGTGTCGTTGCTCTTTTGGTCTTAACTTCTGCCCTTTAATTGCTAACTGCACTGACACATTCTGTAGCTATGTTCATGATTTGGATAGTTCTCCATCATGTTTATCAACCTCATGAAATCCTACGTATTTTGTGAGATTTGCTAGTTCACTTTGTAATGGATTTTCATGGCACTGGCACTGTATTTTAGGATGACAGTCAGCAAGACACTGGCAAATACAGGCGTGAACATAGATGATACTGTGAAGCAGAGAAAGATATTAGAGGAGGCCCAGTCTTTTTCTAAGAGTATTTTATATTATGATTCAACACCAATAACAGATTACATGGTCAATAAGTACTTGAATTATAAGGGCACTTTGGTATATAAAAAGTCAGTGTATGATAAAGGTGGCTTTTTTTAAAAAAATTTTTTTGAGGTGACTTTAAATATGAGCAGGGAAAGTGGATCATTCTCTGAAAGTTAAAAAAAAATTAAGAGGAAAAGTTAAAGCCATAATGTAGCTAATGCCAGGGCCTTTGGCTCCTGCAACTATGTCTCCTTTGAAGAGGCACAGACCTTGGCTTGTAGTAACTTAGAAGATTTTAATGACCAGATATTTCCACATTGTGGGAGTCACTCAGTTTCCTTAGACTAACTTGGCTGAGAGAGGATATCTTTCACAAAGATTTCATATGTCCCGATAACACAACAAGTGTTGAGTTGTCTTCTTGAAGTTCAGTATCTGCTCCATATCTTGTCAAGGTCCAGGACAAAAGGGCAGGAGAATGGTTTCCTGATGCTTGTTTTGTTCAGTCATAGTTGGGCTTCTCTACATCATTACTGGGCATCTGTTTTCTAGAACCCTAGCAACATATCAGTGGAGAAGGGAATTTTACCAGAGGAACGTTAAGTAGCAGAGCTGTTCTGAAACAGACCTTCTCAAGTGGTATGCCACAAATGGGTTCCAGATGTGCTAATGTGCTCTTACAGAGGTGGAGCTCAAGGCCTCCTTAACTCTGGCAGCTGTTATGGAAGCCTCTTCTGTTTAACCGTGCACTGTACAATGATTTTCCTTTTCTTTCTGTGCCATGAATACAAGTTTGGGGAGCACTGTTCTAAGCAATTAGCTGCAAACAATGGGAACATGAATAATATCATTATGCAAAGAGTCATTTGATTTAGGGAAGAAAATAGCAGATTGTAGCAGAGAATGGATGAAGGGGCAGGTTAGACTTTTTCCTGAATCTCTGAATTCACTCCAGTTCTATTTTCACATTAGACTGTATCATCAGTTTACATTAGTATCAGCCTTTTGCAGTTTTTACCTGTTCCTGGTCATTTACACATACCCAGATAAATTCCAGGAGGAATAAAGAGTTGAGAAATAGTCATAAAATAGCCAAAAGAAAAATCAGAGGAAAACATTTGATACAGGGTTTAGCACAGAAACAATGAAATCAGAAAAAAAATGCTACATGTGGTTGTATTAGAACAAAAATGATCAGTACCTCTAAAAATTATGAGAACAAATTTACGAACAAGCCAATGGAAAGGTATTAGCAGTAACTGCATATATGATCTGCAATAATATTCTACAAATAAAAATCATTCTAACCTAAAAGACTAACATTCCAATAGAAAATAGCCAAGTGACCTCAGGAGATGATCCACAAATGAAGAGCTGCCAATGACCAATAAATATATGAAACATTCAGCCATAGATGTAAATGCAGAGTAATTAACAATTGAGAAAGTTACATAAGAAATTTGACAAAGTTTATTTTAGTTTAGGGGAAATAGGCCCCTTATATAAATGCTGGTAGTTGTGTAAAGTGATGAGCATTTTTATAGGTCAATTTGGCAATACATTTTAAAAATGTTTTAATCCTCATACCCTTTGACCTTATGTTTTAATTTAGGAGTTTATTCTGAAGAAATGATCAAAAGTGACATGAAGAGATATGAAAATGATATTCATTACAATTTTATACTATGATAAAAATGAGAAGCAATTCTACAAAAATGAGAATAATGGATTATGGATTATCATGATGGAATCATGGTCAATCATTAATGTTTTTGGAGAATAAGGTATGGAAAATATTTGCTGCTTACATTGCATGTACATTATTTCAAATGTACTATATTTCATCTCATATACTCTTAATTGGAAGAGGCATCATTTTCTCTGGCACTAAGAAAGAAAACAACAACAAAAATAACACCCAAGATAGGAATTCTGATAAAAGACTCTGGCATAAAGCTAGGTAGAGTCAGGATAAATGAGAACTAGACTTGTCTCTGGAAAGGGACAGCAAAGAAACCAGTTGGTCCTCATTCAGAGTGTGGTTCCAATTCCTACCACCAACCACCATGATCCAGAAAGCTTCAGGCAAAGAGAAAATATAGTGTTCACTGCTGGTAGTTCCCCCAGGTAGAAGCAAACATAAGTCCCCTGGCAGAAATTGGACTTCATGCAGATAGACAACAATTTTTTTTCTTTTGTAACTTTGTCAGTGATTTTTTAAAGACCCTGTTGATTCTAAAACGAATTTCTATATTAGAATTGTGAGAAATGAAAAATTGTATCTAGAGTGAAAGGAGTATACTATATACATGCAATTGGAAGGAAATACTCTGAAATTTAGCAGTGAAGTCCAATCTGTTGGATTACATATGTATTTTACAAAACTTCTCCATGAACGTCTATTACATATATTTAAATGTTTACCTTAATTAGGATGCCCATAATTATTTTTAGTCCATTTTCTTAATTTGATCTCCTCTGTTAGTATATTTTGAATCATTACCAACCTTTGGCAGTGAAGCTCGGGCATTTTAGACTTTTTATAATTTCAGCACTTTGGAAAAGAGCTATGTTTATTTTGGCTGCAGACCTTTGGGTTGTTACTGTTAGGAGGTGTATGAAAAGTCTTCCAAAACACTGGATCCCTGCATTGAAAGAGGAAAAAAAAAAAAAAGGCGCATTTAAGAGTACAGTCTCTGGAATGAGACCCATCCTCAAATTTCAGCTTTGACACATACTAGTTGTATGACTTTAGGCAAGTTATTTAAGTAGTCTAATACTCAGTTTCCTCATTTTTAAAAATGATAATTGTATAGTTGAGAGAATGAAATGAAATAATGTAAAATGCCCATCGTATAATATCATTTCTAAATCAAGGTCTGTGGGACCAACTGCTTGAAAATGTGATTTATTTTTAACATCCCTTTTCTCTTCTTCATTGTAGTCACTCTTAAAAATGATCATGCGTAAGACAGACTTTGAAAAATTTATAATCTCTTCAGTGCTTCCCCTTTTAAATGACATATTCTCTATCCCAGCAAGTAGAAAAAAGGGGTGCACTCCTGATAGCATAACCTTGATACAGAAAGGGAAAATTTATAGGCCAGTCTCATTGAACAAAGATGCAAAAATCCCCAAACTAAAGTGGCCAGCAAACCAAATCCTGCAACACACAAGTAAGAATTATAGATCATGACCATGTTGGATTTATTCCAGGAATGCAGGACTGGTTTCACATTAGACATAATTTGTCACATTAACAGAATAAATGAAATAAATATGATCATCTCATTTAGATGCAGTAAAACATCTAATCAAATTCAACATCCATATACCTTTTCATAAAGAATTAATTCTTAGCAGACTAGAAGGGAACTTAAATCTCATAAAAAGATTTACCAAAAACCTAAAATAAACATGTCAATGGTAAATTCTCTGGTATGTCCCTATTGGGTACAGTTTTGAAACCTATGTTTTGACTTCTTCCTTTATTTCTAAAGCATGTTATTGTTGTTCTTCACTATTAACTATTTTTGTTCTTTTGAAACTAATATATTCTCCCATTTTATCTTACTTTGAATTGACATACCTTGTTAGTCTTTCATTTTTCCTAAATTATGCATTTTATTGTTAGTTTTTCCCAGCTATTGTGTCCCAGAATTCTTCCTTTTTATGCTCAGTGCTTCTGCTTTAAAAAGACAGAAAATCTTAATGTAAATTTATTTTTCTCAATGTGAACAACATCGAGATTGAGATCTCAGCTATGACAGTGTTCTAGAGTTATCATTGGAACTACGGTCCAACTACGGTCATTAGAGTGGTGTCAGCGCCTGACTGGAATGGACCAGTTGTATTTCACCAATGATCGTCTACGATCAGTGCTGTGTTATTAAAATGTTCCTTACTGTGACACTAAACACAGAGGCTGGTATAATCTTTTAACTTAGGAGTCTTAGAAGTTAATTTTATGCAGTATACATCAGGTAACAATGAGGCTCTGTCGTATGGTGTACATCCTTGGAAGATACCAAGAGCAGCAGATTTAAGTGAAGAGCAGGTAGTGAATGAGGAGGAGAGACTGCTTCTGTGAGCAGTCCTGTGGGCTGAATCTTCTCACATTCGAAGAACTGGCATGAGCCTTGTATGTACACTCATCCTGTTATTCATCATTGTAAATTATACATGGTTTCACATTTAAATAAAACCACGTTTTCAAAATTACAATGTGTCGTATCTCAATAATAGTCTAATTATATACAAAATTATGATTTTCATTGTCCATTATGCTTTAATAACATGGAAAAAGTCAAAATCACTTTTCTTGGTTTTTTTCCAGGGCAGCAGAATATACTTAAAATACTATTTTGTTATAAGACAGAGCCTTATCATATTTGGAGATTGGGGGAATAAATATTGTCCCATGTAACTGAAATGTTGAGAGAAGTATGCTATTTTCATTATGTTCAAAAAATATATGTACTTATAATACAGTATATCCTATTCTAGTATTAGATTGGTACAGAAAATTCCTGTTTACCTGGAGTAATTTTTAAAGATATGTCTTAATGAATTTAGTTATTTCAGTTACCTAAAAGTTACAATCTGATTTTAAAATAACCAATTTTCAAAGAATACAATAAAATATTCACAGTGCTAAAACTCTGGGGAGCTTAATTTAATCATTGATGACTCAGGAAGCAAGTCAGAGTCTTGCAATGCTTCATTTAATAATGAACCTCACTTAATATAGGGTAAAGTGAAAATTCTAGTTATTTGAATTTCCTATTTGGATTATGAGTAAACATATATTTTGTAAAGGTCACGAAAACTGTGTTATATGTGCACTTGTGTATTTTCCTATAATCCTGTCTACCCCTGTTACGGGCTTTTTAGAAAAGAGAGGTTGAAACTTACTGTCCTCGATTGGAAAGTAGACATGAAAAATTACTCTGATTACTTAAAACTGAATTTCTCAAAGAAGGATAAGTGGACCACCTCTCTTAGAATCATCTGGTGTACTTGTTAGGAATGCAGATTCCTGAATCCTTCGCCAAACCTGCTGAATCATTGTATCTGGAAAAGAGCCCAGGATAGTAACAGGCTCTTCAGGTAATTCTGACAAAAATTTGAGACTTGTTGCCAGATGGCTTCTGGATCTGAGATCTCAACCTAGGGTAGGCAGCACCAAAATAATTCCTCCCATGGATGTTGCTACAGGAAAAAAGTGACAAAAATTGAAATGGGTGTACTTCCCACAGAGTATGAGAACAGGAAATAATATGTTCTGCCGTCAGGCCAAAGGAATTTTAGAGGCAAAGCTGGAAATAGTTCAGAGCTGTTTCATTCATATTTACAACATCATTGCTTACTTAAGTTATAGATTTCTTGATGTGTTTTTCTTTATTGATGTGAAGTAACATAAAGTTAGCTGAGCATCATTTCATTCATTTGGAAAATGTTTTTATTGTTTTAATGCTTTGCTTTTACTCCAAGCACTCTGTAAATGTCTCTTTGGGGTTTCTTTCCACTGAATATTTTGAGTTTTCAGAGCTTTGGTTGTGATAGAATTACATATTTTCATTAATGCAAGCCAATTTTACTTCTAGTTGTAACTGTCTGTTACTACTGGGAGCAGAATATAATAGTTTTTAGAAGGAACTTTTTCTTTTTTTCATTTTATGCCACTGTGGAAAGATACGTGGATGATAGTTTTATTTGGTCCATTTGTTTTTCCTATGAGAGTTGAAACGTATAAATTAACGACCTCCCTTCCTCCCCCTTCAACAATACCCTTTCCATCCTCCCACCCCGATGTGAAGGGTCAGTCAGTCAACAGCATTTATTTATTAAGCACTCATAACACTATGGGAAGTCCCAAAAGAAGACTGTAGTCTCCTTTTCAATATTCTATTACTGTTGAGAATTCAGTCAGTATCCAAGTCTTGCTCCATAGCTCTCCTACCCCAAAGTTTGCAATACTCACTTTTGCTCAAGGGCAGCTTTCACTAAGCCACAGGTCAATCATGAAGACTTGCCTTACTTTTCTCTCCACCTGCCTTTTCCAAAGTGCTCCCCAGCCCTGTGTGCTGTGGGCTTTCTGGTTTTACTGTGGGCTGTTCTTGAAATACTGCTGATCATTAGTTCTGAATCCTAGTCTGTCCCTATGTTTACAAGAGGAATGGGTTGAAACCAGACTGCTTTCTCCTCGCTATCTTGACCTTTTAGCCTCCACAAATGAGACACCAGCACCTGGGAAAGATAATTTCAGACAGAATCTCAAAGTAGGAGAGATACGGGTTAAAGCTTTTGCAGCACTACTTTGGATTTTCACTTGCATCACCCATGGGATGATAAGATTTAAGGGCTGGAAGCTTTTTGACCCAGAAAGTCACCCGCCTGAATGCTCCTGCCCGCCCTGCTTTCGGGTTTACATTACCACCTCAAAAAGATTTCCTTCTTTGAATCCTTCAACTGCCCTCATTCCTTCACTGAAAGGGACGTTCTTGTCTGAGCCTTTCTTCCTTCCCTCTGATACCATACACTGTGCAGTAGGGAAGGCCACCTTTGGGCTGCATAGAGAAAAACCTACCTGCCTAGTCTCATACGTGTCTGCGCATGTGTATGCACATATGTAGGTGGGGGGTGATAGACAAACTGACTATGGTCCTCCAATTCATGTTTCTTTTTTTTTTTTTTTTTAAGATTTTATTTATTTGAGAGGAGAGAGCGCTCGTGCAAGCATGAGTGGGGGGGGGCAAAAGAAGAGGGAGAAGCAGACATTTGGTTCGCAATCTTGTGGGCCCTTCCAAGTATATTTTCAGTTTGATCACTTTTCGCCACCTCCACTGCTTCCCTACCCCAAATCACAATTTTCTCTCACCTGGATTACTTCAAGAACCTCCTAACTGGTCTCCCCTTCTGTCCCTGCCCTCCTTAACAGAGCAACCAAAGAAAGTTCTCCGTGAAAATGTAAATCAGATCATGTTGCTCTTCTGTGGAAAGCCTATTATAGCTTCCCATCTCACTACAAAGGAAGCCAGTCCTTATAAATGACCCATAAGACCGTACGTGATTGCCTCTCATGATTGCCTCTCAGGCCACAACCTTTGATGCTCCCTCCACAGCCCCTTTTCACCCTCTTCTCCCCATGCCAGCCTCCTAGGTGGTCTTCCTACAGGGTGGGTCTGACTCTACAATGGGTGTTTCCTCCTTGCTTGCTTCTTCTCTCCAGCATGAGCATGGCTTCCTTCTTCCTTGTATGTCTTTAATGTTACTTTTCCAACACTTTTAGCAACCTTCCCTGCCTTATTTCTCTTGTTAGCAGTTATCACTTTCACATACTAAGCATCTTACCAGTTTACCTTATTGTCTATCCAGCTCATAGTAAGCATTAAGTAAATATTTGTGGAATGAATGGGAGCAAAGATGATTTTCCTGTGTTGAAGATATTTAAAAAATTTCATTGTGTATTTTGGTGGCAAATCTAAAAGTGGTTTTCACGAAGTAGTTTGAGTAATGATTCATAAGTGTGTGTAGCCTTCTAATATGATTACTTTGAGGAAGTGAAGACTTAAAAACATTTGAAAGCATTTATTATTACTAAACCTGGATATAAATATAAAAAGTATTTGAAGAAAACATGCGTTGAAAGAATTAGCTAAATCTGGGGCGCCTGGGTAGCGCAGTCGTTAAGCTTCTGCCTTCGGCTCAGGGCGTGATCCCGGTGATTCGGCATCGAGTCCCACATCGGGCTCCTCCGCTGGGAACCTGCTTCTTCCTCTCCCACTCCCCCTGCTTGTGTTCCCTCTCTCGCTGGCTGTCTCTCTGTCACATAAATAAAATCTTTAAATAAAAAAAAAAGAATTGACTAAATCTGAATAGACTTCCTTAAGAGGTGATTATGAATACAAATGTAGGACTCTGAGCTGTGAAGAGAAACCATGAGTCATTTCAGACAGGAAATCATATCAGATAAAGCTTAAAGGCAAAGAGTGACTGTGGTGATTGAAGTTGGTAAGTGATGATAAAAGTTAGTATTATATTGATATTTTTTAAGGACTTACCATTAGCTAGCATGGGACTAAGCGCTAAGCATCATGAGTGGTAGGTATCTTTATTTTTTCATTCTACAGAGAAGGAAGAATATCAAAACTTAGAGTAATTAAGTACCTTGCCTATTGTCCCATGAGTTTTAATGGTGGAGGCCATGCTTGAATTTAGATCTGTCTGATGCCAAAGCCCAGGTCCCTCACAAGTGAGTGGAACTTATCTGATTTTGAGATTAGGTTCTAATGGCAGCTCTCAGGGTGTCATTTAGGCAGAGGTAAGACTACTGCAGAAAATCCTGTAGGGAGGCACCATTTTGGAAAGCAACATAGCATTTCCCAGAAAGCCCAACACAGCCAGGGTTGCACACTGAAGCAAGGGGCATGCTTCCACCAGTATAAAAGTTCTCAGCTCGGGTGAGTCACACCATTCTATTTCCCAGGGGAGGAAAGCAGAATTTAGGGAGTTTGGATTGAGTGTAGTTTGGAAAAACTTTCTCCTGGAGAGTCTATTACATCCCCTACAAGGAAATTCCCTTACTCTCTGACCAACCATTATTGGTTTAAAATAATGGTGCTTGAGGGGCGCCTGGGTGGCACAGCGGCTAAGCGTCTGCCTTCGGCTCAGGGCGTGATCCCTGCGTTATGGGATCGAGCCCCACATCGGGCTCCTCTGCTATGAGCCTGCTTCTTCCTCTCCCACTCCCCCTGCTTATGTTCCCTCTTTCGCTGGCTGTCTCTATCTCTTCAAATAAATAAATAAAATCTTTAAAAAAAATAAAAAAATAATGGTGCTTGATAAATGTTCACTGAATTTAAGTACTAATTTAGGGTTTCTCACCCTGACTGGGGGCTTTCGAGTACGATCTAGTCCTGATCCATTCTCCTGTTTGCAGTTCTTGGCGTCCACCCAGTGGTTCCTTGGGGTATGTAGAGTAGACACTGCCCCAAAGCTTTGTGTAGCGGCTGAGATCTTATTGAAGAGCTGAGCACAGATGCTGGAGAGATTACGGCTTGAAAGCCTGTCCTGCTTACAGCCTCCTTTTAAAAGAGGTTGCCCCAACCACAGCCCCCTAAGAAGGTAGCAACACAGTCTGTTTCTTCAGCATTGGTGCTGTTGTATAGCATGTTAGCCTTACATACTAGTCACAGCTGGAGTAGGAGAGGACACCTGGCTCAGAGGTAACCAATCTGTGGGCTGCCCAGTGGCTTCTGAAATTGCCTCAAGTAAGAACTTTCCCCTAAAAGGACAATGGCGATAGAATCAGATTCTCCCCTCTGGGGCATCTGATCATGAACTGTAGACAGAGAACTGGCAGCAAGTGGAAAGAGCTATGGTTGTGCAACTTGAATTATGGAGGAGTTGGGGCAGTGGTATGCTAGGGCTGGCTCTCACAGGCCCGAGAGCTGGTTGCGTGCAGCTCTTCCCCACTCCGCCTCAGGTTGGTGGGAGTATCGACACCACATCAATTGGTTTTTGTTACAATTGAGGTCTCCCTCCTCCAGATGTGGTTGTTAAAATTTTACTGGCACACCACTGGGTGGGGGAGGGGATGGTATATAGGGAGCAGGAGAAGCGGTTACCTCTTCTTGGTCCTTTGTCTTAAAAACAAACAATGTTTAAGGTAATGATTAAGATAGTAACATTATAATAAAAAGACATTAGAGAAAACATTGTGAAATATGTGATTTAAATATCAGTGGTTAAATTACAAAGCTCATAGGAATGTGGTCAGAGGGTAGTACCTTTCCTGTTCCTGGTACTTATCAAAGGCACAACCTCCACCTCCCAGGCCCACAAAGGATGACCTGACAAGCCAGTTAAGTCTCTGGTCTTATTTCCACATGTATTCTTTACCCCTATTACTTGAGGTAACTTGAGTGCAAACCAGTTACTTAAAACCACAAGAGCCCAGTGAATACAGTTTTTGAGTTCTTTTTTTTTTTTTAATGTAGGGAAAATGGGACAGATTTGTACAGTAAAAAGAGTATATATGATTTTGGAATGAAGTTTGATTTCCAATACTCCTTCACCCCTTCCTGGTAACATAATTTATCTATGCCTTAGTCTCCTTAGCTGTAGAGTAAGGATAAAGGATAGTAAGTTCAGAGATATTTGTAAGGATTAATGAAGTACCATGTGTAAAAATTCTAGCACAGTGTCTGGCACTTGTTATGCACTCAAGTAACTTTAGCTCTTTTCTCCTCTCTTTAACATGCTTATTGAAGCCTTGAAAACATCTGGTGGATGGGGTGCCTGGGTGGCTGGATCAGTGGAGGGGCCCACTCTTAGTTTCTGCTGCAGTCATGATCTCTAGGTCATGGGATCGATGGGGCATGCCCTCAGGCTCCACGCTCAGTGCAGAGTCTGGTGTTCCTCTCCCTCTACTCCTCCCCCGTCAAATAAATAGTCCTAAAACAAAAACAAAAACCCAAACAAAAACCAGCTGCTGGTTTTGCTGTCAGGTCAGCAGAATCGATACAATTACTTAACTCTCCACTTATATTAATACGAATTAGGTTGTAGGATAATGCGTTGTTTATAATTTTATGTTTTTGTATATAACGTCAACTAAAATTTAAATACAGCTCTAATTATTACGATCCTTTGGAACAAGCTTTTCTCTACACTTAGCTCATAGCTGCTATATATCAGTTCACAAATTACTGTGTTCACTTCCTTTTGTTTTTAAACAACCTGTTAGACTATGGGCAAAGAACTATGTTAGATGTTGTAAGGAAATTAAGGAAAACAGAGCTTGGGGTGCCTGGGTGGCTCAGTCAGTTCAGCGTCCAACTCTTGGTTTTGGCTCAGGTCATGATCTCAGGGTCCTGGGATAGAAACCTGCGTTGGGCTGCAAGCTCAGTGGTGAGTTGGCTTGAGATTCTCTCTCTCTCTCTCCCTCTCCCCCTCCTCCTGGCTCGAGTGCTCTGTCTCTCAAATAAAAATAAATAAATCTTAAAAAGAAAAGGAAAAACAGATGCTTATGTAATACCCAGTTAAATATACAAAAAAAGAGAAAAGGGAGTGAATATTCAATTGTTTTCCTGAGTATTCCCCTCCCACTGCCCAGCTTCTAGGTACCTAAATTGAATAATACCATGTGTCTTTTTTTTTTTTTTTTAAGATTTTATTTATTTATTTGACAGAGACAGCCAACCAGCAAGAGAGGGAACAGAAGCAGGGGGAGTGGGAGAGGAAGAAGCAGGCTCATAGCGGAGGAGCCTGATGTGGGACTCGATCCTAGAATGCCGGGATCATGCTCTGAGCCAAAGGCAGACGCTTAACAACTGCGCCACCCAGGCGCCCCATACCATGTGTCTTTTAAATCCCTTATCTACTGTATTACAGTTTATTTACCCTTAGTTTACTTAGGTCATCTGCCCTTAGCCCCGTTATCACTGCTAGTATGTTAAGGGTGAAATCTGCCCAGTCGCCAGGAGTAATTCATGGGTTGTGGTGTTTCTCAGTACCAGATGATTTAAGGGGAGCTACTTGCAAATGGAGTGGTTTTTGGCATATGGGCCTTAATAATTTGCTAGAATTAAATCTGTTTTGAAGTTTCTGATTTTCAAATCAGCATTTTCAAACAAGTAGTGTGATGTACAAATCACCACACTTTAGTTCATATTAGAATAATCCATGCTCTAAATCTGTTTGGCATTTATCCCTTAAGAATTTTGCATCAATAAATCATTTTTGTAGCATCTTAAAATATTCCTAAGTAATTATATAACATCTTGCATCTCCAGGGCCTGTCGTGTTAGTGTGAATTAAAAAATAATAAATTATAGTAATGAAGACGTAATTACGTTGTCTTGAAAAGCTAAGGGTCATTTGGACTTGATTACTGGAGGAGTTATCAGTGCCAAAGAAAAGGCAGGGAACTAGCGGCTTGGGCCTGTAATTAAACATCTGGGACTGACATTTTGGCCATCAGCGGTAGCACCTTTTGAATAAATCTCAACCTTGCCTTTTAGACAAGCTACAACAAATACAAAACTAGTGTAAGGGGAGGAACAGAGGTTGGTGGTGGAAAGAACAACTGGTCTCAACATCAGCACTTAACTATTAGGAAAACCGTTGTCACGCAGCCTGTCTCAAGTCCCCTGGAACGCAGGAGGGTGGTTTTGTGTCTTCTAATGCCTGTTCGTTGTGTATTGGGTGGCTCACCTGAATGTGCAGAACTGGCGGCGCCGCTCCAGCCTCACCCTCCCACACTTAACAGAAGTATTCGCCAGATCTTTGTATCCTCTCACGAGCAAAGCTCTCAAGTGGTTAGGGGCAGCGCGGGAGTCTCTCTAAACCCCTTAGGCATCTTCTCTCGGGTCCTTGGCTCGCCGTCTCCGGGCTCCTGGTGGTTCTTTCTCTCTTTTCTACCCGGGTCAGGGGTCTCAGGTGGGACCTGGGTGGGTCGGCTCTGCTCCTGGGCCTCAGCCCTGGACAGGGATGATCCCCGGCAGAGATATCCCACCTGCTCGCGCTCGCGGCCCGCAGCCTCGCGGCGGCTGTGCAGGAAGAAGATTCGGAGGAGGAGGGAGTTGGCGGCCGCCGAGGTCGGGCAGCGGGCCCCGTCCGCGGCGGGCGCGCTCCGCGGTCCTCCCTCGCTCGTCTCCCATGCTCATATTTGGACTCGGCTGCCCGTGCCCAGGAATTTCCCGTCATGCCTCCCGCCGCCCCGTCCGTCGCCCGGAGCCTGGGAGGGAGGGAGGGAGGGAGGCTCGGACGGCGGCGGCGGCTCCCTAACCCTTCCATGAGCCCGCGGCGGACCCTCCCGCGCCCCCTCTCGCTCTGCCTCTGCCTCTGGCTCGCCACGGTCGTGGCGCGGGGAGACGCGCAGTCAGGTAAGTTTAGGCTTCCTCCCCGCCTCGCCTCCCCTCCCCTCTCAAACCCCAACCCTGCCGAGTTGAGGTGTGACCCAGACCCCGGATCCCCTCTGAGCGCCGGCTGCGCCCCCTTCAGCCTCCTGCGGGGACGCCCCCTTCCTTTCCCGAGCCGGGGAGGGGCGCTGAAGGGGAGCGTCCCGCGCGGGCGGTGGGGGGCGGACGGAAGGAGGTCAGGCTGGCTTCGCCCCCGCCTACGGGAGGCGTCTGGCCGCCTCGCTGACACCTTATCCCGTCCCCGGAGCGAACCTGAGCCGGAGGGACGCTCTCGCCCGACGCGGGGCCCCGGGGAGGGGCTTGGCGGGGCAGCCCGCAGGAGGCGGGGGAGGGCCGCCGCGCCGGCTTCGGGAGGGCGCGGGACAGGCAGCGGGGGCCCCCGCCGAAGTGCCCGCTCGGATAACGGGCCGGGGTGCGTGGGAATGCGCCGGCCAGGCCCGCGCCTCCCCGCGCGTCCNGCACGGTCGCGCGTCCGCCGCGTCGTCCGCGCGGGGGGCTGAGGCTCAGGCTCCCGCGGGCCCCGCTGGTATTTAATAGGCCAAAACCGAACAAAACCCCGAGTTTGCCAGGTACCAGTTTTGTTTTGTCTTTGAGCGGAAAAAAGCACCCGTGTCTGTTTTTTAAGTTTTACACTGGACTATTTAAAGTCAAACTATGTGAACGGAAGATACCATTCCTGCCTTCCTTGGTTTAGGACTATAATTATGGTAATTCTGAAGTCTTAAGAGGATGAGTTTTAAAGATCACTTTCTTTAAATCATGTGGAAAATATCAGGGAAGATTTTTTTAATAAGGTTATAATAAAAAGTAATTATTTGAAATTACAAATGTTAGAGTTTAAGGTAAATGTGAAATTGCATGAACTTTGACATTTGTGATGAGTATCTAACTTACTAATCATCGGAGCTTCTCAGTTCTTAATTTTTTTCTGGAATGGAAATTATACTTCCTCAGTTGAGATTAGGAAATTTTAGTTTGTTTTTGTTTTTGCCACTAGTAGATTGAACTGTCAGCATAAGATGTGGTTCGCAATTGGGACTTACAAATTAGTTGAAAGCTGATTCTGTTAAGCATAGATTATATTCAGAACTCATATTTCCGTTTGCATCATTGGTGGCAAAACAGATTTTAAAAGATAGTTGGTCTATAAAAAAATCTCCAGGAGGCATGTAACATAAAATCGCCAATTTAGATTAATGGGAGATTTTTTAAATGTTTAACTTAGTAAATGTGCAGTTTATAAATATTAATTTAAGTAATGATCTCAATTTCATGTTTGCTTCTGACTAGAACTGTTTTTCAGAAAGACCTACTTTTTATGGATTCATATTTTAGGAGTAACTTTAATAGTACTTCTTGAGAAATACAGAGGTTCTGACTGCATATTTTATTATTGGTCTTCTAGAAAATACTGCTGCACAATAAAGAGTGGATTGTACTGCCAGGGAATATATACATATTTTTTTTTTTCCTCAGTGATATGTTGACTTACCTAATACTTGTGGTAAAGCAGCCCTTGAAGACCAAAATCCGCTGTACTGTGGCCCCTTGCCAGCAATTTTGAACACCAAGTTTATATTTGGATCATTTAAACATTCATTCTTTTAATTTTGGTCCTAGCTGACATATAAGTCTAATTTCTGATGACTTTTATTAGGGCCTTATGTGAACCTCTGGAATTTTTTTATATTAAAATACATAGTTCTCTGCCATATAGAATTTTGTCACAGTGCCTAAACTGCCTATCTGCCAAGGTTGCAAGCATACAGCATCATTTATGTTTTGAATCAACTCACAGTTTTTTGGTTTTTAAAGGTGCTTATTCTAATATCTTAACTAAAATGTTAACACATTACATAAGAAATCTTTACTATTTTGCTAAACTCAAGTAACAAGAATATCCCAAAAAGGAACCTAACAGTAGTTTCATAGATTTTTTTCCTACATTTTCTAACACATTTATCCTTTTTAAGTTAAAAATAAAATTTCAACCATTAAAGAGGAGCTTTAGGAAATAATGCTTTTTTCGTTCTATTATCTGGTCACAGTTCTTTGATTTTATCTCGCCTGTGTTACGTATTATAGTTGGGGATTTGGTTGATGAATTTGGTTCAGATGTTTAGCTTCCTTCTCTGTAAGGTGATGAAGTTGGACATAGACTCCATGTCCCTTCGAACTCCAGGATGCTGTAATATTGTTTTTGTTGATATAATCCTGCAGAGCTACCCACACTACGTTGATTCAAACTTCTGATTGTCAACTCTGACTTGTTATACATGTTAAACTGGTCTACTTGTGGCCAGATCTGATTAGTGTGGATCCAGCTTGTGGAACATCTTGATATCTGGCACACGTACACAGATACACACACGTTGACAGAGTTCCATGATATTAAGCTTCTGTTACTTTCTCTTCCCCTCATCTGATAGCAGAAAGTGCTGGTTATGTCGTAGGGTAAATGTCTAACTGCTGTTTGGGGCAGTTAAGCCCAGGCCCTAAAATGGTTTGGTATTCAGTTTTGGAATTTGTGTCTGGATTAGGGATACCACTGTAGAGCACCCAGATCTTTCTGTGGTTGGGAGGCTGTGGCTGTGTGGGGGCATTCCAGATGAAATGCCCTCCATTCCTACAAAATGTCCTATTGATCATACTTGGATCTACCCATCTGGTTTACTCAGAATTAAATTGAGTTTGGATAGGATAATCATTGCTATTTAATTTGCCGTTTGTTAGCCTCTGCGATTGCCATACAGATATCTCAAGGCTTTACTTTGAATATTCCCATATTTTCTCCTTTCTGGGCACAGTTTTTCATTTAAAATGCTCAGCATGGTCCGTGTTCACATATTTTCTCTATAGCATACCAAAGTCATCTTTATGGCTTTTAAGGAAATGCAAAGAAAGGGAAAAGAAATTATAGGAAAGGTAGGCCAGTAATAAATCAACCAACTGACTTCATGGAGGATTTGGTTATTGCCTCACTTAAGCTTCTGTTGCAAGTAACAGAAACGAACTTGAACTGGTTTTAGGAAAACGTAAGAAAGGAATTTGATGGAAGCTAAATGCAGACAGACCATATTAGGGACCAGAGACTGGAAAACCTGGAACTTTCCCTGTCTCTACTTTTTGCCTTTCTTTGCTTCATTGTCCTTTCTTTGCTGACCAAATTTTTTTCTGCTTTCCTGTGTTCATTGTTGAATATGAATGCCCAGCAGCTCCTGAGTATTTACATGCCCCTCGGTTCACAGGGAAGGACTAATCTTTGAGGCTTGATTCTGAATTCCTGAGAGAAAGAACCTTATAGACACAGTTTGGGTCCTATAGACAGGATTTTCCCTAAGGTCTCTTCTAATTCTAGAGTTCTTTGTAGTGTGTACTGCAGACATTTATGTGATCTGATTTTTCATTTTTACATTTTGTATTATGGGATTATTAGTCCTTAAAAGGTATAATTTTCTCTTGATTTCAGTGTGTGGGAAAGAGCATGCCACCTTCAGTGGGATCCTGAGGGATACTGAGGCAGCAATGCCGAAGAGGAGCCTTTGGGGAGTGGGTGGAGGGTAGCACTGCATTTAGGAATCACAAAGTAGCCTGGGATCCCCCTGACTTTTGAAAATCCTGTTTAATAACGGCTGATCCATCCTGCAGATAATCGTCTGCATATTTTCAGGAATTTACTGAATTAAAATGCTGGGCTCAAATAGCTCTTAAGGGTGAATTCATTAAAACTATTTAAGTGATAATTAGAGACATTCAAAAATAGGAATCATTGAGGGAGTTCCTTAGTTATTTTCCTGTTTCTCACCCATGTCTAGCATTTTCCATCTCTCCCTTTCCTTTACACTGCTTCCACTGCCTGGATTGTTTTTCTCTCCTAACCTGTCCTTCAGGCCTCCATCTCATGGCCTTTTGCAAAGCTTTCTTCACCTCTTAGAATTTGTCATTTCCTTGTGTTTCCAAGACATTTTGTATCTTGATTGCAGCCTTATTTTACCATCTTACATTATCAAGTCCATAAGTACTATCTTCTTCCCTAAACTATAAGTTCTGTTAGACCAGTGAATCATCTAGAAGAATTCAGATAAGCTGTTAGCACTCATCATCCCAGGCATAATGATTCCAGCTTTTTCCAGCTTTTTCCAGCTTTTTCAAATGTTCGGAAGCTTGTATGGGATCCTGCTTGTCACTGCCTTCTTCGGATGTCAGAGCTCAGTCATATTGCTCTTCTTTCTCAGTCCCTTGTTGGTTTTTTAGATGTTACAGGCTTTTCCATGATATTCTAATTTCCTATGTGATGATCAAATATATAGAACAATAGGCTCTTTTCCTGCAAACTGAATTGGGTGGGGAAGGAGAGTATAGCAAACTGATGTGGAAGGAAATCGATTTGTACTGAACACCCAATATTTACCAGATTAGAGAGGGCAGGCATAAGAAAACATTGGAGCATATATGAAGGGGAGTAGTGGGAAGATAAAGTATAAAAATTGAAAATTAGGTTTGGCCTAGAACAAAGGAGGGTTTTAATACTAGGCTAGAAAATTTGGACTGGGTTAGTAAGCTATGAGATTGAAGTTTTTTGAGTCCTCAAAATCAGAGTAGGATTATAAGATACATTATCTAATAATTCAGAGGATGAATTGAATCAGGAAAGAAACCATTGGATTAATAAAGAAAGGTTATAGGAGATTTTCTTAGGGAATGAAGACCTGAGCTGGGGTGGTGGTGATGGGATTCAAGAAATGTTGCTGGCGTAGACCGGACAATTAATTGGAGATGGGGAAAGAGAGGAATGACTAAAAGATAATGGAAAGATGTTAAGCTTGGGGCGATTGTGAGAATGTGCACTCAGCAGGTTTGTGGGTGGGGGTAAAAAATGAGTTCGGTTTAGTTCTATTGCATTTGAGGTGCTGGTAGAACATTCATGTGAAGATAGATGTGTAACTGAGTCAGAAATGTGAGGCTGTGACTTGGAGAGATCGGGGCTGGAGATAAAACACGTATGAGTAAGGAAGACTAAAAATAAAGGGGAAAAGAAAATATTTGTTGACTGGAGAAGAGGAAGGGCACAGGAAAAACTTCATCCGCAAGAAGATGCAGCTGCTTCTGGCTTTAAGCGCTGCCCTGTCAGTGTATGGCCTTCCTTCCAGGAGTGTTCCTTCTTTAGGGGAATCCACATGCACTCACTCCATGAATGGTACGCGGGAAGGCTTGAGCAAAGGATCCTGCAGCCAGAAAGACCTTCCCAAACTGCGGAATCATTGCTGCTACTTCCCGTCTTAACCTCTTCCGTGGCTTATCTTTCTTAAGATAAAGGACTAACACCTTAAATGTCTTCCTCATCACAAAACCTTGCTTTTCTCTGTACTCTGAGCTTTCTGCAAGTGGTTCATTTAGCTTTGATCACACATTTTATTGTCTCCTCCTCATTCCTCCCTTTACCTTCCCCAAGAATGTGAAGCCAATGTGATTCCCACCAGATGAAGTGCCCGTTAGCTTTTTTTTTTTCTTTGTCTTTTTCCTGGTCCTCTATGGGTACTTTTTATTGCCATGGTCAAGCTCTTATCCACAAAACAATTGTTGACGATTTCCTAATCTATAATTAAAAATTTATAATAAATCATATCCCTGCCCCTTTCTTATGGAATGCCTTGTTTTTCTTACCTCTTCAAGCATTTCCTGTAAGGTTCTCGGAACACTTGAGTTTGCCACCTAGGCCACCACACCTTGATCTGTGACTCTGGGCCATGGTAGCCTGGAACAGCATTGTTACCTGGCATTTGTGTGACCGTGTAACCCAGCTGAATGCTGTTTATCAGGAAACCACAAGACAATTTCTTTTTCTTTTTTTAAAATATTTTATTTATTTATTTGACAGAGAGAGAGAGACAGCCAGTGAGAGAGGGAACACAAGCAGGGGGAGTGGGAGAGGAAGAAGCAGACTCCCAGTGGAGCAGGGAGCCCGATGCAGGGCTCAATCCCAGGACGCTGGGGTCATGCCCTGAGCCCAAGGCAGACGCTTAACAACTAAGCCATCCAGGCACCTCACAAGACAATTTCTTTTTTTTTTTTTTTAAGATTTTATTTATTTATTCGACAGAGATGGAGACAGCCAGCAAGAGAAGGAACACAGCAGGGGGAGTGGGAGAGGAAGAAGCAGGCTCATAGTAGAGAAGCCTGATGTGGGGCTCGATCCCATAACGCCAGGATCACGCCCTGAGCTGAAGGCAGACGCTTAACCGCTGTGCCACCCAGGTGCCCCAAGACAATTTCTTGATACCTGTCTTTCTGAAGGAAGCAGAGGGAATTTAGTTCATTAAGAGGGCTTTATTTGTATAGACTGTAGAGGTTTGTAAAATATGGAGGGGACTGCAGGTGAAATAGAGAAATGGTGCTGGTATAGGAAATGTGTGCTCTCAGGGCCTAGCTTCCTGATCAACGGGGTACCCCGATTCTGTTTCTGAGAAGGGTACACACTTCATAACATTTGTCTGAAATGGTATATTTATGTTCAGTATGGAGTATTAAGAATAATTTCTAACTTGATTATAAAAGGAACCCTCCCATATGCTAGTAGTTCTGCTTTTAATAGCTGTTGACTGAGAAAATACATAATAGCAAAAAGCCACTATAAAAACTTTAAATGAGTTTTTTTTAAAATAAAAGCATTCGCACATTCAGAAGGTACACATATGTGGAAATTATGGCTTGTGGAGTCTATAGACAGCTTGATTTCTTGCTTTGTGTATGCTCCAGGGATGTTCCGGTCTCACCTCTCAGTGGCTCATTGTCATCTCACTTTAGAATGTGGAGGAGAGTTTTGTTTGAAAATCTGAGCCACGGTTGAAATTTTGGAATGACAAGAAAGTTCCTTCTCAACATCGTCTAGGAACAGCAGTTGCCTGTTTAATGCCAGGCAACGTACTTTATGCTAAGACTGGGCTGTTAAGCAGTCTCAGGGATTAGTGTATGAATACTTCTTAAAAACTGTTTTCAGGTATATGAGCATTATTTTTAGGGCCATACTCTTGTTTTTTGGGATGAAATATAGTAGGTGAGTTGCATGTGTGTACATACCTACAGCAGTCTCTGTTATGGCATAACTATTTTCTGTTACAATAAATTACACAATGAATCTTTATGGTTTCTCCGGTTGGTTTATTTTCTTTAAAGGAAAAAAAAAAATCCTGCAAACAAAACAAAACCAACTGATCCCTCAGTACGTATGTTAAATTTAAGGCAACACTGGAAATAAGCCTGTACGACATTTAGAGTCTTTAAAAAATATCAGGACAGCTTTTGAATAAATCAGAGAGTCCTGAATTTTATGTTCTTTCATTTCTCTTGTTTATATTGTGTTTGATTGTCAGAGAATCTGGACGTGGCTGGGGTTGGGAGAGATCTAAGATGACTATTACAGGTGGGTAGTTTATCTTAGATTACTGGTGCATGAGGAAAGAAAGGTAGGGCCCTATCTCCCTGCACACAGTCTGCTAGGTGGGATGCACAGTAACTGAGAGTGAAGAGGTGCATACACTATACTGCTTCCCGGTATCTTGATGGGGGATCTTCCGTCTAGTTACTCATGGTAGGGAGCCAGGAAGAGCATGGTCGAAGGTAGGGGATGTTTACCAATTTGCAGAGCCAGTGGAAAAATTGCAGACTCATTAGTATATTTGCATCCTTGTGTATAAGTTCATGTTGCAAAGGAGTCAGTGTAGTGCGATGAAAAGAACACTGGATAGCAAATTGAAAGACTGGGTTTTCCTGGCCCTGTTCCCCCATGAGGCATTTACACTCTCTATGCCTGTTTTCACATCAACAAACTGAACCAGCTGGACTGAGTAATACCGATGTTGTTTTTACTTTAGGATTCTATAGTCTCTGGGCTGTCTACAAGTCTCTAAGTAGCTTTCATAATTTTTAATGGAGGGGACATAATTAATAAATTATACAAAGTTGTCTTCTCTTGTTATGTTTGGTTCAAGTTGTCTATTTTGTGGAACTAAGTATAAATGTTATTCTGTGACTAAGATCTTACGTTTGAACTTTGTAGCCTAATGTGTGCAGTAATTTGATCCATAAGCAAAGTTCTATAACCCTTTTAAAGATCCAGTATTTATTTAGAGGATAGATTTATCTAGAGGTTAGAAACATCATATTACTTATCCCATTTGAAGTAATGGCATTAAGCACTAGAAACTATATTGGCTGATCTAAACGTATAGCTAAGAATTGCTTGCTTATTTGGGCTTGATGCTGTATCTGAGATGGGAATAGCGCTCTTTTAATCAGGGTACCCTGCTAGTAGAATTTGCTTTTGATCATCCTAGAAATATATTTAATTTTTAAAGCTAGTTAATTTGCTCTTATCATTAAAGAAGAAAATCTTCTCCATTGAGCTTTAAAGAAAAAAAACTTTACTGATTAGACAGGAAAAAATCTTCTCTTGCCTTTATAATGTAAAGTTTTTGCCCTTTTTTAAAAATAAATATTTCACATGCACAAAAAGAATATATAACATCTATATATAAGACATAAAGAGTGATTTTTAAAAATTTAGGTATCCCTACTCAGCTTCGGAAGTGGAATATTAAAGTTGCCTGTGTGACCTTCATTTACACCTGCCTCTGCTCAGAGTACCCAGTCACGCATTTTGTGATAATCACTTAACACAAATGATAACTAATGCACTCTTGCTTTTTTTCCCACTCTTGCTTTTTTTTTTAAGTTTTAAGATGTATCTATCTCTACATATTTTATTACTTACCTTTGCATGATTTGGAACTCTGTATTAATGGTGTCATCTGCTGTGTAACTTCTGTGACTTGCTTTTTTCCCCCATCGCATTGTATTTGTGTTATCCATATTGGTGTGTGTAACTCATTTTTAAAAGATTAACATTTCTTTTATCATCTGTATGTTTTTCTACTTTTTATTTATTTCTGCTCCTTTCACATTTATCCTTCAGGGTGCTTATGTTTTTCTATGGAGTCAAATCTGTTTTTTTCCCCATTGCTTCTAAGCTTCACCATCCATGTAGTGAATAATAGTAATAATAATGGTAGTGATAATACAATAATGGCAAATACTCACATACAGATGTTACTAGTCTTTTTACCATTTGTGCCAGCTGCTAGATTAAGTACTGTTCACATATATTAGCTTATTTAATGCTCATGGCAACTTAATCAAAGAGGTAGTGTATTATCACAAGAACTCATATATTGAGATTAAGGACTGAGGTGCAAGGCATTCAGTAATTTGTATGACTATGATTTAAATCTTGGCAATCTGGTTACAGGGTTTATGCTCCTAATCATTGCAGTATTGTGACTCCTATTAGTCTTTTCTTTTAATTATATTTTTCCCATTTAACTTTTTAAGGTGTTAAAGTGTTTTTGTGACTTTCAAAAAAGAATGATCCTAGTGTGATCATCAAGTTGGTTCTCCTGCACACATTGTTTAAAGTCATACTACAGTTTAATTTGCTTTACAGTTAGACCATGACTTTTTCATGCAGGTTTTTAAAAATTCTCTGGGATTTATTATTGCTTCCCCCCCAATTAAAAGGAAAAAGAATATCTTCTTTATTATTCTTCTAAAATCTTTCAGTTTTTTTACTTTGGTATATGGTTTGGAATTGATTCCATTGATTTCTTGTGCTAATTTGGACCAGTTTCTTCATTTATAGACAATGACATCCTTTTTTAAAAAAAAATATTTCTGTGACCTTAAATGAATCACTTAATCTTCCTGAGCTTTGAATTTCCCAACTGAGTTGCATTGGTTAGGTATAATTATTTCGTTAATCAGACATACGTAATTGCTAATCAGAGCCTCCTTTCAGTGTAAAGTAATCAAGGACCATCATGAAGGACAATAATTAAATAAAGAGAAGTTCTTGATAGTGATTGGAAACCACTGATTTTCCCCAACCCCTCAAATTGCAGAAGAAAAAACTTCAGTATAGAAAGTAAAATCCCTTTGTACTGTAACTTTGCTGTATAACTTTTTTTCCTAAATTGATTAATTTCCTAATAATTTTTTTTCTTTTACATTGTGAGTTTATTATGTTTTCAAGTTTTTCCAAGGTCTTGGATAATCTTGTAATATCCTTTACTTAAACATGCTCAAATTTCTCTTATCTTGTAAAATAAACAAAAAGCCTACTCCTCTTGCCATCATCCTCTGTGACCAAGTTGTTTTACAAGTTATGTCCTTGCTGTCTCTGTCTGCTCTCCATCCAAAAATATGTGTTGAACCTATGCTATATGTCAGGCACTAACTCATCTAATCTCTGGGAATGCAGCATGAACTGGAGAGACTAGGGGCTGTCATTCTCAGTTTGGAAACAGCACGGCCTGTTGTAGAAGGAATGAGAAGACCATTTTGTGGTAGGAGAAGGAGGGAGGATGGTTAGTGTTGAGGGCAAAGAAGGGGGTGAGATCATATGGGGCTTTTAGACCATAATGAGGAGCTTAGCTACTATTCTGCTGGATGGAAGCCATCAGCGGGTTTTAAGCAGGCAGTGACAAGATCTGATTTGCATTTTAAAATAATCAGTCTGGCTGCTGTGTGGAAAGTGGATTGTAGGGGCCAAATGGAAACAGGTAAACCATTAAGGGCTAGTTTAGTTGATAATGGTTTGGACCAGAGTGCTGATGGCAGAACTGATGGATTGCTGATGGATTGGATATAGGGTCCAAGAAAATGAGAAGAACCATCCATGCTATTCCACTGAAACTGCTTTGATTGGAGCCATTAATGGTGTCCACATCATTAGACCCAATGAACTCAATTTGTTCCCTGCCTTCAGGGTATTTGATACATTGACCGTTCACTTCTAGAAATAGTCTTTTCTATTGATTTGTAACACTGTTATTGTTATATATGTGATCCTAAACAAATTAATTAAATTATCTGTGCCTTAGTTTTCTTCACTTGTAGAACGGCAGTACTATTGTTCTTTACCACATAGGTTGTTGCAATTGTTAAATGAGAGACTACATGCAGATCACTGAGCACAGTGTCTTCCCAAGAGCCCATTCACAGTAGATGCTAGCTAACAACATCCTTAATTATTGTCCTAATCATCATCATTGTTATTCTGGGATAACACTTTCCTTGACCTCTCCCTTTTTTGGCCAGTGCTCCTTCTTGGTCTCTTTTGTGAATTCTTTCTTCTCCATCTCATTGATAAATGTTAAGTTTCCTCAGGGGTCTGACATTTTCTTTTCTCATTTTATGCATTTTCTGAGGCAATCAGATTTACTCTATGGCTTCAGTTCCATTCATATAAAATTAACTCCCCCTAAATCTACCCATAAACCACATCTGTTTCCCAAGCCACAGTCCCATATATCACTTGCTTCTATATTATCTCTGCTTGGATGGCAGTGTCATAGGCACCTTCAACATATCAAAAACTAAAGGTTTTTTTTCCCCCCCAAACTTAAGCCTCCCCTCTTGTTCCCTATCTTAGTAAATGATATTACCATTTGCACAGTTGCTTGAGCCAGAACTGGAGTCCTCCTAAAATATTTTCCTGTTCTCATGCACTACATCAAATTTTGCCTAGAATTCTGCAATGGCTTTCTCATTAATCTCACTGCTCCTGGTCTTCTGCCACCCCCATCCATTTTCCACCTTTCAGCCTGATCTGATCACGTTACTCTCTTTCAGTTACTCCCCTTTCTTTTTAGGATGATGTTCCATATTCTTATAACGGCTTCCAAGATTTGCTTCTGGTGCCTTGGTAGCCTCCTCCTCTCCCCTCCTGTACTCTTCACCTACACCTTCCAGCCATGCTCTTCTTTCATCACCGCCAGCGGGCTGCATTCATTCTTATCTCAGTGCCGCTGCTTATCACTTTCTTTGTCTGGAATACTTGTTTCTTCGTTCTTGAAGTGGGCAGTACAGTCTTATCTTTTATTCTTTTATTTTTTTAAGATTTTATTTATTTATTCGACAGAGATAGAGACAGCCAGCGAGAGAGGGAGCACAAGCAGGGGGAGTGGGAGAGGAAGAAGCAGGCTCATAGCAGAGGAGCCTGCTGTGGGGCTCGATCCCATAACGCCGGGATCACGCCCTGAGCCGAAGGCAGACGCTTAACCGCAGTGCCACCCAGGCGCCCTTATCTTTTATTCTTAATTTAAATGTTACTACCTCCAGGAAGGCGTTCTTATGCTTCCCCCAAAGTAGACTTCTTTCCTCTGTTACATAGGATCTTTATTCCTCCTTTGCTTCTCTGTGATTCTTACTGCACTTGCTAATAGTATCTTTCTCACTGATATGTAAGCTTCACAGAGGCAGACCGTGTCATTTTGTTTCTCACTTTGTCCCCAGCATCTGTTTGTCAAATAGAATACAGGGTGAATGCAACGTGGGCTTGCCCAGTTTGGGAAGTGAGAGGCCTTGTAGCTTAGTTTGATGTGTTTTTTCTTAATCTTTCAGGGTGATATAGGGAAAGAAGACAAAAGTTCAGGTTTCCTGTAATTTAATTTTCTGACTCCAGTGGCCACAGTGTAGAGAGGGGAACGAGCATCAGCACTGGAGGTGGCTGGAGCGAGAAGCAGTGCCCTCAGGTTGAACTTGCTTCCTCTGAAGTAGCACTCAGAGTTTCCTGGGCAGTGCCCCTAGTTTTCCATGTTTGCCTGTCTTTTTCAGAAGTTAGCCATGGCAGGGCTTCCCCGATCCTTGGTATGCTAGGCGTGAGCATTGCCTCAGAACCCTTGCTTCGTGTGGCTTCCAGGGCCAGAAGTGCTTGCCAGAGTTAACTCTTGGCTCCAGACACACTGTGCCAGTTATGAAGCTCTTTATACCTGGGACCTACCTGCTCTCTGGCCTTGGCGCCTGTTGAGAATCCTGGCAGGAGTCTGCTAGATTCTCTTTCACTACCTTGCAGGAACAGTGTTTGCACATGAGGTGAGTTGGGATTGGGCTTTTCCTCAATACATTCTCTCTGCACTTTGTCTAGCAGAAGCATTTCAGAATGGGTTTATCCTATTTCAGTTTCCAGTGTGGATGCACATTCATTTCCCCCATATTCTCTTTTAAAAGGTGTTTATTTGCATTGCCACCCTTGTCTGTGTGTGTCTCTGCGTGTGTGTGTGTGTACTGTACATGTATACATGTGCACAGTCCCTCTTTATCTCCACTTTCTAAAAATTCCCTCTATACCGTTTCTTTGTTCTGTAACTCTATATGAGAGTCATTTTTTAGTAGGTGCATTTAAATCATTTATATTTGTGTTATCATGGACATAGTTGATAACATTCCTTGTCCTCTTGTTTTAGCCTCTTTTTATGATCTTTTCCCCTTAGCTTTCAATCTTTTGCCATATGGTTTGTGTTTTATTTGCTTTTATATTTCATAGGGATTTGAAAGGGTGACACATTTCAGGTTCTGTAACCTTGAAAAAGTGTTTAAAAACATCATTGAGCCTAAACTAATCTAATTACTAAATTTGAAAAAAAGCAGGATAAAATAACATCTGACTCTTCTCTGCAGGAGGAGTTTTGGATTCTTTTATTTTTTTTTCTGCTGTGCCTTTGTTAACTGAAGTTGGGCTGTAGACCCACATGCTTATTGTGGAATTGTTATTTTTATATGTTCTCCCTTTTAAGGACTATTTTTATCTTTTTCATTTAATTATGTAACATCTACTGCATTTAGTGATTACCACCATACCTTTCATACCTCAACTTTACCATTCTTAAGGATGTTTTGATTTGATTATCATTTGGCCAGAGTCCATCCTCGAGGTGTTTTTTTTCCTCTGCATGCAGAATATGTGCATGCATGTTTCCTGAGCTCTCCTGCTATCTGAAGGGATTACAGAGTGTTATATAACATGTTAGCCCAAAACAACATTTAATAGAAAGAATCCAATAAAGCATAATTAGGTGGCTTCAAAATGCTTAGAGAATAACCTAAATGCAAATGATAGTGTAATTATGAAATATAAAAAGTTGCTAGCATTCTGTTTAGAAGAAGAACCTAGGAACGATAGAATTTATTGGCATACAAATGACAAATTAACATCAGTCACAAGGTTAGTACTGGGATTTCAGTACCTCTAATGTTGTAGATAATTCTGAGTCATGATGCAAAATTAATTATAAATCTGAGAACAGTTTTATTCTTTGAATGTAAGTGATATTGGCAGTTTTAGTTGAATTTTAACGATATTTTCCAGCTCTGATCAAGATGTTCAAATTAGAGTTGACCAAAAGTTTACTTTGTCAGATTCCTGTTACATTCATACATTTGCCTCATGCATGCATAAAGCTAGATCACTCTATATGATTGACTGAAACAGTTGATTGCAAAACTTGAAATTTTTGTTTGTCAAAGAGAATGATTTTTTTTTGAAAGTCACTAAAACATAATTGCTGTAATAGAAAAATTAATCTCAGCTGAATTGTCTGCTAGACAATTGCCTCATTCTAACCCTGTCCAAAACTAAGCTAATTAAACCCTGCCACATGTGAACACACCTGCACACATACATACACATGCTCTCTTTCACTTTCTATCTCTATCTCTACGTGATAGTTCTTGCTTTTCCTCCTCAGTAAGGAGAGTAAAAATCACTCAGAAGTCTGCTAATTACTTTCAAAAACATCTCATTTAATCCTTCCAAAAATTAATGAAGTTAGTGATATGATAGATTATGTAGGTAAGGAAACTGAGGATCAGAGAGAGTAATTTGCTCAAGGTTTATCAGCTGAGCTAAGTGATAGAGTCAGAATTTGAACCCAGTTCTGACTCTTTCCTATATACTACACTGCCTACGTACAACATAGGACTCTAGTCCTATGGGAGCTAGGACATTATGCACAGAGATGGGGGAAAACAGAGGAAGTGGCATTTGAGTTCAGTTCGATGAAAACATTTGTTGAGCCTTTATTTCACAGTGGTGTATATCACTGACTATTCTCAAGGAGTTTGTAGGAGAGGCATACATATAAACCTGAAACTCTAACATGCAGTAGTAGATATAATAATAGAGGCACTGAAGTAGGAAATAATAGAACAATTGATTCATTTTCTAATGGAAGTGATGAGGAGAGGGGTGTGGGGGAACAGCTGTAAGGGAAAGTTTCCCAGAAGAGATGATATTTAAACTGGGTCTTGGAGGTTAAAAAGTATATGGGTTAGGTATGGTGAGAGTAGAAAAGGTGTGTGGGAAATGATAAAGAGTTGGCTATCATCAGAATATTTATTTATTTATTCAAAATATACTTATTGAATGCCTCCTCAGGGTTATTTGCTGTGTGAGATACTAGAGACTAAGTGAAGAACAAGAGAGCTCATGAAGCATATAGTATACTAGGGAGGATTGATGACTGAAGTTATACAAGTAGGAAGAGAAGCGAACCTGGTAAGTCTTGAATGCCAGAAGAGATTGGTTGAATTTTCCCCTGTAGGTGTTAATGAACATGGAAGCACGTGAAGCAGGGTTACTGACACGGTCAGAACTAGGACACAGCACTTTTGCAGCAGTAGGGAGGGTGGATGTGAGGGAAGTCAGGTTAGAGGCAGAAAGACCAGTAAGAGGCCATTACTGTATTTTAGATGAAAGATAAAAAGAAAAGGATGTATTTGAGCAATATCTTGGAAATAAATCTGACAGCACTTAGTGTCAATTGGATATGAATGGTTAAAATAGAAAATGATTGGGGATGACTCCCAGATTTGAAGTTTAGTGGCTGGGAGTAGTTTTTAACAGGATCAGGAATACAGAAAGAGTAATAAATTTAGTGAAGAAGGAAACAAATTGAGTTTACCAATAATAAATTGGTAAAGAGACAAACAAACAAATGAATAGTTTGAGATGCATGTGGAATACCCAAATTCTCCTTCTCCTTCTCTTCCTTCTTTTTTTAAAGTAGGCTCCACACCCAGCGTGGAGCCCAGAGCAGGGCTTGAACTCATGACTGTGAGCTGAGATCAAGAGTTCGATGCTTAACCAACCGAGCCAGCCAGGCACCCCCCAAATTCTTTTTAAAACATGATTTAATCACCTAAATTTAATTAAAAAAAAAACCACTGAGGGACAAAGTAGAAAGAACATTTTGCAAAATATTTTATTTCTTTCACTATATGATCGATCTCATTCATGGCTTCTCTTCTCTCCCAAGGCCAACATGATATCAAAGGATAGTTTATGGAGACCATTACGATTTATCTTTCAGTGTAACAGAAGGAGTCCATTTTCATAAAACTTTTCCTTTATCTGCTCTATCACATTCAAGCCACAATGCATACCATCATGAGAATTTTATTTCATAGTTTTCTTACTTTCTGTAATAGAAAGTAAACTTGGAGGGAGGAATGCGAAAATTCTGGTACAAGAACAAATATTTATTTGCAGTTTCCAGTGCTAAAACTTTCTATTTTCCTGGAATGGTGGCAAAGTTCTAACTTAAAATATTTGAAACATGATTTAAGGACACGTATTTTTAGAGCTTATAATCAACTCATTAAAAATAGTCTTGTAGTGATAGATATAGATACTGTAGTTTATAGACCCAGGCGTAGGATTTAGTCAGCCTACATTAGCAAGTCTTTCTTTAGATGAAACGGTCTGTCTTCAGGCATTCTATCTTTTTTGCACGTATAAGCTTTATTTTTATGAAAAACCTGTACATGGTTCTTGGTACATGGGAACTTAAAATGAAAAGCAACCGCCTCCAACTCCACCCCTCCCCATCTCTGTTTCACTCTTCAGGAGTAATGTTTTTAAATCATTCTGGTAGTTCCCTATTTTTAGTCAATATAGTTATAGCACTGCTTCTTGATTCATCTATTTTATATGATATCCAGTCATGAAAAGTAAGGGTCTATCTCTGCTCTTTCTTCTCTAGTCTGTCTACTACTGCTTACTGTTCTATTGACTTTTAAATTTCCCTGTTGTTCACTTTTGTATCAATAAATACTTGCTCATCAGCTTTTGATAGGTTACCTGCCAAGCAGTTGTGACAAAGATTCCAAGGAGAGGAACTTACATAAGCTGCAGTTTATTTTTCTCCCATAGTAGCCCAGGGTCGGTAATAGCCCACAGTTGGATGGATTGGAATAGCTTTGTTTCATGACCTGTTAAGTCTGCTTTTTCCCTCAAGTAACTTCTATCTCAGGGTCCAGGCATGCTGCTACCGTTGCCGTTTCCCAGAGGAAGAGGATGGCTGAAGTAGTGACTTTGTCTGTAAAGGAGGTGATTCGATCTTTCTCGGCTTGTGTTCCATTGGCCAAACCTGAGTATCATGGTCTCAGCAAGGGAAGCTGAGAAATGTAGCTGTATATTCAGCTAAAATTTCAGAGGGTTCTATTACTAACACAAAGAAGAAAGAATGGATTCTAAGAGTCAATTAGCATTTTCTAGTCTAGTTAGTATCTCCTAACACTGCTTAATAAGATGTGGGTCCTAATACTCTACCCTTTCCTCTACCTTTCTTTCTGGCCCTTTGTACATTTTGTTAGCTACATAACTTTTCTTTTTGTTTTTAAATGTGATGTTACTAGTGTTTACCTTCCCTTCTGAAACCACAGCCAAATCTCTGCATCTAGGTGGTCTTCAAAAGTGCGTATTGTTAATTCTGTAGCTATTGTTTACTTACTGTTTACTTTCAGGTCAAAAAAGCGAGCTATTGCTGTAGTTCCTTCTCCTTAGGTCCAGTGATCTCTGTTCCACCAGAAAGGATGTACATTTTTCTAGCATCATGGCAAATGGGTTGTTTTTTTCTTCTTAGTTTTTCATAGATTGATTAAAATCAGGGCACTCTATTTCTAAAGTCTGCAATCTGGGCACTGACTTGTTTATTCAGTAAGAGAAGCAGCACTGAATATGGTGAATGTTCAGGGAGCTTTCAGTCATTTTGTGACTGGGAGCTACTCAGTTTTGCAGCTGAGTGAAAACTTCAGTCTTGAAGGGTTGGGACAGGTTTGTTATCTCCAGGTGATCCAAGGTGAAGTAGGTCTCTCCTAGCTTTTAATATCTGAATATGAGAAGAGAGCCATGTTTTCTGACCAAGGTCAGAATCTCTTTGGGGTATTTAGGAATAGAAGGGATGACTAATGAGAGAGATTCTGGGCTCTTCGAGGTGGTCTCATTGTCTTTGACATTGGGCTTCTCATCCTTCCAGACCCTGTTATTTTCCCAAACAAGGACAGCAATCTGGCCCACAAAAGTCCCTGCCCTTGGGGAATTTTCCTGTGGTAGAAGAGATTAACAAAGACTTCAGTTCAAATTCTGACTCCATCATTTACTGGCCTTATGACCTCAAGCAATTTTTTCTCTGAACCTGAGATTCTGCTGGAACACATAATCCCCAAATCCCAATGGCTTAAAACACTGAAGGTTTATTTCTTGCTTGTATTGCATGTTCATTGTCAGATGAGGGACTCTGGCCCCATGTCTTCTTACTCCAGGATCATGGTTAATAAAACAGCCAATGTCTAATTATAGAACATTGCTGGTCACTCTTGGAGAAGGAAAGAAAGTTCTGGAGATTCTCACAGCAACAATTAAGTACTGTGCCTTAGAAGTGACACACATTATCATTTATATTCACAACCTATTGCCCAGAACTAATGTTGTGGTCTCACTCAGTCACAGGGGCCAGGAAGTGTGTTCCTAACTTGCCTGAAAAACAGAGAGCCAGAAATGTTGGGAAAATAGCACTAATCTACAATATATAGGAATGCTTCCCTCAGGGTCGATAGGAGGATTAAGTGATATAAAACCACATACAGAATCACCTGGTGCAGGTGCTCAAAAGCCATTATCATTAATAGTAATATCAAGTAAGATGTATGCATACAAAATATTTGAATAATATTTTGAAGTGCCACTAAAGATTCTTTCTTGTAAGCTATATAAGACTATATTATCGTGTGTTTGAAAGCGCCTGGAAATTAGAACACAGTATGCAAATGCAAGTTGGATGTTATGCAATAGATATTAGAAGATGCAGTGCTAGAGCTGGATTCAGTGTTGGAGCCAGATCTTTACATGGCTGAAGTTGTAAGAGTAGGTGAGATCTGTAAGGAAGAGATTCGATTGTGAGAAGTACTGAAGGCACTGAAGGGGTAGCTCTGGAGCATAATCAGTCTGAAAATCAGAAGCAAAATGACGTGAGGTAGAGAAGTGATTTCCGGAAAGGGAGGAAGAAAACGATACTATGTAGTATCATAGAAAAAGTCAAATGAAGAATGTTTTCAATAAGGAAAGTCAACAATGTAAAATGTCGTGGGGCGACAGTGACATTCAGTTCTGCAAATTCAATGGAGGGGGTATTAACAATCAGTAGAGAATGTTACTTAAGGAAGGAATAGTAGTAGTATTTTGGTGATGTCTGTGCCAGGGCTCCTCTAGTAGCAGCCTTGCAAGGAAGCTGTTATAAACTCCAAGTTTACAGCTGAGAGTTTTGAAGCTCAGAGCAAAACTTCAAAGGAAACCTAACTGGTCAGTGAGAAACTTTGAATTTGAACTCAAGTACTAGAAAAGCAAAACAAAACTGTACTGTGTAAACACAAAATGAAACAGTCATACTGAAAAATTCTGAAGGCATTTTTTGTGGTAATCAAAAATGATTTATGTGGGTTTTGCTTTCTTGTTGTTGGCACTTTTTAAATATTAAGAAAGAATTTTTAGATGAAACACATATATAATGTAGAAGCTTTGAGCTGTGAAATCAATGTACGTTTTAGAAGAAAAAGATTTGTGTTTTATATTGGAGATAGAAGTCATAAAATATTACTGTGAGAATGAATAAATCCCTGTATTTAACTAGATGCTTTTCAAAACAGGAATCCTGAAAAAAATAGCACTTAGTAAAGTTACCATTAGCTTTCAGAAGATGGACTTTTGTCCATAATCCTATTTTAATTATACTATTGGTGTATCCTAATTGACACAGTGTAACTTTTGCATTGTCAGTTCTTTATGTCCTTTTGTTACTTTTTATGTGAAGTGAATAATAAAGAAAATGTAGATGCTGCAGTATGTAGACAAGAGGGATTTTAGGGGCGCCTGGGTGGCACGCGGTTAAGCGTCTGCCTTCGGCTCAGGGCGTGATCCCGGCGTTCTGGGATCGAGCCCCACAGCAGGCTCCTCTGCTATGAGCCTGCTTCTTCCTCTCCCACTCCCCCTGCTTGTGCTCCCTCTCTCGCTGGCTGTCTCTATCTCTGTCGAATAAATAAATAAAATCTTTAAAAAAAAAAAAGAGGGATTTTAGCCTAATATTTTCTCTGTCTGACCTTTGAGAAGTCTCTTTATCTCTGTTTTGCTATTTACAAGATAAGAGGTTTGGATCAGTTCATTGTTTCTCCCACTTTTTTTCCACTGAGATACACATGATGGGTGATATTTCATGAGCAACATACTCACAGTCATACGGCAGATTGTGATTATAGACTTGAGGAACAGATGGTCTAGGCTGCACATTCCTGGTGTGAGTTCTAACTCCACTCTTCTCTCTCCCACTCAAGAATTCATGTCAGAAAACAAAATGAGGGTGACATTGTTAAAGAGGTAACTCTAAATACATCCTAGTTGTTTTCTTAAAAACCTTATTTTCATACTTTGGCATCTAAAGTTTTAATTTTTAACAAATTGTGAAACACCTCATAAATAATATTTTACCTGTGGTGGGTGGTAGCTTCATGTTCAAAAATTGATGTATTAGGTGTTCTCCAAAGATTTTTTTTCTAGTTCTAAATCTATTTAATGATACAATTCTGTTACTCTCAAACATTTCCAAAAGGTCTAATTCTTTGGTTATTCTACTTGCAGGTTTTTATTGGTAGAAATTACATGAATTAATAATACCATGTACATGATATAGATTCAGAAATGTTGAGTGAATTTATCAACAAGTTAATTTTCCTTTTCTAGATATAACACTAATTCAGAATTTGTTTTCTTGTCCCTTAGTAGAACATATACTTTTGTGTATTTCAAAGATTGGTGCTGAGAAAATTGTGTTTGTGGCATTCTGATTGTTACTTTCAGAAATCTGTCATGACTGTCCTCTTCTCTTTGATAAAATAATTTAAAATTTTGCATTTGTCCACAGACTAGATGAGATAGGAAATGCACTAATTACCTCGAGAAGTAGTAAAAAGTCTGAAGACACTACTAGTACTATTTTCTAATCATTTGTTGTTTCTTAAACATTATGGGATAAATTATACACGTATTTCTCTGTTCATGTTCATTTATTCCACAAATGTTTATTGACTATTTACTGTGCTGGCTATGTGCCAAGCGATGTGACTAGCAGTTCTTAAAGTGTGGGCTGAGGAACCTTAGAGTCTGTGAGACCCTTTCAAGGGAATTGCAAAGTGAAAACTATTTTCATACAATACTAAGACATTATTTTCCTTTTTCATTGTGTTGACGCTTGCACCGATGTTGGAAAAGCAAAAGTGGGTAACATTGCTGGTGTCTTAGTATGAATCAAGATAGTGGCAACAGGGGCACCTGGGTGGCACAGCGGTTGGGCGTCTGCCTTCGGCTCAGGGCGTGATCCCGGCGTTCTGGGATCGAGCCCCACAGCAGGCTCCTCTGCTGGGAGCCTGCTTCTTCCTCTCCCACTCCCCCTGCTTGTGTTCCCTCTCTCGCTGGCTGTCTCTCTGTCTGTCGAATAAATAAATAAAATCTTAAAAAAAAAAAAGATAGTGGCAACAAACTTTATTAGTAGTCATTCTGTTCTTTATTAACATACACATGGGGGGGGGAGCCACTTTCACATAAGAATGTCCTTGATGAAGTAGTAACATTTATATTTATATTAATGTTACTAAATCTTGACCTTGAGTACATATCTTTGTAACATCTGTGTGAAGTAATGGGAAATACACTTTTATAAAGGGCTTTTCCATACCAAAGAACAGTGGTTGTCTCCAGGCAAAGCTCTCGTGCGATTGTTTGAAACACCATCTTACTTGATGAAATGAGCAATAGACAAACTGTGGTTATTTAGACTAGGATATTTGGCATGCATTTTCTTAATGAATGAAGTGATTCTGTCACTTTAAGGAAAACAACTGTCAGTATTTGTTGGCAATGGTAAATTGGAGCCTGCAAGGTAAAAAACAAAATTTTGGAAAACTTAATGTTTACCTCTGTGAGCTCTTGCTTGACAGCTTCTCAATACTTAAAAGACTTTTCTGATGAGATCAGTGGTGATATTAATGAATATGATTTTTGATATTGATATTAATGAATATGATTAATGAATATGATTTTTGATATTGATAATGAAATGTGTCAATTTATGAAAGATCTGCATAATCCAGTGAACCAATATTTTTTAAATCAACTTTGCATGATGTAACAAAATCATGCAAAGTTAGAAGATCCATTCAAAACGCAAGATAAATCATTGAGCTTTAATGTAATTGTATGAAAAGTTTATTGATAATAGTTTCAGACTATCATTTGTTGAGTTTTGGTATAGTATCAAAGAAGAATATCTATAATTCTCTGAAAAAGTCATGAAAATATTCCTCCCTTTTCTAAGAACTTACCTGAGCGAGGCAAGATTTTATTTGTATATATAGTTAAACCAAAGCAATTTATCGGCAACAGATTGAATGCCGAAGTAGACATGAGAATCCTGTTGTTTTTTTGTTAAATCAGAAGTAAGAACTCATGTTTTGGATAATACAGTTATTTTTCACTAAAAATGTCATTTAAAATATGTATTTTTATTGTTGTTTTTAATGGAATAAGCAAATATTTTTTAAATTACTCAGTTTTAATTGTCACTATAGTAAATATTGATAGGTATAACCATATAAACAGAAGACATCTTGAGTCCTTGATAGTTTTTAGGAGTGTAAAGAGATCTTGAGATCAAAAGTTAAAAAATGGCTAACCCCAGAGATATATATATTTTTAAAAAGTTCTTTATGCAGCCTTTCTTTGGTTCCCAACACCCCCATATTCCTGCCACTCCCTCCCCCAAAATTGGAAGCAATATTTCTTTCCCTGCAATTCCATGTACTTTATTTCTACCTCAATTAAGGCATTTAGGGCCTGTGTTATGTTTCCATCTAGGCTAGTATATTTTTTGATGGCACAGACTATATCTTACATTTTTGCATAGTCATCTGCTCTTAATACATGGTTTTCCATAGGAACTTATATAGATGAACTGAGTAGCTTTTATAAATTCTTAAAAGTGTGATCTCTAAATGGCTTGGAAGATTGACTTAGAATTCCGAATAACCAGAGTTCTGGCTGTTTCTTATAACAAATACAAACAGATTTTTGCTTAACTAAAGGGGTGCCCAATTCTAGCTAATGGCCTGTTGGTTGCAAGAAGTAAATGACTAATTGCACATTCAACAAACATTAGTTGAACAGAACTGTACTAGGCACTGTGCTGATAAGAACAGTATTTTTATAGAACTTTATAGTAGACATTTAGATTAGCAGTTCCCAAATGCTGGCCCATGATAGTTTCTTCTTTTCATAATGAAATGAGAAAGGCAACAATAATGAAAAAATTTCCCCAGAAAACTAAATATATCCTGCTCAGAAATTGTTTTCCTCGTTCTTGGTGTTAACAGGCTTTCTTTTCTGAAAGAAAAGAAAATCTTTGGTGAGATTAGGGCTTGGGGCTTTTTGTTTTTATTTTGTCCTTATTTGACAAAAGTCGAATTTGTCAGCTCTCTGTTGACCCCAGTGGTTATCAGGGGATATTTTACTAGCCTGTGGAAAACCACTGATGTAGACATTCCTTTGGCATTTATTGGAAAGAGATTTGACCTTTAGGTTTGACACTTTAAATCCACTAGGACAATCAGCTCATTTATTCTGGAGCTAATTACCAACTTTGTGAGTTCTCCGGATTCCCTGTTTATACCATCTTTCTTTGGCAATTTATTGTTCAACTGCAAGGAAACAAGTAAAAGGAAATAAAAATAAACTCAAACCAAAAACCAACAAACTAATTTTAGTCAAGTTTTTGGGTGGCAGAGTTCTGGGGGTGGGGGGAAGATGGAGAAGTAAAAATTTTTTACCAAAATAAGGCATTTGAATTATCTTTGGATCTCAAGTCAGATTGCATTTTCAACTTCCCAGCTCTTTATAGGAACTGCTAATTCTTGTGAAAGAACCAACTGGTTTTAGTTCAAATTATCACCTTTAAACACCATTAGCAGTTGAGATGGCAGAGATGACAAGGTGGGAAATGGTGATCCATGGGGTCAGTCACATATGTAGTCATTCTTTCACTCAGTACATCATGGCTGTTGGGTGCCAGGTACTGGGATACAAAGACGAGAAAGAAAGTCCCTCTGCTTAGGAACTATATAATCTAGAAGAGGGAGACAGGGATGTAAGCAATCAGTGCCCTAAAAATTGTTGTAGGGGATGTGATCGCATGCTTGGTCCATAAGCGGGTACCAGAATGGGAGAGGTTAGGAGTGGTGACAAGGAGAGTAAGGATATGGAATGAAGAAAGACGTGGAGGTTTTTCTATGGTCAAAACCATTTGAGACGCACCAGTTGAGACAAGTTAAGCAGGTATTTATTAGAAAGCCTCTTGGATTCTTTACATTGGGCAGCATTTCCACAACTATTTGACTACAGCCTTGTTTGAAAGTTGTATCTCCCGTTTCTCAGAACAGGGTTTGGGAAGCCCTGAACTATGCTTTGGGGAACCATCAAAAAGTTTTATTCAGAAAAGTAGACAATTATGTAATCTAATTCTTTTTTCTCTTTTTTAAAGATTTTATTTATTTATTTGACACAGAGAGAGAGCACACGCAGGGGAAGCGGCAAGCAGGCTCCCTGTGGAGCAGGGAGCCCGAGGTGGGGCTCAATGGCAGGACCCTGGGATCATGACCCGAGCCGAAGGCAGATGCCTAACCAACTGAGCCACCCAGGCTCCCCAATCTTATTCTATTCTTAATACATAGTGTGCTACTACTCATTAGGCGTTGTTCAACCAGTGTTTTAAAACACCAGATTATGTCCAAAATGATGAACTAGGTAGTCTGGGAAATTAGAAAGATGCATAGGACATGTGTCTGGCATTAAAAACATAACATGTTGATTATTTATAAATGTTTTTCTGCTATGCAATTATTTGCATTTGTCAAAGGCAAAACAAAAGTGAGGGAGTTGGGGACAAACTTGGAGAATTAGAGATTTTTCTGAATGTCCTAACTCAGTGCTAATTTCTACAGGGTGTTTAATGCTCTTTCCTCAAAGACTGTCACCCCTCAGATGCATATGCTTCTCTTGCCTCTTTTTGGACTAGGATTGTTTCTGGCTAGGATACTTACTCAAGCGGCACAGGGAGTGTAAAAGGAAGAAATCTGCCAAATTGAAACTTGAATTTTTTTCGGGGCATGGCAAGGGTGTGCAGATGTTGGGTTTTTTGGCCTCAAAAGTACGATATTATCAACATATTGAAGCTTTGGTATATTCAAGTGGAGTCAATTCTAGGCATCTTTTGGTGATGTCCTAAAGGTGTATTCAAGAAGTTTAGAGAAAAATTTTGAAAGTGAAAGAGAAAGGGAAGTTGCATCTGGTGGAACAGAAAGAGCAAATGTAGAAATCTGAGAATGTCTCAGACTTTTTTCTTCCTTAACTCCTTACTCATTTCACCTAGTGTCAAGGCAGAGAATCTTCAAAGAATCTTCTTGAGTTAATTGAATCCTTATTAAGTGTTTATTATCAGCCTCATTATCTAGTAGGGAAACAGAGTCAGAGTTTTTAGAGTGAGTTGGTCCAGCCTCAGGCTCTTCATTGCCACTTGGTTGTGATCAATAGCACTGATGGCCTGTGTTCAGATCTGTTAAGTCATTCAGTCCAGTTACGTAAGGGCCTGGTCCTCAGTGGCTCTAGGATTTTAGTCAAGTTATTTAACCTCTCTATGCCTCAGTCTCTACATCTAAAAATGGGAAATGATGGTGTGCTTCTCAGAAGGCCACCCACCAGGCTTAAAAGAGCTAATAAATTGAAGTGCTTAGAATAGTGCCTGCCACATGCTAAGCGTTTCATCAATGATTATCCTTAGGAAATCTTTATCCTGCCATTTTTGTTAGGGTGATAATTTACTATGGAATGGTTTAAAGAGTAGTAAGTTTTGTGGCCTAAAAGAGATTCTGTCTTTGGAGACTCTAAATAGGATTGGGTATAAACGGACTGTTAGAAATATCTAATTCATATAATTTTAAAATATAACAAGTATTCGTACATGTAAATAATAATAGCTAACATTTGCTGAGCATATACTATGTGCAAGGAGTTGTTCCAAGTGCTTTTTACCAATTCACTTATTTTAGAGTTGAGGGAACTGAGGCACTAAGGGGTAAGCAGTTTGTCCAAGGTAACACAACTAGTTAGGGACAGAGCCGGGGCTCCCACCCAGGGCATCTGACCCCAGAGCTCACACACATCCACTGTGATACCCCATCTTTTGTGTTCTGTATTTTAGATCACTTTGTCAAAATGTTTAATTTCATTTATTGCAAACATAAGTGGAAAACATTAAAAATGAATTGTGTTAAATCACCTCAGCATAAAGATATTTCTTTTTCTGTTCTAGAGAAGGATTGTTCTTGGCATCACATGTTAGAGCCATATTAATAACTATGATTCTTTTGGTCCATTGATGTATAAGATTATGTGTTGGGTTTCACCAAGGTGTCCAGATGCATGCGTCCATTTTTTAAAACTGTTTTTCACTTTCCATTTTAGCAACATATTTTCAGAGTAGTGTGTAAGTAATGTCACTTTACATGCATTTAGCTGCTTTTTCTGCTATCATTCGGCATTAAAAAATTAGGGTTATATCAAATCTTAGCCTGTGAAACGTGGGCTTTGTAGGATTTTAAAATAGAGAACATTGTGATGATTCATGCTTTTTGCATTCTTCAGTGTAAAAATACTGGACTGTTCTAAAAGTTACCGATCGTTTTAGTTGCTGCACTTTCTTGGTGCTGACTAAGGTAACACTTTATGGGTTCTCTTTTAAAGAAAACTGGGCAAAACTAATTTGCCACTAGATGGAGCCCTGGCTATTTGGGTAGAAATACATGCAAGAGCCTGGACATTAAATCACGCAGTCACGTCACGCTGGAGGGCCCCTGGTATTTGAGGCCCTCAGCTTTTAATTGTAGAATGCATCTTTGTTCTTTGCCTGACCTGCAGAGTGACATCACTCCCTTTCTTCCTGTGCTCTGGCTTTGACACAAGCCAGATGGCTGAGGCCATCGGTAGGCGCGCAGGCCGCCTGGTACAGCAGTTGATGAAACAGGGTAGGAAGACGTTTTATGGTCAGCTGTGGGAGCACAATGAGGCTCCAGCTTTGCTAAGTGATTACATTTATCGTGCACACTTTATTCCTCTTAGAGAAGGTCACAAGGAAAAAAATACATTTTTCTTTATAGCGTTGTGAGGTATAGACCTTTGATCTTTTATTAGTCAGTAGTCTGCTCCAAAGGAATGCTCTTTTCCCTGCTCTGCAGTCACTCGTGAAAATGACATGTTTATTTATGTTTAATGGTTCTTTTCAGCTGTGCATTGTGATACTTACCTTCCCTCTGTCTCCCTTTTGTCTCCAGTGAGTAACACAAAAATGTTTTAGTTTTGTAGTGAGTTTAGTTTGGAGAAGTCAGAGTTCAGGTATGTTAATACAAGCAGATTTCTGTCAGATATACTCCAGAGTGATTTGGTAAAATATATTACTGTTTATTACGTGTTTGTTCTTCAAGGATGTCAGAAGAGACCAGGAACAGACTTTTATTCTGGGGGGATGAGGGCCAGGAAATGAATAAGACATTCATTTTACATCCATTTTTGGACATGTAGTGGTTAAGGTCACTTATAATGCCAGTTTAAAATAAATTATTAAAAGTTAGTATTAGTTTCGGTTTTTTCCATCTTCATTTGACATTAATCTTTAGCAATTGAAAGATTGTACAAAACTTTAAGAAAATCCTGAGCTTTTCTCTGAAGTTTAAGACACAATTTTGAGATTCTTCCACATAGATACATTTCCAAAACCTTTAAAAACATTTTTACCTTTTTAAGGTTAGGTTGTAAATATTATTCACAGAATGGACCTTGAAATTATAAATGATAAAATCGAATGAAAATTCATATTTGCTATGCTTTGCTCAAACTTAACACTTTCTAAAGTGAAGTCTCCTAGTTGTAGGTTATTTGGTTCTCTATAAAAGCAAAAAGAAAAGAAAAGAAAAAAGAAACTCTAACAAAATGCATCTCTTAATCTTCCAATATTTTGCAGTCTTCTCCAGGGAGGGAGATTTACAAATAATTGCTGGAAGGAGGCAGCATGGTGTAAGGAAAGAACATGGCTTTGCAGTGAGATATAACAGGGTTTTCTAATCCTTTTTCCACTGGTTATTTGCTTTGTGCCCTTGGACCTTTGAGCCTCGATTTCCTCACATATTATTGAGGGATAAAACCTACCTCCTAGGTTTATTGTAAGAATTAAATGATACAATGTGTATATGGGGCCCCAGACAGTTCCTGTCACATGGTACGAACTCACTCCATAAATGCTAATTCTTTTCAAATGTTTCAAACTTCGTCTCTTTTCTGACCTCTTGCAAAATGTGTTCGCAGATTACACTTTTATATTGTGTGTATTTTATTCATAAGATATAAATAAGTCTGGGTTGAAAGTAAGCTCACCATCTGAAAAATAGGCATTTGAAATTTATTACCGCTGTGTGTATGGGTTCAGTTCCAGATAAAACCGTAACCATCAATTGTGCAATGAATGTGTTTAACATTTGTGATGATTTAATTTGTTTTTGTTTTCTTTTTTCTCCTACTCAGCTCTTGCCCCTGTTCTTTGCCTCTCGTTCTGTTGGTGAAGATATCACAGTGATGTCTGCATTCAACCTGCTGCATTTGGTGACAAAGAGCCAGCCAGTAGCCCTGCGAGCCTGTGGGCTTCCCTCAGGTTGCTGCTTCTTGTCCTGTACCTAGTGAGGGCACTGGTCTGGGTGGGTGTTTCTGCTGCAGGAAATGATACACCAGAATGCTTTGCTAAGTTTCGTTTTCTTTCACTTGGGCCCTAATTTGAAGACGGAAATTGGTTATAAATCACCACTCTACTTTGAGTAACATTCATTTCCACAATCCTTGTAACCCTTGGAAACGTTGTCCAGTTTCTTTGCTCAGTCTATAATTGTCACTAATATTTCATGATATCTTCTTGTTCTTTAATGCACACTACACATCTGAAAATCATAATGTTCATAAGAGGCTGCCCCAAATCACACAAACAGGATATTCATCTTGTTCAAGGATAATGACAATGCTTTTCATTCCACATGTGGCCATTACTTTGGGAAAGGAAAAATGAAAATGAACAACTTTAGTATAATAAAGTTACTTATTTATTATAGTTAAAAAGAAATGATGTTCTACTTAACAATGATGAAATAAACAGAACAAAATCAGCATGTGTCAGCTGGTTCTTAATTTAGAACCACTATACTTTTAAAAAATGTGATTTTAAGCATGTACACAAATGAGGCATGAAAGTCCAAAATTTCATTATGTGCCTATAGCGTAAATTTAATGTTTTAATTTTATTATGAAAATCACAATGGTCAGATATTTTCTGTGAACATTATTTTCAATATTATTTGTATTTTCTACTAATGTACATATCTCTATTACTATATTGTATAGAGAATTTAATTCCAACTCATTAAACATTCATTGAATATTAACTGTGTGTGCCAGGCATCATGTGAAGCAATGATAAACAAGATCAAGCTGATTTCTTTCACAAGCACAAGGTGGAAAGGGCATTGTGTGAGAACAATTGAACCATGTGGTGAGAGGACTAAATAAAAGGTGTTTATACCTGGGATGTTTGAGGAATTCAGAGAAGGATGGCCCTAGCTCTTGGGTTTAGGGGCAAGATTTTGGTAAAGGAGAGAAGGTCTCTGAGGTTTAAAGGAGGGCTTCATGGAGGATTATAGTTTTTAAGCTGAATCTCAGTCTATGAACATCAGTTAGCCAAAGAGTGGGAAGGAAAATTCTAGGATATGGAGTAGCATGGGTAAGACATGAAGGCCTGAAAGAGCAAAGTATGGTCAGTGAGATTCAGGTTATTTAATATGGATAGCTTGGGTGGGTGAGGCAAGTGCAAGAGGCGAGGAAGGAAGGTAGCCAAATCATGAAATGCCTTACATGATGTTTTAAGGAATTTAAGTCTTGGGGAAGGGAGGAAGGGGAAATAACATGACTTGATTTGCATTTTATGGGGATTATTGATTTAGTATGGTGGAAGGTCAGTGCTGGTTCCATATGTTTCTATGAGAAGGCTGGGATGGCAACTTGATTCGAAGGGTGGCTAAGGCCTTTGTCTGGAAGCTGTATTTGAGTAGTAAACATCTGTTTGTTCTTTTAAAAATAGATTTTATGTCTATTTGTGATGACTTAAGAAGCTTATGAAGCTTAATGCATGACTCTTTCAGTTCTTTTGCCTCCCTGAGCCAGCCATGCCCCTGCAGTGCCCCCACAGAGAACATTGGACGAGTATGAGGCTGGAGGGACTCATGAAATGCTGAGAGTCCTAGCAGTGGTCATTACAGTAGATTTGGAAAGAAGGTGGATGGGGGTGCCTGGGTGGCTCAGTCAGTTAAGCACCTGACTCTTGATTTCAGATCAGGTCATGATCTCAGGGTCTGGAGATCGAGTTCCGTGTTGGGCTCCATGCTGGGTGTGGAGTCTGCTTGGGATTCTCTCTTTCCCTCTCCCTGCGCCCCTCTCTTGCTCCCTCTCTCAAAACCAAAACCAAAACAAAACAAAAAAAAGAAAGAAGGGAGATGGAGTTGAGAGATTTTTAGGTTGTAGACTGACAGGGTTTACCTGCTGAATTGTATATGAACTTGAGGGAGAGCAGCAATCAATGTAGTCCCCGTGCCAGGTGGAACTTTTTCCTAAGTATATACTATATATGACAGTGGGACTATGAAAGTTATTTAGTTTATACATAACCATGTTTTCCACTGAAAAAAGCCCCAAAGTGTGAGAACACCGGTAATGTTCTGTAACATGAGTTTTCTATACACAGAGGAGCCTACGTATTTCTGGAGACACCATATTAATTAATTAATTAATTAATGGTGTATTCCTCAAGATATTAGAATCATGGAATTGAAGGATTTCATAATGAAATTGTTTAATTGAGGTATAAGTATCTTTAAATTTTTGTATCAAAATGATTTAAGAATAAGTTCAACAAAGCTGATAATTCCTAAGCAGTCACCATTACCGTATAGTGCTTAAACACAGATGTTCTGGGGTTTGACTGATTTGAAGTCTGGTTTTGCTACTTAACTAGCTATGTACCTTGGCTTCCTCGTTTGTAAGATGGGAGGTAATAATAGTTCTTACCTAAAAGGTAGCTGTGGGGTGAAATAGATTAGGATGTGAAAAGTGCATAGAACAATGGCTGGGATTTAGGAGTAAATCACCATATATAATATAGCACCATAATATAAAGCACCATATATAAATGTTCACTGAGTTCACTATAGATATCTCTTTCTATCTATCTATCTATCTATCTATCTATCTATCTATCTATCTATCATCTATCCATCTATGTATCTATCATCGATCTATGTATCTTTGTATTTTCTTAGTACAGTAGACTTTTAAGATATATAAATATGTCCTATCTTTCATTTAACTATTTTCACTTTAATAGGAACCAAAAATGCACTTTCTGTTTGAGAAATAATCATCTCAATCTGTTGTTTTTATCTCTTTCCTTTACTTATACATCCTGCCGAACCAGAATGAAAGTCCAATAAATATACATGTGTCTTTTATTCTTACTATCCAGTACTGATGGAAGCCAAAATGTCTGTCTTTCTGGCTTGCAAATCCATTTTAGTTTGATAGGTGAATTGGCTAGAATAGTATTCAGTAATGCCTTAGTCATTCAAGCACTCACTTTTAAAGCATTATGAAAGTCGGTATTTCCAGCGTTTATACACTTTATGACTTGAATTTTAGTAAAATCATTGCCATCCATTTCTCTAACAGAATTGTATTCTTAGAAATACAGGAATGTTGAAGAAATTAAGTTCAACAGTAATGAAACAAGCTATATTTTGAAAACTAACAGTGAAGTTGAAGGGGGAATGCTCGTCCCTATTACTTTGTGTAAGTAGGGAGGGAGGAGGTCAAAATTGGAGATATAGGAAATTAAGGTGAAAGTCTGGAGTCTTGCTTTAATTTACTGTTCCCTGGTCAAAACACATTACAACAAAAATCTCTGTAAATCAAAAAGGTTTCTGCTCCCTTAGCCAGTACCCTACTAATTTCAGGTATTATTTAATACAAAATAATTCCAGAACTAAAAAATAATTGGAACAGGCTCTTAAAATTGATTATAACTGGATTGACCTGTATGAAGGCCATATCCCAAAAGAGTGATCTATCATTTTTCAGCTTTGGCTTCCTTTACTTCTTATTTTTTAATAAAGCATAATTTTAATTTAGAGCTTATTAAGTGCATCTGAGTATGGTTCACTCATGTTTGCAATTAAAGTTAATTTCTTTCTCTCTCAGAATTTTTTCTAAATTTCCTATAACAGTTTCATTTCATATTAAAAGAGTCAGAAAACTCCTAACCACAGCCCTATCATTAACTTGTGTGACCGTGAACATGACTGTAAACCTCTTCAGATCTCAGTTTCTTTATCTTTAAAACAAGAATTCAAATTAGATCATCTCTTCAGTTCTGAGATTCTGTGATTTTATTAACTGTTATTTGTTTTTACTTTTGGCTCTGGCTTAATCAAATCTGGAAACCCAGTACTAATTAATGGCTGGGAATTTATAGAAAAATCTGCTAGGTTGTGGCGGGAGGACAGAAATCTTTTCCACGTTTGAACATTAGAATTCCTTACCACTATATCAAGACTGAAGCATTATCTGAGGAGGGATTAGGAAGCACAACTTCATACAGAGTTTCAGTGCTTGATAAAAATTAAGTCTAATTGTAGCTTAGACTAGATAGCATGGTAGCTTTCAGCCAAGTGAGAGTATTTGTCTAAATAGTACTAATTACAGTGATAAATTATACTTTTCTCTAACATCATACACATAATATGTGGTCGTTACTTGACTTCATTGGCGTACTTAACAGTCACCATGAATTGAAGAGCCACATGGCTGTTATGTAGTTTGTAAAGATATCATAATATTCTAATGTAGAAATTAGAAGTCTTAAAGAGAGATATTTTGCAAATGATGTTTGCAAGTCACAGGATATCGTCTGTATAACTAGGACTCTCCAGAGCTTAGCACAATCCCTGGCACTTAATAAATATTTGTTTAACGAATAAATAAACATTTGGAAAGTTTACATGTAGGTGAAGTGATAGCTATAACAGAGAGCACACATTTATTTGAGACTCTTTTACATGGGAAGATTAAAAGTGAAGTTCATAGTTTGGTTGCCTTTTGAATATATTATGAGAAACAATTTCTTTTCTCTTTTCTCACTTTGTTGCATTTAATACAATACAGTTGATATCGTAGGTAAAAAAAACATTGTAACTAAACAAAGAGCAAAAAAGTTGTAACATGGATTCATTGTGTATTATCCAGACTAGCTTTTTACTTTTTCTCTCAAACAGTTTGAGTTTTAGTGGTAGATAAACTGTTTGAGGAAGGGAATAAGTACATATTATGCTTATTATGAGAATTAAGAATTCTGGCTCTTTTGATCACTTTTCTCTGGAACGAGTTAATGTTTTTTGTTATGCTTTAAATTTTCCATTTGTAAAGAGGAACTACAACAGACATGCACCAAAGCAACATCCATAAGTAAGAATAACTACTATCCAAGTTAGCTGGCGACAGTTCATTAATAGCATCTGATGTTATATTTATTTACCTTTAAAAAAAAATAATTTAAGTCATCAGTGTGCTTGCTGTTCATCTACTGCATAGATTGGCTTTCCATGCCAGTTTTATTTTTTTTAACGTTTTAGGGTTATGAAAAGATGAATCACCTCCATGACTCTTTAATAAAAGTTATGACTCTCCTCCCTCAGAAAGTACACCTGTGAGCCTACACACAATTTTTCACGTAATTTCATTTTTTTGTCAGATAGGTTTCTTTTGTTAGAATCTGTGTTCTAAACAATATACATGATACCAACATAAAAACTGATTAGAACATAGTATATCTGATTTCGTTATTGATAACCACCAATGGAGTTCTCTCCCACGTGTTTAGATTAATGTCTGCCATTGTTCAGTTTCACCACTGTCTTACAGGCTCATCTTACCTAACTTCTTTGATTATATTAAAAATGCTTTGGGGGAGATTTTTTTTAAAGAAACATAATATTTAAAAAAAATACATACAAATTTCAACTCACATAATTCACAAAATAATTTGCAATTAATTGATTGAATTGTACCCGCTTTTTCCGGTAGATGGCACTAGATTTACATTCTTTCACAGCATGCACGTGTTCTGATACCATTAGCACATAGGTGCATTGTGAGAACTTAAACAAAAGTATGTAAAGAATATCCAGTTAAGAACATATGGATTTCCAAACCACAAGTTTTTCTGCTTATATTATGTTCAAACAATATTTGTAGAGTGCAAAACCTTTTTCCATTTTCAATAGGATTCCAAGTCCCTTATGCTTGGACATCTCATCGAAATTGTCTTTCATGTATAGACTTTCTATAAACTAAAACAAGTTTTCATAAATTAACTTATCTTAAATCCAAATAGCTGATTTAACAGTAATTTATAGCATTATATGCAACTACATTTTCTTCAGCAGACCACCCAAGAATGAAAGAAAATTATACATTTTGTTTTGCTATGTTTTAAATTTTTATAGAATCTTAAAAATGTTATTAGTTTAACATGTTGATTGTTAAGCATGAATTAAAATATTTTTGGAAACTAAGAAAAATTATATTTAAAATGTTGAGTAATGAGTACTCTGATGCAGCTATATTTTTTCTAAAACAAAATGTTTTGGTAGCTCTATAATATAATAAAGTTCTAATGTTGATGTTGAAAACTTGCTGTACTACATATAAATACCATATCAGTTTTAAAAATTATTTGTGCACAAGGCTAAATTATTATAGAATAATACATCTGTATGAATAAGGTGTTGGGCATATGGTTTGTTAAATGTGGATTTTGTTAATTTTTAATTAAATACGGAATAAATTTTTCATATATACATTAATAATTATAAAATATGTAGCAACATCTAGTAGCAACAGAGATAAAAATGGGCATGAACAAAAGATAAAACAAATTTTAGTTTGAGAAATTCACTGGTCAACTAATTAACAGTGACTGTAAAGAATATAAAATGTATTATGAATTCTGAAAACAAATGATAATTCTGCAGGGTTAGATTATCTAGACCATATAGACTTTTGGGGAATCTTATAAGTTGAGTTATTAGATGTTTATCTATCTAAACATGTTCACAAGAATACTACCTATCAGATCATATAGAAGGATTTATTCAAACAAGCCTGAGCCAAATTTTGCTCTCTACAAACATGTTTAAGAAGAAATGAGGCCTATATGGCAGTTCACAAAGACTCACTAATATTGGGACTAGATACTTGATGAATTGCCATTGTCAGTCTTTTCCAGTTTATAACTTCATCCTGAACATTTTATTTAGAGGTTGAATTTCTCATGGCTGCTTTTGCTAGATACATTTCAATTTAAAATGCTTTAAAAAAGATTTTACTGAGATGCAATGGCAAATTATTTCTAATTATTTTCTGTGCCTTTGCATTTAAAATCAACCATTTATTTAAAAAATTAAAATTTCCATTTATTTCAATTCCCTAATTTTTTCTTTTCTTTCTTTACATTAGTGTATTTGCACTTGTATTAGCCACTTAAAATGTATGTTATAAAAAAAATATACCTGGGAATGACAAAGATATCAGTTATTTAGATGATTTGTAAGAGCTATACGTTTATAGAATTTAAATTTATTTAACTACTATGGTAAGCATTTCCTTCAACACTAAATATATTATATTCAGCCATATAATTGCAAGGAAAAAATGGAGTGCTAATTTAAATCATTAGATTATTTGAATTTTAAGTAAGCAAAGAAAATCCAAAATTCCATAGCTATAGATTTTGTTTTGTTGTACAAGTGCATTTTGTCTCACAGAATGAGACAGCTATTTATATTATATTCCATTTTGATTAATATTTTAATAGTTTTTGTTCAAATTTTAGATAACACTAAGTTTCAGAGCTTACTATCCTATTACTGGTATTGATGAAGAAACAGATTGGAAGCTTAGTCTGTATTTACTAGCTTGTTTCTACTACTGACTTGCTTTCTGGCCACATGAATGTTTTATGCCTTTTATTCCTGTTCTTCATCTGTAAACTGAGAATGACATATCAATCTTGTCAAATCTTTCACAATTAGACATAACCCTCACGTATTAAAATTATCTCATATTTCCCAGAGATTTATTCTGTGCCACTTTAATCCCTGACTGTAATGGGGAATAAGCTGGAAAAATTAAAAAAGGAGGGGGTGGGACATTAAATATGTCTGGGAAAGTGATGGGTTTGATTGGCCAAAATCTATTTCTAATGTAGGAAAATCCTTGGTTCCTGCAAAGTAAGTTTTGGTAGAGATTTTTTTTGCCTCTAGTTCACTACTACATCTCAGCCACTAGAATTGTGTCTGTCACGTAATAGGTGTTCAATAAATATTTGTGGCATGAATGAATGGGTGTAAATAAGTAGCATCCTCTTATGTATCAAAATAATGCCACATTGTAAGTAATGTGACCTCTGTTTTTAAGGAATGTATATTCTGGTGAGAAAGATGACCACTTTGGGTCCAGGTTTTTGTTATCTATAGGATGAAGGAAGTTACATACTTGATGGTTTTATGATTCTACATAAACACTTCCTCCTTTGCTTTTCTACGGTGGGAGGGAGTAAAAGAAGTGAGAAGCACTGTGCTTCTTTCTGCACAGAATGGCAGACTGGCTTCTTGGAATAGGATCTGAAGCAATGTCAGTTCTTCCGAAGGATATTGAAGGAATGTGTAGATGTAATTAGCAGGAAGTGGTAGGGGTGGGGGATGGCGGCATGGGGGTGGGAATGGACTGTGAGCACATGGGTTAGTAAAAGATGGGCATGTTAAAGCACAACAAAGCATGAGTTCAAGAAAGAAATGTAATGAATGAATAAATTAAAGTAGGAACGCGGCAGACAAGAGAGCCTGGCTCTCATTAACCAGGTGTGTGACCATGTCAACTTTGTTAGACCTTGGTTTCCTCATGAGAGCTTCCTCATGAGGACTAGAAGTTCCTCATTTCCCAAATTATAACCTGAGGGACACTAATTAATACCCAGTAAAACTGATCCCATTGTCAAATTGAGAAACTGCATACTGCTATCTTTTATAGATTCTGTTTTTACATTTTATCATCGATTATCAGGATGCGGTTTAAACCATTGTGTGAGAAAATACTGTGTCATTGGCAACTCTTTACTTTTCTAGTGGAGCATAAAATAATGGTGTGTCACAATACCACATATTTAGTAATGCACATCAATATTAAGAAAATCTCTGAGAAGATCATTAAAAAACCCATGTAACCTTGATTTTTCCAATACGGTTTGACCATAGAAACTTATTCTCACCAGCCCTCTACCCGCCCCCCGCCGTCCCCCTGCAAGAACAACCTATTAGCATTTTTTCTTTTAGAGCTGGTGTTTTACAGATTACATTTTGGGGAATGCTGGATTAGGTAATCTCTTAGTCTTAAATCCAGAAACTTAATGGCATATTAGCCTATAATAGAAGATTTGAATGTGGAACTCAAGAGAGGTAATAAAGGGTGCAGAGTAATAATAAAAGAAAAAAAATTAATCTATCAACAATAATTCTTTTTTTAAATTTCACCGATTTAAAATACTAATGTTGCATTTTTTTTTTTAAGTAATCTCTACTCCCAATGTGGGGTTTGAACTTACAGCCCCGAGATCAAGAGTCACCCGCTCTACCAACTGAGCCAGCCAGGTGCCCTTAGTGTTGCAGTTTTTAAATTTAATTCCAAGACATAGCCAAAGCCACCATTTAGGAAACATCTTTTTGGAAGAAAATTTAAATACAAATAATTAAAATGGAGAGTTGAATAAATATTTAAATACAACATATACTTACTTAGTACTTATTCTTGCCCGGGCACATTGCTAGATGCTGGGAGTGCAAAGAATAACCAACCTATGTATGTACCCTGTCTTTCAAGGAGATAGTGGATAATTCAAGAGAAGCCTTATGCCTTCTTTAGTTGTCTGGGTGATAAAGAAAAATGTAAAAATTTTTACTTTTTTTCCTCCAGAATCTTTCGGATTTTTCTGGAACATATGGACTCAAATTTAGTTATTCATTGAGTGGCAATTGCAGACTTGTTTTCTGCCCATTGTTATAGAATTAATTTAGATTTTAAATTTGATTTGGGAGATAATGTAATTTTGGAAATTTACAAAGCTGAGCTCTTAGACAACATAAAATTGATTTTCTTTCTACTGAAGTATTCTTAATGTTAGATTTAAACAAAATTCTGCATCCCTAAGTGAGGGATCCTATACTTCCTTTTTGTGGATGGTTATCCCTCATCCTCCCTTTAGTCCGTGCTCCCAAGGGGGTGAGGCAGGATGGGAGAGCGAGCTATTTCTTGTAAGTCTTTTTGATTGCATGTGAAATGTAGAATGGAAATGAGCCTGTCTGTTTTTAATTTTTTTTTTTCCCCTGTATGGGCCATGATGTTCTAGTGAAGACCCATACTAGAAAAAAAAAAAATTAAAAACAGGGAACTCTAACTTTGTCAGACATTTCACATGCAATCAGATAGACTTGAAGTTAAGTGACTTTCTCTTCCACTATTGTTGATGATGGCAGTGCCTTTAAAAATTGTCTTTTTACTCATATGCTTTGCAAGCAAGAAAATGCTGTTTGCATCAAGACATGTTTTAAATATTTCCCTAAACTTAGGCTTTATGGTCTACATTAATGTAAAAATCATTGCTCTTGGTATTTGCATTACATTCTGAAGAGCTGATAAAGTACTCCAGTTCTTTTAGATACTTAAAGAATGTTGATAAAAGTATTGCTACACATGACTTCAACAATTAAAAATTTGTGACACACAAGTAAAAGATAGAAATGCAAAATGTGGTTTCTATCTTACAGAGTCATTCAGGTGAATGTTTCACCAGGATGCACATAGCGGTAAACCTCTCCATGTCTCCTATCAAGAAAGTCATGCCTTCCTACTTAAAAGAACTTACTATTAAAGGCTAGAATTTTAAACCATATTAGTAGGCCTCAGATGTTGTGGGAAATAAATGTAATCCTACTGACTTCAGTGAGAAAATGCTTGCACACATTCCTGTTAATATTAAAACTGCCTTATTTCTCAGCTCCACAATTTCTCCTCTTCCAAGTCTCAATCCACCACTTTATCCTGGTTGTTTTTGCTTTGGTAAGTTACTTACATGAAAGACCCTTTGCATTCCCTTAATCACTGGATACTTACTGTCTTGACATTGTACACATTTGGTCATACTAAATCTCAGCTTGTCTAGATGGAGTTACCTTCCATATTTGAATCTTCTGTAGCCCTCTGAGCCTATAGATACTGTTCTACAAATTATGTGAGTTTTCCATATCCCAGTTACAATTGGACCTAGTCAATCTAGAATGGGCAAAGTTTGAGAATGTTAATGTTTTCTTTGTTAACGTTCTATACACAAAATTTTGCATATGCTTTTACTATGTGACTGCACATTGTATTGATTGCTTTTTTTCTTTTTTTTAAAATATCTTTCCTGCTAGAATTTTTGCTCCCCTAGGATAGGAACCTTGACTTTTTCGTTTTTAACTTTCCAGAGTTCATCATAGTTCTTGATTCACTGTAGATGTTTAATAAGTAGTTGTAGATAATATGAATTAATATGAGGCTCAACAGTTTATATTGTCGAAGAATTTATAACCTGGGAAAATAATGTGGAAACAACTGAAGACATTTGAGAATAATTGCAAAATGCTATTTTAGCCCGTGTAAATACTACCTTGCAGAGTAAATGTACTAGTACTAAGGGTATACAAAAGAAAAGAGTTATCAGAGTAGGGATGAATTTATTCGGGTATGCAGACATGGAAGGAAAAATTGCTTGAAAGTATTTTCTCAGTTTATCTGTTCAAACCTTCAGTATGGGAACCAGAGACCAATTTTATTATTCAACTATGCTCCACTAAAACACATGGTCTTGTTTAATTCAAAAAGTTTAAAATGGTATGTTGCCTTGGCATGGTTATAATGTCCATTGATGTTAATTAGAACTCTGTGCATGCATCAATAGAATATAACTGAAACTGATCTGTAGAACTGTCTTATGTGAATTGAAAAACAGAAGGCATTCAATGTGATAATTACTATGACAAAGATGATTTTTCTCACATATAGAAAAGAAAAAACAATCTTTAGGAAGAAACAGTTGTCTCGCTTTCTGACTCCCTAAGACCTGGAGTTTTATTTTCTTTGTGTTATATTTAGGACTTGGAGGATGAATGAAATTAAACTGAACCTAAATGTAAAAATTAAGAATGTTTTTAAAACATGGAAACCAGGTTGAGGTACAAATTTTAAACTTTCTTTGGTTATGAATATTCCCTGACATCACCTACAAGAACACTGTGAAGGGAAGAGTGACTGGATTGTTCCAGAAGGGTAGCAACATCATTTGGCCAAAGGATTTTGCTCTCTGGGTCCATCAAAAATTTATCACTGAAAAACATCTATTGAGTATCCTCTTACACATGACTCCAGGTTGGGAATGATAATCTATAGTCTGAAAGGGATGGCATTAATTACACAGAGCAAGTTAACAGAGACTGCACTCTGATTCTGGGTTCAAAGTTCAGCCAGTCAGATACTCTCTGAGAGCTATTTTGAGGATAGCACTTTGCTAAAAGGATATTCCCTAACATTTCTCTTGGGAGTTAAAAACTAATGCCAGACAATGTCTGTACTAAGATATGCAATTGTAAATTTCCTGGTTTAAAAACCTATTCTTTGCATGTTTAAATGGTGGTTTTCTGCCCCATTCGCGTTCAGGTTTTGGCACGTGTGTTTCAGTTCCTTGTCTCTGTCTCTACCACTGGAGCATGAACTCAGTGTACTCATCTCTTGCATTGGCCATGTCCTCTGTGTGTTTAGAAAGCACCTCTTTTGGATATCCGTACAGCCTACTCCCTCTCTTCCTACAGAGCTTTACTCCAACGTCGTCTTCTCAGTGAGCCCTATCTTGACCACATGTTTAAGGTTACAGCCCTTAACTTCTAGCCTTCCCATCTTCTTTGCTCTGCTCAGTTTTACCTTCTTCTTTCCTATGTACTTACCGCCTTCTAAGAGGCTATCTAATTTACTTATTTATTTTCATTGTTTTTTCTCTCCCCCGCCCCCCCGCCCCGGTTTCCTGGGAGCTCAATGAAAGCAGGATCTTTATTTTGTTCACTGGTATATCCTAAGTACTTAGAATAATGCCAGCATATAGTAGGTGATCAGTAATTATTGAAGGAATGAATGAATCTATTTTACTTAGCACAGTACCTGGCACTCTGTAAACAACACTTTTGTTGCCATTAGAAAACAGTAAGAAAAAAAAGTTGGATCAGTGTTCCTGTAAGTAAGCCCTGCAACCCTATTTTCACGGAAGCCACAATATTGAGGCAAAAGTGTCATGACATCTTAGATTGCATGTTAATCTTGGGAATGTTTTTCTTATGTAGGTCTACTCTGAGGGAAAAATCAGAATTGGGTATGCTTCTATAGGCATGAAAGCTTTTCTTCCTCGTGCTTGGCATTTTTTTTCCCCCAAGCCTTTATTGAATTACTGGAATGCAAAACAAACAAACATATATGAAAAAAAATGGTTCATGGAATACATTTTACATGCTATTCTAAAAATGGACTAGATTTGGCTTTTACAAATGCCCACTTATTTAGAAATTTCTAACACTATCATATCTGGAAAGTGTTCAGCTTTCCAATATGACAGACTAATAACCAACTGAAAATTCAAAGTGGTAATGAAAATTCAAGTATACCACTTTGAAATATAGTAGCAAGCTATTTCAACATGAATTTTACTGTTTAAGCCCACTAAACTCAAAGCAAAACAAGATGGTCTTGTCATCTTTTATTTATTTAGTATCTTGGGAAAATATTTAATAGTTTCATTTTTTTTCTGATCCTAGAACCAAAACTAAAGTTATGGGATCTTTAGATCTTGTTTTGTTTTGCTTTTTCACAATGAAATGTAAGATTTATGACTTAAAAGTATTCTAAGACTTAGGTAACATCTGATTTACTTCTTAACAGGAAGTTAAAAAGCCTTTCAACGTTTTATAGACTTTGTGAGAATCCCATTTGAACCTTGTCGCTGACCCTCTGTTGAAGGAATGAACACAGGGAAAACAGACATTGGCCAGCAGACAAATGTATTTATTTTTCTGGATGTACTGTGGCGATTATTACTCTTCTCCTTTATTATCTTAAGTTGTTAGACATAGTTCTTGAGCTAAAAATAATTACATAATTTAAGAAGAAAGAAGAAAGCTGTAGCATAATTTGTCCTCACAGAATATATAATGACTATGGGCTTTACAGTCAGATAGCGTTGGGTTTGAGTTAATGTATGTATTTACTGTTTGTCCTTAGTAAGTTATTTTACAACATCTCTGAGCCTCAGTTTCTGTATCTGTAGAATGGGCATGTTGTCTACCTCCTAGAATTATTGAGAACATTAAATGTGGTTATGTAAAAATGCCTAGAAATGTGCCTGGCATATAGTAAATACTCAAATTTTAGTTTTCTTTTCTCGTAATTCTTATTTTAATAATTTTAAAAGATAATTTGTGAGAAAAATACTGTCCTAAGGGAATTATTATTGAAAAATAATTACCAATAAAATACTGCAGCACCCTGAAATGCTCAACCTGGCTACCTTTGAAAATACATTTTTAACTTCAGAATTTACCGTAATCAGAATGATAATGTGATGTTGCATTTATTCAGACAGTGTTGGCTTAGATCACTTAGATCATTGCTGTGATCCTTAGAGCAGACCTGTGAGGGTGTCAGTACATGGTCAGAGAGGCTGACTTACCTAAGGTCACATGACTGGGAAGCAGGCAGAGCCAGAACATGAACTCTTGCTGTTAAGTCTGTTTCTACTTAGAGCAAGAGCTTTCCATTGGAGCTTCAAGATAATACTGGCTTTGAGGCAGCAAGCCTCAATAGAGCAAGCGTCAATATAAAAAGAGACTTTGGGCATATTTCAGTAAATAAATACTCTTGGATGGGGTTCAAGATGGATCTTATCTATACCAAAGTTACTCTGTAGGGCCTGGTGTTACGATGACTTACCAAGGTGGCAGTGTCACTCCCTCAAACATACTTTGTGTTGCACATATACACACACACTCACTTGTGCCTTTGAAGCACTCCATTAAACATTTAAATAAAGGGAAAAAAATCTTCCCCTAACATACTTCTAAGCCAATTTAGAGGTCATTGAACAGATGTCGTATAATACTAATGTTAAATTACCCTGTGTAATAAGAAAATTATAGTTCCTAAGTGAAGATAGTGAAGGGAAACCATCCAATGAATTATTCTAGAATTTCAAAATGAAGTGATTTCTTCAAAATTAGCAGTGGCACCATATAACTTTAGAAAAGTGAGTCTGAGAGGGAGAACGGAAATCAGAGACAAAAGAGAAGCCTTTCTGTGTTTATATATGTCAGTTTGGGGTTATGATGCTAGAAGAGGCTTTCAATTGTCCAGGAAGTATATTATTAAACTATGTGGCAAGAAATTTATTAAAATCTGACTAACTGCTCACTGGGTTGTTTAATATAAAATCACAATAGCTGTTTCTAGTCTACATAGACTTCCTTTTGCTATTAGGTACACTTTAAAAGCCTAATAATTTTGAGAACATGGTACGACCGAAGAATAAAAATGTACAAAGTTCGACAACTTTAAGCACTAGCATTTCTTAAAGAAAGAAAAAAAAACCTCACTTACAGTTAGGAAACAATATTTATATTTAAGGTTGAAAAGCCAGGATATAGGAAAATTTTGCTAATTTGGAAGATGACCTTTAAGTGCACCAAAACCAAATAATTTGTAGGCTGTGACATAGGGCACATTCCTACAAAATTTGTGTGAATACTGCTTTAGTGGTTCTTGAAAGACAAACAAAGAAAGCTGGACTGAAATCTTTATCCCCCTCCCAGATAAGACAGAGTCTGACAAAAGAGCACAGCACTCTTTCAAAGCTTGCCATGAAAACGAGGTCTCTGTAGCACAGTTAATGAGATGGTTCGTAGTGGAAAAACAGTCTGTTTTTAAGAATGTTTAGATCAAAAGTAATTTCTAATCTATGAAATAAAGTCTCCTCAATACCCTTCATTCACCAGGAAAGCTTTTATGTTTGTTGTATTTACTTCAATCAGATGTTCTCAATTTTTCCTTTTCTCTCTGTACAAATACTTAACGTGGTTCGTCAATACTGACCAACAATTTTATTCTCTTTCTTCAGAAAAGAGAGATTTTTGAGGGAGGGAGAATGAAAAAGAGAGAAACATCTTTGCCTAAACGATTTGCAAGCATCTGTGCTTTAAGCTACTTTTTATGAACACTCCTTAGTAAATGACTCAAGGTAAAAAAGCAGAAAAGCATCCAATGTTAGGAAATTGCAACCCAATACCGTGTAATTTAAACCTGCAGTTGCTTCTCTTGTGCTAAATGACATACAGATGGGTAGCTTAGTTCTCTCGATTTTGGGAACACAATTGGTCTTTTTGTATGAATGAACGTATATTAACAAAAATATTTTGGACAGAATCATTTAATTCTAATTGTACAGATTTTAATTATCCGTGCCATGGAAAAGAATACGTTTAACCCAGATTTTGTCACATTAAATTTGCAATTAATGAATCTTCTTGGACAAAATCAGCAGAGATACAACCCTTCCAACTAATAGAGAAATAAAAACAGAAAGATAACTTTTAAGAAGTCTGGAGTGAATGGAGCAGAAACTCGGTTATGACAGTCAACTGAGAGGTAACAAAGAGCAGTTCTGCATTCAGGCTCTGGAGAGGCTTGCTCTGACAGGACAAACATTTCTCATCTGCCCCTCAGAAAAGATTAAAAGTGTAAGTAGTAGGTGTTTGGATAAAGCCTATGAATATGGGTAATATGGGTTCCACCGATTGGATAAAGCCTATGAATATGGGTAATATGGGTTCCACCGAGATGAGAGACCAACAAGCCATCAGTGATATGCCAGCTGTTCCTGTGGATCTTTCTAGGCCCAAGCAAGGCCAGCCTGCTCTGTGGAAGGTCAGGAGAGGCGCTGTTTCACAACCCACAGGCCTACGCCAAGGTGCGACTTTCTGTTTGGCTCTGGTTAGTTATCTTCCTGCCTCTGTATTTTCTCATGGAGAATCAGCCGCTCTATCTTGGTGGCCCTGATTCTGGAAGCTGATATGCTTCTTCAATCCCACAATCAGGGGAACCGGTTAGTCAGTTTTCTCCTGGTTTCATTTCGGTGACCTCACATACTATGACATCAGGTGACTTAACAGTAAAAGACATAGAGAGCATTTCTATTTTAATCAGAGTTCTTTTCATTTCAGAGGAAGTTGAGTTTAGTACTCAGGGAACGAAGCAAGCTTTCTTTTAGTAATTTCAAAACGTTGTTAGAGATTTTTGCACATAGGGCCAACTGTAGGCTCCTTTCCCACTGTGATGGACGGGGAAAAAAAAAAAGCAATTTTATTACAGTGAGTAAGGGTTGCCCTGTCTCGGAGTTATATTTCTTTTCAGTCATTTGTGTAGGTAAAATAAAATACCACATATAAATAGGTGTTGTCTGAACATTTTACTGCAGTCTGTATAGGTTGAAATAAAAGCTGCCATTGTTATTACAATCACATTAAAATTATTTCACCATTCAAATACACTTAATCAGTGAAGTCTTCCTAGATATACTTTGCAAAAAGAAGACTGTAGGTCTCTAAGTAAAATCACATTCACTTCATTTTTTTCTCTTTGTCTTCCCCCCTCCCTGTTTTTCTCACCTTTTCTCTGGAACTTATTGAATCTACATTAGTGTAAATGCCTTCTTCTGGAGTCTATTAAAGCTTTCTTGCTGCCTGTTTAACATTGTGAGATACAGGACTCTGTTTCTAAGGACTCTGCAGAAACTAGTGAAGTGTCTGACAGAATCACAGAGAACAACAAATTCCTAGTTATGGAAAAATGCATCTTTAGGGTTTAAAAAAAATAGGATGCCATTTAAATGGCCCAGAATGGAAACTGAATGGTGGTTTCAAGCTATCCTACTAAGTTGCAAAATTATTGAATGGGGAATTATTATTCAGCATAATATGCCCATCATCTTATACACATACAGTGTAGATGTTTATAAACAGAGTTATGCTTTTTGAATTTCTTTGAAAAAAAGGATTTCCTGGTGTTAGGAGACATAAAGGATGTGCTACCATCTTTGTGAATGTTCAGTGAGTTGTTACCATCCCATGTTGACATCTTTGGCTGTAGCACCTTGTCGGTGCTCTAGTGGAAGCCCCCGAATCTTGAGAAGGACTCTCTTCAGACTGAGAGAAATCGTCAGCCACAGTTCAGAAATGTTTGTCTGGTGCGTTAGGGACCGGTCTAGTGGTTGACAAGTGACTGCAGATGCCGGGCTATGGCGGCCAGCCAAAGCAAGTATTTAGGATGCAAACTGAAAAGACTCCTTCTCCCATATCCTCTCTCTTTCCAGGGTCATGTAGGGATAAAAAGAACTGTAAGGTGGTCTTTTCCCAGCAGGAACTAAGGAAGCGGCTAACACCCCTGCAGTACCATGTCACTCAGGAGAAAGGGACCGAAAGGTAAGATGAGCTGTAAGAAAAAGTCATTAAGAACTAGTTTTCTTCTCCTCCCCCCACCCTCATGGCTCTGAATCCTTTTTCTTGCCATTTAATTTAAAGAATTCTACACTTATTCGCTACAATCTACAAATTAGTATCCTTGAAAAGGTTGAAAATGGTATTGTTTAGGTTAAGACTAAGTTTTATTTATTCTTTCCCCCATTTAATGAACACTCTATCTTATGTAAAGTCACAAAGCTTTTATTAAGGGCCTGTTTTTAGTTTACTACAAAATGTGTGGAAGTAATAGCGATTTAGGTACATTTTTTGGGAAGACATCACAGTAAGCAAAACCATGAGGGACATGGCACTGTGCCAGGATGCTGAAATTTTGAAGGTGGCCATTGTAAGTATAGACGTTTTGGCTGCAAAAAGAAGGTAGCATAATTTAGTTCCTTTCTACCCCACTCCAATTTCTTTTTGAAGCACATGTGGAGAAAGTATTTATTGGCTCATTTGTGGTTGGAATGTCAAAAATTTTCAATAACTGCCCTCACATGGCTTTGGTCCTTGGAAGTTCGCCCTAAGTCCTGAAAAAAGAGTTTGTTCACTTCCAAGACGTTTTTAGTGAATAAAGTCTCTCTCAGCTGATTCCAGCTCAAAGGTAACCTGCCAACGTCCAACCATTTTGTTGTTTAATTTATACCATGGAGGCTGGCATAAGGCTGTAACTTACCTCTGATCCAAATTTATTAATGATGTAACTTCTTGTTTTCATTCATGAACTAAAAGAGCTCTTTACCACACATGGGGGCCTTGTTAATGGGCAAAACTCTCTTCCTGTCACAGTATATACTGTTTACTGAATTTACCGAACGTTGACTCTCTGACAAAGTCTACTCTCACCACACAATGAGCCAGTGGTGGGCTTCAGCCTCAGCCCAGGAGGACCTCCACCCGTCCTGTTGTGTACATGACTAGCAAATGATTTAATGCACACAAACAACTAGAGATTAGGTCATTCTTAAAAATTCTGTTTATAAAAAAATTGGACCTCATAAAGAGGGTGAAAGGATAATAAAAACAAGCTGCAGAGCACATAGACTTTTTGTTGGGCTAGCACAGCTGATTTGTATTAGCTGAATGACCTCCTAGCCTTTAAGATTGTTAACTTAGAAAAATATTCCCTTAAAGCTGCAATATTCCTTTTCGAACCAAAAAATAAGACTTCCACTTGAAGTCTTGGACCCTTCTGCATTTTTTGGGTATACTGTCTTGGATACTGTAGAGTAGACAGAAAGCTTATGTAGTAATGTTTGTTTTTGTTTTTTTTTCCCTGCGAATCTGAATTACAAGGGTTTTTTTTTTTTTTTGAATAGCAAAAATTTTTTTCTAAGCATTACATAACTAGATGGCTTAATTTTTTTTTTAACCTTCCCTAGTTTGGAGTAGTTAAATGCACATTTTATTATACAGATTTAAAATAGATTGGTAATGTTCAGATTTCCATATGTTTGGTCTGTTCTCATTTTAGGACAAAAAGCCCTTGAAAGATTTATTAGAGAAATATACTTTAAGCAAATAAGTTCTATAAGAAATCATGCTAACTTTGTTTAATTTTTTTAATGCTCTGTTTATTGTTTATCAGTGCCTTTGAAGGAGAATATACACATCACAAAGATCCTGGAATATATAAATGTGTTGTTTGTGGAACTCCACTGTTCAAGTAAGTGTGTTAAAAACCTATGAATGTGGAAATATAGCAGATGGCAACAAACTTGTTATTGCTCATTCACATTAGAATCTTTATACTACTAAAAAAAGAATCTTTATGCTAATAAATTTTCTTATTTCTATTATTTCTATTTTCTCTCCACAAAACAAAAGTGATTATTGACTTTCATGATAAATGACCAGTTTGGTAGACTAGCTGGCTTTGCACTACTTGGATCTTTGAAATACCCAACATTAACTTGCTCATTGTAATTAACCATAGTGCTTAGAAGAGCTATGAGAGAGATTTTGGTGGGCATAGAAATGTTTATGTATTTATTGACTATTCCTTTATCAAGTGATGGCCCTATATTTATTTATTGGGCCATAGTAAAAGTTCTCCATGTGCATCCTTTGGATTGAATAATATCCACCTAGTTGATTATTCATATTTCTGCAATGAAGTGCAGTGCCTGTACTGAAAGTAATGTGGCTATTACAACCGATAGTTATACGTATGTAGGCAAATTATCTTTATTTTAAAGATCTCAAAAGTTTACTATAAAACAAGCAGTATGTAGACTTTTTCACCAAAATAGTCAATTCAGACAGTGTAGATTATGGATCTTGCTCAAGAAAGGAAAATCTTTACCCAAATTTATTTATCTAGGTGTAGAAAAATCCTAGAAGCCCTGTACTTCCCATGGGGATGCTTATTTAGGGGAATGAAAAGACAGAAACCTTAATTGAGAGTAAATGTCATTTATTTAAAGTAGAATTACAAATTTCTAAGGGGAAATGAACAAACAAGAATTTGATACATGTAGCATGTAAAACATACTTAATATCTCTCCATAAATGTTTCCCTTTTAAAACACTAGCATTTACAGATTTTCCAGAAATAACAGGAAACAGTAGTTTCCTTGAAATTTTTTTAGAAGTTTAAAACCTTTCTTAACTTGCATAAACCTTATTGCACATTAGTGTTGGTTGAGAATCTGTTCTGAATTCTTATGTATTTATTCTTCATGTTAAAAAAACCCAGCCCTTCAAATTGTCACCCATTTCCTCTCAGAAAACACACATCCTTATATTTCAACACCTTTCGCTTGTGTCATGATAGTTGATATAACACTTAAGATAGTTGCTGAGCCATGTTAAACTTGTTAATATCCCAAATGGTAAAAATTGGCCACATCCCCTTTGCCTTTTGTTTAAGATTCTCCATCTCTTTCCCCATCATGTGATTCAGTAAAGTGGTGGATCTAAAGAAAAACTCACTGTTTAAAATAAGAAACAGAACCCCTGTAAATGAAGGATTTAACCCATGTGAGCTTTGGAGTCACAAATACTGAAAAGCAAGACCTTTATTTAAACATAGGTACTGGTGAGATTCAGGGAGTTTCACATTTGAGGTGATACTATGTCAATTTCCTTTAGCATTCTTATACGGAAAGCTTTTATTTTCTAAGTTTCTAAGGAATATGGTTTAATATTTTTATTCTATTTCCCCCTATTTTTAAATTGTATGCCTCTCCTTACTTGGTTTCTTGTCAATTTTAGTGGGGGAAAGGCTTTAGCCTTTATTGTAGATTGCATTAGTTCATTGGTCCTGTGCTGCTGTCTTCACAATGGAGAAATTGTACCTTGGGTGTCCATCAAGACTTTCCAGGGGCCACAGGGCATGGACAGTTTTGAGGGAATCAGTTTTCTGGTCCTCACCTTCTGTATGTATGCTCCTCTGACACTGATGTGTCTGAGAGTCTATGGTCAGCCACCTCTCTCTTCCTGTCTCCTATCATAATCCCTTTTCCCACTTTACAGAAGATGTCATACCTTTCACTCATCCCAAATCTTACTATGATTTATCGTCCTGGGATAAAATCTCTAAGGCATCAAGCAAAATGACAGTTCAAGAATGCATTACTTCTGAAGGGGAAACCCATGAAAGCAAGGCCAAAAAAATATTTGAAAAATATTGGACTGGCAAAAAAATATTGAAATAGTATTTCATCTTGGTAAGTCTCAGTCTGCCTGCCTGCTGTCTGCTTATCTATCTCTCCATCTGTTGTCTATTGTCTCTCCATTTTCTACGGGTCTCCTTAAGCGAGACGGTTGTCATGAAGATATGTATCCACATATTTACTTAAATTTTAAAAATGAAAGTCTTTTTTTTTTTTTGACAGTTTCATTTGATTGATAGATATGACAGACAGGACTGCTCTTGCAAATGAGGTTATATGGTGGACTTCTCCATTCATTAAATGACCTAAATATATAACTCTAAGGTTTTGACAAAAATGTATTTTAAGCATGTAATCTATTTACAGAACACCCAAAAATTCAATTATTTTTTTCAATTATTTAAATTTTGATAAGAAATTTTAGCGGTTACTTTAAAATATATAATGGAGTATGTATCAGTCAGCACACAATCTGGATACAGAAACCACACAGTAATTTGAACAGGAAATATAATTTAAAGAATTACGACCCTAAACAGAGGATTGTGGTAATGAGGGATTGGCTAGAAGGGAGAAAATAGAAATTCTAAAGAATACAGAAGTAGCAAATATAAGAAGCAATCGTGACCCCTAGGGCTGAGGTAGAGCCCAGAGAAAAGCTCCCCCTGAGGGCCCCTCCCCCCACCTTCCTCTCCCAGGGGCTGAGATCTGGGTCTCAGGGCGTGGCTGCCCCTCACTAAACAGCAGAGAAGTCACTGCGGTGTCATGACTGTGCAACTTTCTGGAAATCCACCTTCTGGAATTTGCTGGAAATCTACCCTCTGCCGTGCTGGGGAAAGCCGTTTAGAGGGAGGTGTCTCGCTAGGCATTCCACTACAAAAGAACCGGAGTTGGGGGGATGGGAAGCCGGGGGCGCCGCTTCCTGCCAGGTGCTGCTGATTCCTGGCACTGAAGGCCGACCTGGCACCGGAGAGGCTGGTGGTGCCGCGGGAGCCTGTCACCGGGGAGGTGGTGTGCGCTGCAAAGGCCGGTGCTCGAGACGCCATTCTTCCTGCGGCAGCCTGGCAGCGGAGAGGCTGTCTCCCTAGCAAGGGCCTAGAGGGAGAGAAGTACGTGCACTGCAAAAGCCAGCTGCCGGAGACGCTGCACGCCCCCAGGAGCCTGTTGAGGAAGCGTACTGCAACCAGGAAGGGGACACCTTTTTCTTCTGCAGTTATCCTCCCTTGCCCTCTACTGACAAAGTTTAATATCATGTTAGCTGACAAAGGAAAAAAGTATTTAGAGGCCCCAGCTGCATTTTAACAGAGCAGACAAGGGTAGAGGAGAGAGAGGCAGTAAATTGATAAAAAGCCCAGAGTATATATATATTTTTTTCCTACAAAATTCTTTTAGGTTTTACGAGCAAAAGTTTGAAAGCCTCTCGCTTGTTGAGTTAATGGCGTCCACTATGAGCTGCTACCTTCTGGAGGTAGTTGGTTTCACACTTTGAACACAAAGGGCAGGGAACAATTGAACTCTGTGTGTGAGTGTGAGTGAGAAAGTGTGAGGGGCTTTTGTGTGTTTGAAAGCAGGGAATAAGGGAAGAAAATTAGGCGGAAAAGACTACATAGAGTAAACAGTATGAGAAATAATAGTGGGAGGGAAACAGATAAGAAATAAGATGAAGAAAGAAATGCTGAACTTGAAAACGCCTAATCATTAGCAGTAAGTATGAAAAGGTGGTTTTCCCAACTGCTCTTTCTGTTACCAATACTCAGTGTGTGTGCGTGCATTCACGTATGTGTATAATCCTCTTCTGTCACTTGACTGATACCTATATATATAATATTTCCTTACAAAAAAGGCCATTCAATTATTCTCATTTCATTTGCAAACTTGTGCTCTACCCTGAATACATTCCCTTTCAACAATATACTGCTTTCTTACTGCTTACCAAGTACAAGAACCTTATTCACAGACTGCTTATAAACCCAATGTGTAATTTATTCCATGGTTCACATTTTCTTCACATTCACAAATTCTGTCAACCTAGTTTATTTCTCATATGGTACTACTGAGTTTCAGTTAGTAAATTAGCTGACAGAGGTAAGAATGTTCTCTCCTCTGGTCATTTGAACTTATAAAATTTCATAAAATGAATTTATTGCACATTAGATAAACGAGAGAAGGCTTTGGCAAAATAATGTAATTCAGAATGGATTTTTGACCACTTATATTTTGCTTTTGCTGACACTTTGCCAGGTGTTGTGGCACAAATAAAATAAATTTATGAACTATTTTTCCCCCTTAAAGTACTTATAGTTTTTTTTGTTGCAGTGATAAGAAAAACAGAATAAACACTTAGAAAATATGGAAAAATAATGCTAGTGTCTATTTAGATGTGCCTGTTAGAAATGCTTTCATGTGGTGGGGCACCTGGGTGACTCAGTCGGCTAAGAATCCGACTCTTGATTTTGGCTCAGGTCATGATCTCAGGGTCGTGAGATCCATGCTGAGCATGGAGCCTGCTTAAGATTCTCTCTCCCTTCCTTCTGCCCCTCCCCCTGCCCTTGTGTCATTTCTCTCTCTCTCTCAAAAAAAAAAAAAAACAAAAAATACGCTAAATATTTGTTTGTTGATCAGATTCATGTCTGAGCTTTGTGGGATAGATTATGGAGAAATTTTGAATAAGTCAATAGCATGATGAAAATGGGAAGTAAGCCATAACAGTGCACAAAATAGATTTCTTCTTCTTTTTTTAAAAGATTTTATTTTATTTATTTGTCAGAAAGAGAGAGAGAGAGTGTGTGCAAACAGGGGGAGTAGGAGAGGGAGAAGCATACTCCCTACTGGGCCTCAATCCCAGGACCTTGGGATCATGACCTGAGTCGAAGTCAGATGCTTAACTGACTGAGCCACCCAGGAGCCCCACAAGATAGATTTCTGGAAGTGAAAAGAGGAGGGAATAAGGGTGACAGCTTCAGTGGGAACTTTTTTTCCTTGTTAGCTGATAAACCTCGACATTTTCCATGTGTGGTCAACTCCTAATAATTTTGTTTAAGACTTGGAAGAACCACATAGGATAGTTTTTATGCTGTATGCATTAATTTATCAGGCCTCTCACTGAATTAAAAGCTCATTTTATACAGGGTCATGAATGGTAATGATAATAATAATAATAAAACAAGAGCTAACATTTACATAGCACTTACCATATGCCAGGCATGGTTGTAAGTGCTTAATATAAATTAAGTTTTCTAATCTTCACAACAATACATTTTACAGATGAAAGAAACTGAGAGAGGGTGAGTATTTTGAGATCATACCCAGTATACAAGTAGATTTAGAATAGTAACACTTGAACTTTTAGACAAGAAGAAAGGTAAAGAATTATAGGAAAATAAAATTTTAATTAATTTCATATTTTATTTGGATCACTCTGGTCTGGTTATTTTCCCAGCATAACTGGAACACACACACACAGACACACAGACACACACACACACACCTCAATTCCTTGAAAAAACTGTTCTATGTTGTAGTAGGTAAGTTGAAAATTGAAGACCGTTCCAACCTAGGGGGTGCTTAACCAAAGGTAAAGAGCTCTGCCGTGACAGGTCATCGGTAAGGTCTCAGCTTCAGATGGGTTATCCTTAGGGAAGTCCTTTGGAATCCTGACAGGAAGATGTAGACACCCAGGAAGCCATGAGGCTCTTCAGCATCTGCGAGGTAGGGCAGCAGCCGGATTCCTCACAGGCAGGATTCTAGTTACTGAAACTGGAAGGTCATTTTATTTTCACTTTATTACATTTCACCCTCATTACATATTACATTTCACCCTCATTACATTTTCTCAAGTGTTCCAAATTTTCACTTTTTCTGAATTCTCTCTGTATATTTCAGATGAGACTGAGGCTAACTGACATGAGCTATCTTAAATATCTTTTCCTTCTATCTTGACATTTCTTCTTGTCTTCATTATCATCAAACAGAACAGGCAACTGGTGGAAACCAACGGAATATTAGCCCAGATGTACAACCCCAGACTCACCACCTCTGAAAGGGACAAAATAAAACCAAACAGGTATAAGAACTAAATGCAGGAAAAGGCCTAGTATATGGCAGATATTCAACAAATGTTAAATTCGAGTGGCCTGACCAAGTTTTGGGAACATATCCTACTATCACAACAGCCTAAGCAACTCCTTATAATGTGAGAAAGTACAGGCTTTATTAGAGAGAGTCCGTCTGTTAACAGTAGATATCAGTACGATGAGTCACTGCTCCAGCTGTGTTGCTACATTTCAAATGGAACTCTGCTGCAAAACCATTCACACATGCTACATTTCACACGAGCCTCCCGTGCAATTTTATTCTAGGCTACTAGAAAATTTAAGCCGTTTTTCAACTCTTTAAGAACACAAGCCCTTTCACTGCAGAAATTCCAGTTTAGTGCCACACACAATTCACTCAACTATGCTACTCCATGTACGCCATTCCACTGACCATTAAAGGAGACTTTCAAGATAAACTTTTCCCCTTCTGGTGCTATGTTCTGAGTGCGCCCTGCATGCAACTGTGTGTGTGTTGTTGTTGTTTTGTTGTTGTGAGTGGAGAAGATGTAAAAGAGAGGGGAAGGGAGTTTTCCATTCTTACTCTTTATTCAAATCCCATTTTCTCAACCCTTTAAAATGCTATCCATATAATATTTATTCATAAGCCATTCCAATCACTATGGAATTCTACCAGGAAGAGTAATATGAACTTCACTTCAAGCTTTCTTTTTATGGAACTCCAGCTGGAAATTGCTCATGATTCCAGCAAATGTTTCTTAACCTGTAACAAAGTGCATTTAACTTGCATTTGGAAGATCTGAATTGCCCTTCACTTCATTCTAAATCCTTTTTTTTTTTTAAAGATTTTATTTATTTATTTGACAGAGATAGTGACAGCCAGCGAGAGAGGGAACACAAGCAGGGGGAGTGGGAGAGGAAGAAGCAGGCTCATAGCGGTGGAGCCTGATGTGGGGCTCGATCCCATAACGCTGGGATCACGCCCTGAGCTGAAGGCAGACGCTTAACCGCTGTGCCACCTAGGCGCCTCTCTAAATCCTTAAAAGAAGTAAACTTTCCAGTACAATGAAAACTACTCTGAAAGGAACTAGATTTCTGAGTAGTGGCTTAAACTGGTGTTATATCTGAATAACCCCTGCATTATTTTGAAGAGAATATGAAATTGACTTCTCTCATCCCATTGGCCCTTCCTGTCTTGTCCCCACATACGGTGTTTTACAGGAAAGGCATCTGTAACAGAGGGAGTTACTCTTCTGTCCACATTTCATCTGAAAGCTCAGGGCAAGCCCACAGTTAGATTGAAAGAAGAATACTTCCTGGAACTACTGGCAAAAAGAGGGAGCAAAAAACATGGCTAGTGCCTGGCTCATTAGACCACCAGGGGAAAAAAAAAAAAAAAAGGAAAGAAAGAAAAGCATAACTAGCATTAAAGCATAGCATAAAGTAAAGGAAAGAACAACACCATTTTAGAAGCCAGAAAACAATAGCAAGGCATGATTCAAAGTTTTACAATATATGCAGAGGTATCATAACTCCCTTTTCTGACACACAGAAGAACTGAAGCAGCGCCTACACATAAAATCCCTGGATAGCTGAAAGTGATTTGTGTGCGTATCTGTATTTGTGTGAGGAAAAGGGGGGGCAGGGCACTCTTGGCCTTTGTTACCTAAATCACACTCCTGGTTCTTGAGTTAATTTTCCAAATGCAGACAGAAACAGCTTAGATCCTTCTTAGTGAATTAGAATGGATAGTTAGATTCAACTGGGAAATATAATAGGCAAAGTTTTAACTATAATTCATGTGAATTTATCTTGTTTGTATAAATATGAATCAGAATATTAAGTGAATATTTATTATTACAGTTCACAGACTTAGAAACTCCTGAAGGACATCTTACGAAAAATAACGTGCAAGTTGTAGCAAGTCCTTCTGAGGCAAGCCACAAAGCTACTTTTCCTGTAAATGAGTAATTCTTTCAAAATGTGGTCACTTATTCAATGAGACTCGCATAAATTTTCATTCAGATTCATGTCTTCACTGTGTCTTATACATGGACAAGTAACCCACCATGGATAACCATAAGCAAATTCCTTAAATGTTCCATCTCATTTTTCTCATCTGTAAAATGGTGAGAACAACATCAACCCTTTCTGACTCATAGCACTACTGTAACAAATGAAATAATCACATAAACATGCTATGGAAGATATAGAGAGACACGTATGAAGTAAGGTTTGTAAAAACTGTGCAGCTTTAAATAAGTTTACATGGAAAAGTATAAAAATAATGCAAATCTGAAGTTCTCAAAATTAAGTCAGCATAGTCTGCTTTTGATTCCAACCTTACCACATGTTTCATAATATAGTTTGACCTAGTGATCTGTATCCAAAATATTTTCAGTTTCTGCTGAATAATTAAAAACAAATTTAGTCTAGATTCTAAATTCTCCAAATAATATGACTTAGATGAGTAACTGAGAGTTTAAATACATTAGTTATTTGCAAATATTTCCTTAACAAGTCTATAAACTTCATGAGAGAATAGGTCATGACTTGGGATTTTTGTAACCCCCATCTCCACCCAGTGCAGGGCCATAGGACTTGGCATATCCTTGGTACTCAACTGTTTGTTAGATAAATGGTTTGATTCCAGTAAGTCAAGAATAGCAGCAGAGTTAAATGATTTAAGTTGATACTAGAATGGAAGAAGTAGAAATAAGCACGTGGTTATAGACGTCCCTAATCATTATCTTCTACCACACTCTCTAAAGTGTTTTCTGTAGACCACTCATGGTACTTTCACTGGATGCTTTTTTCAACAATAGTTGCATTGCTTGCAACTGCAAAGGCATACCTGTCCCAACTAAGAGATAGATGAAAATGTCTATAGCTGGGACTTTTACAAGGAAACATTAAAAAGAGCAAAAAGTGACAAAAAATAAGGTCAGCTACTCAAAGCTGTATCAAAAGAGAGTACATAGTCAAACATTTTTTAAAAAGATTTTATTTATTTGAGAAAGAAAGAAAGTGAGAGAGAGAGAGAGCGCACAAGCAGGGGTGGGGGAGAGGTAGAGGGATAAGCAGACTCCCCACTAAGCAGGGAGCCCCACATGGGGCTGGATCCCAGGGCCCTGGGATCATGACCTTAGCCGAACTCAGACGCTTAACCTACTGAGCCACCCAGGCACTACCATAGTCAAACATTTTTATTATTAAATATAAGAAAGATTAAAAATAACTGAACTAAACAGTCAACTCAAAAATGCTAGTAACATAACAACAACAATAAAATAAACTAGGATAAAATGCCCACCTTTTCCCTCCAGGAATTTGCCAGACATTCAGAAGCAGAGATACCAGCAGGCCAGGATTTTTCAACCTCAGCACTGTTGGCTTTTGGCCTGGATAATTCTTTCTTGTGTGTGTGTGTGTGTGGTGGGGGGGCTGCCTTATACATTGTAGGATGTTCAGTAGCATTTCTGACCTCTACTCACTAGATGCCAGTAGCACAAGTCCTGGCATTCCCCCCCCCCCCACCTCACCAAGCTGACAAAGAAAAATTTCTCCACGTATTATCAAATGTCTGCTGGGGGCAAAACTACGTCCATTTGAGAACAACTGATCTCGACAACTAACAAAACAGTAAATCAAGCTCTGATTTGTAATGTTTGCTGATTTCTTTGGTGCAAATACTTCTACCGTGGATCACATTTCAAGCTACAAGTGTGGTATCACTGAATGTGGAGTTGGGAAGAGATGTGTAGTAACACTATTATATAGTTTTTCTATAATACACATACAACAGATATTAATAACACAGACAATAGTTAAATTTAGCTAAAAAATTTAGAAGTGGTGAGTTTTGGAGTATTACCTTTGCTTTTAATATAATTTATTTAGTTGTCAGTTTCTATAATTTATTTTTAAAAATGCCTGTACTTAGCTGACTTTTATGTTCCTGAAATTTTAGCAATGCACTCTCTTGAGCTTCAGGACAACGATGTATGGTTGCAAACTAAGGGTAGACTAAATTCATCAAAAACTGCAACCCAGACTCAAGTTAGCTCAGTCCCTGATTAGATTAAGGTAATCTTTCCTTTCCTCTCCACACTCTAACTGCCTATCAGAAGATAGGATGAACCATCTGTAAAAGAAGATTACATCATCTAGCGTCCAGTGTTTTATACACACTGTCTGGCATTCATCAAAAATTACCAGATATACCAAAGTAAAGGACCAAGGGAAATAAACTGACAAAAGAAACAGGTCTACAGATGGTCCAGATATCCAGATATTTAAATCATCAGACACAGACTTTAAAATAAGTCTGATAAATATATTTAAGAAAATAGATGACAAGATGGGGAATTTCACCAGAGAAGTGGAATGAATCTATTGTAGATAATAAAATAGTTTCAGGGCTGAAAATGCCATAACTGAAATATAAACACAAGAGATGAATTTAACAGCATATTGAACATAGAAGAAGCAGGATTAGTGAGCAGAAAAACAGGTCAGTAGAAAATATTTAGACTGAAACTAGGGGCGTTAAGAAAATGAAAAGTTATTGAGAAGATAATACAAAAATTACAGTTTGAGGAAGAACATATTACAGCCATAGAAAGGGAAGAAAAAAGTAATGGGAGAGAAGCAATTATTTGAAGAGAGAATAGCCAAGAATGTTCCCAAACTGAGAAACAAAAAACAACAACAAAACTCAAGTCACAGATTGAAAAAGTGCTATAAATCTGAAAGAGGATGAATATGAAGAAAACCACATCTGGGCACGTCACAGCAAATCTGATGAAAATCAAAGGTAAGGAGAAGATCTTAAAAGCACTCAGATAAATTAACTTGAAAAATAAAAACAAAGTAGAACTGTTAAATAAAACCAAGGGGTTGATCTTTGAAAAGACCAATAAAGTTGACCATTTCTGTCAGGTCTAATCAAGAAAGAAAGGGAGAAAGAAAAGAAAATAGGTTGCAAATGCTAGGAATGATGGGATAAAACCAACAATATGAAAAAAATTAATGTAAGAGAATACTATATATAATCCTATTCTAATAAGTTAAGAATCTCAGGTTAATTTTCTAAGAATCAAATGAGATACAAAATTCTATCTAGGAGAGTTGTAATACTTGAATTGACGAGTAACCCTAGAAGAAATCCAGAGTTATCACAAACCAGCTTCAACTTTTACAGAAAAAGGAAAAAACATTATTCCTATGCTGTTATAAACTGTCAGTTGTAGAAAATAGATGAAAGCTTACCAACTTCTTTGACAAATGTAAAGTACCTCAAAAACCAAGACCTAACAAAGATATTCCAAGGAAAAACTGTAGAGCAATCTGAGTTATGAAAATAGACGTAAGGATTTTAAATAAAATATCAGTAAAAGGAATGTAGCAACATATTGAATGAGCAATACGCCATATGGCAAGATAAAGTTTTTTTCAGGAATGTACAAATAGTTCAATACTGGGACATCTTAGGGAAAACTGATCATTTTAATTATGCCCAGAAGAGGTTTTATAAAAATTTAAAGTACATTCTTTAATTAAAAAAAAAAACAACAACTCTCAGTGAAGTAAGAACAAAGATGAATACTGTGTTTCATCAAATCTAAGAAGCCATTGATTGATTTATTATTACTTCAAGTAACACTAAGGAAAGAAACCTGCCATATAAATTGTGCAATGATTGATCATAGACACATCTAGGTTTCAGAGATGTTAATGTGTTAAATATAAAGAGTACCCAGTAAAATCAATGAAATATTATAAATGGTGTTGGGGCAGCCAGCTAAATATTTTAAAAATAAATTTAGATCCCACCCTCAGTATCTTACAACCCAGTATCTTATGCCCCCAATAAAGTCTAGGTCAAATAAAAATTCAAAATATTAACAATAAGACCATACAAGAACTAGAGGAAAATATAAAGCTAAATGTGTATAACATTGGGGTGAGGTAAGCCTTTCTAAACAAGATTCCCAAGGCAGGAATCAAAAACAAAATATTTTAGGTTGGACTACCTAAATATTTTACATTTCTATAGCTCAAAAACTCTTTAAAACTGACAAACAAACTGGGAGAAAATATATGCAACTCATGTGAGAAACAGAAGATTAATATTCAAGTCAATTGAGAAAAACAAACATTGGAAAATAAGTAGATGATAAAAAAAACTTTCCACCTCTTAGAATAAAAAAATGAAGTAAAAGAAGTGATAGTTTTTTACCTACCAAATTAGTAAACACTTGCAATATCAACAAATTCAATGTTGGTTGGGGTCTGGGAAATTAGCACTTTAAAATCCTGCTGGGTGGAGTGTGAATTGGTAGTATCTTTCTGGACAATAACTGAATAAGTTATGTTAAAAGTCTTAGAATTCTGCATGCCATTAATCTAGCAAATACACTGTTAGCGATTTATTCTAAAAATCATGTTCATGAATTAAGATAAAGCTACAAGAATGTTTTTAATCATTCTTCTTTATGATAGCAAAAAATTAATCTGAATATTCAGCTAAATGAACTACCTAGTGAAAATATATATGACATTTCAAATAATATTGCAAAAGAATATTTAATGGTCTGGAAAGAAATTTAAAACAAATTTAGAAATTTACAAAACAGTAATTACATATGACTCCGTATTTGTAAAATACACATCTCTATCAATATATGAATATAAAGCAATTTAGAAAGTTATGTACCAAATGTTAATAGTAGTTATCTCTGGGTGCTTGGATTATAGGTAATTTTTTTTTCTTGTCTTTCTATTTGTTTTAAGGATGAATATGTAGTTTTGGGGTAATAAAAAAAGAAAATATTTAATATTATTTTACCTTTACTCAGTGTGTTACAGACATTGAACAATTTATTTATTTTAAAAAGATTTTTTTATTAAAAAAAATTTCTTTTAAGAAGGCTCCACACCAAATGTGGGGTTTGAACTCATGACCCTGTGAGCAAGAGTCCCACGACTGAGCCAGCCAAGTGCCCCTAAATAATTTATTTTAAAAACTTACTTTAAAAACGTCAGCTTTCCACCCCAAATTTATCTTTCCCCAGTGATAATTTGAAAGAATGAACTAGAATGTAATTCCCAATTTATTTCTGAGAGCTCGAATCCATCCTGTCCATGTAATAATTTGCTCACATAGTAAGTAGATACTTTACCCACTTTCCTTCTCTTCTAAGTTGCTTCTGCTTCTTCTCTTTTCCTTCTCTTTTATCCCTAAGTAATAATGATGCTATCCCAGGAAAGGTGGCCCCCGGGTCTTAAACATTGCTCGAACCTTCTATATCCTAACCTTCTCTTGGCCTACAGCTTCAAACATCATTCAGGTTTTCTTTGTCTTCATGGCTATCATCCATCTATCTTCCTATAGGTCCTCACGCGGTCTTACTCCCAGACACCTGGAGGTAACTCATGAAGGATGGGGCACCAATTTCAGAAGATTTGTATTTATTTTAAACAGACTTGCTTTCTTAAACTGTTCGTCATGTTTGAATGATTAAAAAAAAAAAAAAAGCAAACATTGATTGAGGGCTTACCATATACCAGGCATTACGCTAAGCACTTTAAAGAAAATTATCTCCTTTCTTCTTCCAACTTAAATAGAAAATCAAAGCTCACAAAGGGTGTGCGATTGACTCGAAGTAACACTGGCAGTAAGAGATGGAGCTAGGACACAAATTCAGGTCTGGCTGCCCCCAGAGGCACCACTCCTCAGCTCCTATATTATAAGACCTCCCTGTATTCTGGCTGATTATTCTTTTTGCTGAGTAATTCACCATCTGGTAGCTATCGCACTCTGGTGTTAATTGGTGCTAATTTTCTGATGATGGCCAAGTGACTCTACTTGGATTTTAAAGTAGAGCAAGCTACGTGTAAGACGTGGGAGGTTAAAGTCACAACTTTCCCTACTTACTGTGTGTGACTTTAAATAAGCTACTTAACCTCTGTGAGCCTTAATTTCCTCATTTGCAAGATGAGAATAATACCTGTGTCAGGAGAACTTTTGAGAAGATTAAGCAAATAGTGTTGAAATGTTTTGTAAGTGGAAAAAACACTGTACCTGTGAGGCGTTGATATAAAGCACTGTAAGGATTGGCATACGTTGCAGCTCTCAGAACTAAAGTTCATTGGAAAATGGGAAGACGTGCCACTGATTTGGAACAGAGACCAGAAGATTGGTTGGTAAATAACGCTTGAAACTTCTGGCAAGTTTGTTTGTTTGCTGGGTTGTTAGTGTCTAGTGGTTGTTACAGACTGATGCCAGTGAGTCGTGATTTGCTGCGGGAGGTGGGATAAGGAGGAGACTGATTTTGCTTGTCCAGCATAAACCCAGGAGGCAATAGCTAATCGATAGTCATCCCCTCTCACAAATTGGCCAGCCTATATCTGGAGTGCTCTGGGGTTCAGTATAAGAGCCCCACTTCAAAGGCTTATAGACAAAGTGGACCCCATTCAGGGAGGGGCAACTGATTTTTGGCATCTCAGCACCAGTCCCTGGAACGGATGATGGAAGGGAACTGAAATGCCCAGTTCAGAGGGAGGAGAAACGGCGTGGAGCCTTGGTGGTCTACTTTAGCAGTTTGTAAATCTAGCTCTCTGTGAGAACCACAAATTCCAAGCCTCTCCCCCACACCAGATTCTGATTTAGCAAGATTATGGTGGAGCCTAGAATTTCTCTCTCTCTCTCTCTCTCTCTCTCTCTCTCTTTTTTAAATCTTTCCAATAACTCTTATGCTCGGTTACCATGAGTTTAGATGAGCCTTGAGAAAGATTTCCCTTTGATCTCAATAGTCACGTGAGGGAGGGAACAAACACTACAGACAAACACTATAGATAACAAACACCAAGCAGTAAGAGCTAAAAAGATTGCTCTCCTGAGTGTAAGATTGGTGGAAAACTGTTGCTAAAGCCTAATTTGCTGTTTTAAATGTGGCTTGGGAAAAAAGATGATTGATTCAACTTTGGAAGTCTGATAGATTTCAGGTTTTAGCCTAAAATTTCAGGTGCATTGATATTCCCCACAGTATATTCCGGTGAATATTTGATCAGAATAATACTCCTGCAAAAAAAAAAAAAAAAAAAAAAAAGAATAACACTCCTGCAAAAGACTAGTTCCATGACATGCTAATATGTGTTCCATGAAAAAAAGAGGGTTCTGTGGACTATCAGTACACAGGATTGCTTTGCACAGAGTTAAAATAAATCGGACGGTTGCTTTATCGTAAAAACCAAGGAGTATACAATTCACTAAAGTTCATTGTAGAGCTCTGGAAGTAGAATGTTCTAGGAAGCATCTTCAGAAATGTCTGACCTCAGAATCTTACTTTAGGAATATTCTGTGCAACTGACATTACTGATGACACACATTAGGAAATGCCTCTGTGCCCTGTAGAGCAAAGTCTAGAAATCACGGAAGGGATGAACAAGGCTATAAAATGCTGTAGAGACTCAGAAGAATGAGAACCAGTCATTGGGCTTGGCAATTGTGAGGGAACAATTTTGGTAGAAGTAGTCGTGAAAGTAAGAGTGTGAAGATTTTAGGGTGCCATTTCGTGTTTTCAAACCACAAGCTGAAGTGGAGGTAATGTAAAATATTTGAAATTGGAATAATCCCAGAAAACAGTCATCATAGTTGCGTCATTATAGTGAAGGGAGGAATGGTAAAGCTAATCCCTTACTACTGGAGGGAAGGGAAACTCTAGGGAAATTTTAATTTTATGTTTTTGATAAATTGAAGAAAGGTATAAAGAGGGATGTATTTAGGGTATTAGAGATGAGGGAAAGAGATTTAAAGACTAGGTATAGTAAACTTGAGAACAGAAGATTAGGGACACCTGGGTGGCTCTTTTTTTTTTTTTTTAAGATTCTTTGAGGGAGAGAGTGAGAGAGAGTGAGAGAGAGTGCTCTCAAGTTGGGGGGGGAGGCAGCAGGAGATGGAGAAGCAGTCCCCCCGCTGAGCAGGGAGCCCGACGTGGAGATGATGTGATGATGTGGGGTAGATGTGGGGCTGGATCCCAGCACCCTGGGATCAGGACTTGAGCTCCCCCCCCCCTCCCACCCGGACCCACATGCACTCTCTCTCTCCCTCTAAACAGAAAAAAACAATCCCCCAGAAGATTAATTTTTCTCCTTTCGAGAGATAGGTGAGAGACTTTTTTTAGGTTAGTAATTGTCCGTCTGTGAGATGAATGTTTAATATTCATTTTCTCGGGTGATCTGGGTTGTTTCACCTGTGTGTAAGTGTTAACGTGTGCTTGCTTGCTGTAGAGCAGGGTTCAGCACATGGCAGCTCCTGTTAGCGCCACTGTTGCTTCTACCATGTGAACTTCTTACCGGGTCACACCACCAGCGAGCAGACGAAGGAAAGGAGAGTCCGTTCAAGTCAAAGCAGATGACTGTATTTGTTATGTCATTACTGTATTTAATAGTCATGGTGTAACCCATGAACCCTTCTGCTATTTATGTGTCATCTCTGTTATCTTGCATTGTGCTCAGAACAAACTACACTTGTTCATTTGTGCCTCGAGTTATTTTTCAGTGGTCGTTCTGGCTGCAGTTTTCTGCTCTGAGGAAAGTGGGCTTTATGCTGCTGGAGATTTGCACATTTTACTTCTATGTACTCACTTAAGTATATAGTATTAATAGCAGCTGCATGACTCATAGTCTGCGTAAGCATAAATTAACAGTAGTGCCTCTGTGGTCCTCTTTGAGATGGCTCTGGAAGACCACCCAGAAGGGGAATTTACACGAACTGCAAAGGCCCATTCCATGTAAGAAACCGAGCAGCACTGACCAAATTACACCTGCCTCCTCCAGTATGAGCCAGCTACCCATTTGCTTCTGATTGAGGTTCGAACTATTGATCTTAAACTATGAAGGGCTTTATGGGCTGAATTTAAACAAGACTTCTTCCTTCAAATCAAGTGCTTTGCACATAGTGAGCACTCCATAAATGCTTTGGACTATGACTTAATGAAAGTTCACATCTTCTAGCGTCTCCAGCTTTGAGGGAAAGCTTTTTGATATAGAATGTTTGTCTTTCGGGGCGCCTGGGTGGCACAGCGGTTAAGCGTCTGCCTTCGGCTCAGGGCGTGATCCCGGCGTTATGGGATCGAGCCCCACATCAGGCTCCTCTGCTATGAGCCTGCTTCTTCCTCTCCCACTCCCCCTGCTTGTGTTCCCTCTCTCGCTGGCTGTCTCTATCTCTATCGAATAAATAAATAAAATCTTTAAAAAAAAAAAAAGAATGTTTGTCTTTCATATTATTTTTACTTGGGGGTGTAATGGACTGTAAACTTACTGACTTACATAAGACACATCAGTTTAGTGGTGAATCTTTTGAGGTGATTTGCTGGCACAGTCCGAGCAATTCATGAAATCTAAGGTTTTATCATTGGATTCATGTGAGCAGAGACAATAGCTGTAAAATCAGATATTTTTAGTAAGTTCACCAAGAAAGTGGCAGGTGTGTGATTTTTTGCCTGGGGACTGGGTCTTTTCTGACAGATTTTTCACTTGTTTGGTGCTTAGCTCAGTGCTTCCCGCAAAGGTAACTCTTTAATGGTGATGTGTAACAACTTGTGAGTGTGGAAGTTTATCCAAAGCAATGGGAAGTTTTTACTTCCTTGTTGGGCAAAGAGCGACTTTGGAAACTACTAATATAAACAAATTGAAATAATTAGAAATGTGAGATGCTTTGTTATTTTAAATAGATGTTTTCTTTGCTTTAAAGGAATGCCATTCAGGTCAGTGATTTGTAGGACCATCTGGATCATCTGGAGAATTTAAATGTAGAGATTTCCAAACTCTTTAATCTGTGCTTTTTAAAAGCTTGATGTAGTTCGGATAATCATACGTCTTCCAGAATCATTGATTTGGGTCCAGGGAACCAATGATTTAATACTTATTTTTATTTCAAAGTTAGGTCAAGAAACGTTTTATACCTTCTCTTTCAAGGCAGTTATATACTTTTCTATTAGAAAGTAGGCTTTTAGTATCTTTATGATTAAAAAAATTATAGTAATCTGAGTTCCTGTGAGGAACCACACAGCTTGAAGCTTTATTGATCCTACCAAGTCACAAGGAGAAACCAGGAATTAGCAACAAAGAGAGGTGGCAAACGATTCAGAAGCAACCCACTCTTCTCATGTTTCCCCAAGTACTAAACAAAGGTCCTATTCATTATCTACCTAGTTACTTGAGCAAAAATTCCGAGAGTCATCCTTGATTGTTCTCTTTCCCTCACACTCCATATCTAATCTACCAATACATTGTGCACTGTGCACTTTCAAAATATATTCTGAATCTGAGCCCTCATTGTATCCACTGCTTCACCATTATCTTTATCATCTTTCACCTGAACTACTGTGATGATCTTTCTGCTTTGGCTTTTTTTTTCCTTAATAGATTTTATTTTATTTTTTTTTAAAGATTTTATTTATTTATTTGAGAGAGAGAGAGAGAGCATGAGAGGAGGGAGGATCAGAGGGAGAAGCAGACTCCCCGCTGAGCAGGGAGCCTGATGCGGGACTCCATCCTGGGACTCCAGGATCGTGACCTGAGCCAACTGAGTTGGTTAACCAACTGAGCCACCTAGGCACCCCTAGATTTTATTTTTTGAACAGTTTTAGATTTGCGGAAAAGTTGAAGAGATTGTACAGAGAGATCTCATATACTCTCTTACCCCGTTTCTCCTATTATTAATATCTTGCATTTGTATAGTATATTTGTTACAGTTTATGAACCAATATTAGTATATTTTTATTAAGTAAAGTCCATACTTTATTCAGATTTCCTTAGTTTTTTTTTTTTAATTTGTTTATTTGACAGAGAGAGAGAGAGCATGTGCGAGTGAGTGCGGGCTGGTGGGGAGCAGAAGGAGAGGGAGAATCTCAAGCAGACTCCCCACTGAGCACGGAGGCCCCACATGGGGCTCTGTCTCATGACCTGAGCAGAAATCAAGAGTTGGATGCTTAACTGACTGAGCCACCCAGGTACCCCCAGATTTCCTTAGTTTTTACCTAATGTCCATTGACTGTTCCAGGATCTTATCCAGGGTACCACATTACGTTTAGTCATCATGTGTCCTTAGTTTCTCTTGACTGTGACGGTTTCTCAAACTCTCCTTAATTTTGATGACCTTTAAAGTTTTGAGGAATACTGGTCAGGTATTTTGTAGGATGCCACTCTATTGGGATTTGTCTGATGTTTTTCTCATGATTAGACTGAGGTTATGTGTTTTGGGATAGAAGATCACAGAGATAAAGTGCCATTTTAATCACATTATATCAAGGGTACATACTATCAACATGACATCACTTTTAATATTGACCTTGGTCACATGGCTGGGGTAGTGTTTATTAGGTTTCCCCACTGCAAAGTTACTCTGTTTCCCCCTTTCCATGCTGTGGTCTTTGGATGGAAGTCACGATGCACAGCCCCCACTTAAGGACTGGGGAGTTATGTTCCTCATCTTGAGGGCAGAGTAGCTATATAAATTATTTGGAATTCTTCTGCAAAGGGAAATGTGTGTCTTTTCTCTCATTTATTTAATTAATCCTTTACTTATGTCAATATGCGCTCATGGATATTAGTTTATACCTTGGTTTATAATCCAATACCACTCTATTGATTTCATTGTTCATATTGTCCCAGCTTTGGCTATTGGGAACTCTTTCAGTTGCCTCCTGTGTCCCTTTGAGATATACCCATCAATGTGGGGTTTTTATTTGTTTGTTTTTGAGCCCTTCTCTGCTTTCTAGCATTATTTGATAATCCAGGTTTATCTTGTGTATTTCCTGCCCCAGTTCTAGAATCATTCATTTCTCCAACAAGCCCTGGTTCCTTTTATTAGAGAATGGTATTAAAAACCAAGATCCAGGGGCACCTGGGTGGCTCAGTCATTGAGCGTCTGCCTTCGGCTCAGGGCGTGATCCCGGTGTTGTGGGATCGAGCCCCACATCAGGCTCCTCTGCTGGGAGCCTGCTTCTTCCTCTCCCACTCCCCCTGCTTGTGTTCCCTCTCTCACTGGCTTTCTCTATCTCTGTCAAATAAATAAATAAAATCTTTTAAAAAAACAACAAAAAACAAGATCTGAGGGCACCTGGGTGGCTCAGTCGGTTAAGCATCGGACTTTGATTTTTGGCTCAGGTCATGATCTCAGAGTCCTGGGATTGAGCCCCACATCTGGCTCTGTGCTCAGCACGGAGTCTGCTTGTCCCTCTCCCTCTGCTCCTTACCCCCTCCTCCCACCCCCACCCCGCCTCAAATAAATAAATAAATAAATAAATAAATAATTAAGTAAAATAAAATCTTAACAAACAAAAAAACCAAGATCTGGGTGCCAGGTGGGCTCTCTGTTTTGGTTGTTGTTCCATTGTAGTTCTTTTTTCACATAGCAGAGTGAAAATTTAAATAATTTAAATCAGATTATAATTTGTTTTTTAAAAACTCTGATGATTTATCTTTAAAAATCACAACTCCTTATAATGGCTTTTAAAGCTGAGATCTGGGAGCACTTGGGTAGCTCAGTTGATTTAGAATCCGACTCTTGGTTTCAGCTCAGATCATGATCTCAGGGTTGTGAGATTGAACCCAGGGTGGGGCTCTGGCTCAGCGGGGACTCTTCTTGAAATTCTCTCTCTCCTTCTGTCCCTCCCCTCCACTCAAGCGCTCTTGCTCTCTCTCTCTCAAATAAAGAAATCTTTTTTTTAAAAAAAGAACTATATAGAGTAGCAGATATCATTATCTTTACTTTGCAAATAAAAAACACAACTGATTTTTTAAGATCTAAATGACTTTTTTAGTGCTTTGTAGATTAGGAATAGACACACTTAACACTGACAATTACATATTTTCTCCATGGTCTCTTTATGCTTTATGCTTTTCTCTTCCTAATTTTGTGTTGCTGCTTCTGTTTGTATTTAGTGATATCTGGGAAATGAAGGGCTTTGGATAAACATATTCTCTAGACAACTAAAACATGTATTTTAACCCTAAAATTATTAACTAATGATCTTAAAAATAAAATCCTGTCTAAATAATATACTTCTGTGTCTTACTAAGTAGCATAATTAAATGATAATTTCATGGCTTGTAGCTATCATTATTGATATTAAATATTATATTTAACATAGTTTTTAAACATAAGTTTTTAAACATAGTGTTCTAAAACGATGGTGCAGTGAGGCCCTAATGAGGTACTTCGGGTTCTGTAAAGTGCAGCGGACGATATTCTTTTACCGGTGCATCTCCCATTGACATCCTCAGAGTCTTTCGAGGTGTGTAGCATCTTTGCCTCTACGCTCATCAACTCTGGCTCGCCCTTGTTGGAGTTTCTTTTGTCGTCTCCCTAAAATTTTAGGATCTGCCGTTTATTGTGTCTAGCACTAACCCGCTAGCCACGACTTCCATTGTTCTAGTTCTGATTACAACCTAGAGTAGAAATGAAAATTTCCAGGGAAAATAAGAAAACAAATATTATTCGTAAAATTGGTGTAGGGCAATAAATTTTACCACCTCCCAAGTCTGCCTCATCCCCCAGAGAGCACAGGCCAAGCATGTACGCAACACGAGTGTTAAAGGACCAGGCGAAACCATTGGAAACATTCTCCCCCAGCGGTATGACGAGACAAAGAGCCCATTGATCAGGGTCTTATGTGTGCCTACTGGTGGTCTCTGGTAATTTGCAGGGGCAGCTGCCCTGTGGTCAAAATGCAGCTAAAGCATTTTGGCCGAATATGGTTAAAAAGAGTGAGGGAGAATAGAGAAATCGAAATTATATTGTACCTAAAATGGGTTAAAGTGTATAAGAGCTGGAGACATTTTTATTTCCAGCTAGTTTCTGGGCTTGTGGCTTTCATTGGAGGTGAGGTTGCTAACTATGTGGCTGAAGCAGAAACGAAGTGTGGTGGTTTGCGAGGGCTGCCGTAACAGAGTGCCCCAAACGGGGAGGCTTCAACAACAGACATTTACTGTGTCACAGCTCTGGAGCCTACAAGTCCCAGATCAAGCTATCAGCGGGGTTGATTTCTTCTGAGGCCTCTGTTCTTAGCTTGTGGGTGACTGTCTTCTCCCGGTGTCTTCATATGGTCTTCCTTCCCAGTGCGTCTGTGTCTTGATTTCCTCTTCTCATAAGGACACCAGTCGTGCCGGATTAGGGTCCACTTGCATGAACTTCATTTTAACTTAATTACCTCTTTAAAACTTTCAACTACAGTCACAATACTCGGGGTTAGAACTTCAACACAAGAATTTTGGGAGGACACATGTCAGCTCATAATATGAAGAAGGTGTCCTCTATCCCTTTAACACTGTTTCTTTAGTGCTTTGAATTTATTCCCCATAGCTAAAATAGCTTTAGTTTAGAGGTTTTATTCTTCCTCGAGATATAAATATACACAAGAAACAATTAAATTATTTTAAAGGAAACACCTGATTAAGTGCTGTAAATTATCCAGACAGGAAATCATACTGGAATTTAAAGAAGGCAGTTATCAGTATGGCCTAGGAAACAATTGTGGAACCTGGGAGCCAAAAACGGCCCTAAGAATTGTCTGTTTTTTCAGTCTTATTCGTCTGTAGTTTGAGTTGCACAGATGGAAATTTTTATCACCTCACACTAACTTCTCTGTTCTCTCCTTTCCCCTTCTCCTTTTCTTTATTCTTGGGAACTACAGAAAAACTGAGACAGCTTACCTCTCCATGGAGTAGTTTGTATGAAGCAACACTGATTTATTTCAAACGCTTCATTTTACTAATGAGGAGAATGGAGCTCATAAGTTAAATGACTTATCCTGGTTTCTGAACTTGATTCCAGGTCTCTTGATTCTTAATGCTATATGTTGGTGAGTGCATAGTGCAACTATTGTATTTTTTTATTTTATATTTTTATTTTTAAAAAAATTTATTTATTTATTTGAAAGGGAAAGAGAGAGGGGGGAGAGCTCAGAGGGAGAGGGAGAAGTAGGCTCCCCTCTGTGCAGAAAGCCCAACATGTGGCTTGATCCCAGGACCCTGGGATCATGACCTGAGCCAAAGGCAGATTCTTAACTGAGCCACCCAGGTGCCTCGAATTGTGCAACTATTTTCGAAAATGTTTCACTTGTGTTTTAAGGACAAATAAGATTTCTTCTCTATGTTGTGTAAACAGATCATTTATATTTTTTTTGCATTTGCTTTCTGTCTTAAATATTTCCAGTTTCTTCAGTTATCTTTAGTGCTATCCTCTCTTATTTTTGTTACATCATTTTGGCACTCGTATTAGAATCGTATCCCAACTAAGATCACAAGGAGAATAATACATTCTGTTAATAATATGGTGTGTTTATATTAGCCAAAATATTGCGAGTTGTACTTGTAGCCATAGGTCAACTTTAGTTAGTATCTTTGCTTAGATAAAAACCTACCTTTTACTCGACTTATAATACATGCCAGAGCCTGACCTAGGAACTTCATAGTATTACACACAGAAATGATAAAAGGTGAATATATTCCTTCCATCCTATAAAGAGCGAAACCGAGACTTACAGCAGTAATTACCTTCTCCAGAGTCACATAGGGTAGCAAGGGGTAGACCTGAGCTGGGCTCTGGTCTTTCTGTCTCCATTGGCTGGCTTTTCCACCATTATTGCCTCAATATTAAGTGCTTCATAAACTCTACCACTCTGCTGCATAAAGTCTCCAACAAACATATCAAGGTGGCAGTGATCCCAGTGACAGGTTACAAGGAAAACACGAAAGACCGAACAATACCAGTGGAAGCGGAATTGTGCCCGTGGGGAGTGCGAGCTTACAGGGCACATTACCTGCGGTGCAGTGCGGTGCCCAGTGGAAGAGCCTGTCAGTAACGCCTCACGGTTACCGAATCTGAGTTTCTGGTTAACTGGCTCATGCGAGGCATCTTCAAGCAAGCTTGCTCATGTTTGCTGCTGTTTGGCTATTTTGATTTCTAACTTTATGGGTTGTTGGATTTATTTTTGTCAGTTTCAAAAAAAAAATTGAGCCTGCAGTTAATGGACACCTTTTATTTGTACATTGTTCTCAGTTTCTAGTTGTGGTAGCTGATGTGTCTTTCAACATTTAAATTTATTTTTTTCCTGTGTATTTTTCTGTCTTGTGTATTTATAGCATCATTCTCATCAAAATGTAACATAGAGGCTGAAGTGTTAAACATGATATAAGTAGATACCTCATAACCTACTACTGCTTTGGTTACAGGATCAGAATATTTTGGGTTAAAAGTAACAGAAATACCCCGGTAAAAGTGGCTTAACAATGACAGACTTGACTAACTCAACACGAACTCTAGAGAAAGGCTGTTCTGCAACTGGAATGACATCAGAGTTCTGTGTTGGCATTTCTGTGATTCTCTTGGCCTTCCCTTCAATATTACAAGATTGCTATAGTGGTTCTAAGTGTCCTATCCTTAAATAATAACCTCAAAGGCAGAGAACAGGGGGGAGAGAAAGTAGGAAAAGGGCCTTCTCCCTAAATCACCCCTGTCAGTTTCACGGAGGAAAACCTTTCCAAGAAATGTCCCAGCAGACCTCATGGTACCTCTCACTGCTCGGAACTGGGCTACCTGGCTGTCCTGGAACCAGCCAATGACAAGGGAGAGGGAGACCGCCAGAATTGGCGGAGCCTAATAATGATGCTTTCCTGGGATGGACACAGCTTGAACACCTTTCCAGAATTGGAATTCTGTCGTCCGGGAAAAGGAAGACTGGCTGTTAGATAGGCAACAGATAGTGTCTGCTACAGTTGTTGAATCTTTTAGTATATGGTCAAATAACCACAGGAACAGATGCAGGATTACAAATCTGATGAGTGCAAAGATGGAACAGCTGGTGCTATATGGGTATAAACTCAAGGGATTTAATGCCGTCTGGCCACGCCTTTTCAAAGCATTGATGATGATGGAGCTAGTATGTGGAGAGAGTTTTAGAAGGTAAGTAGGCAGAGGGGTTAAGGGATACTAGAATGAGGTGCTGGGGAGGAGGCATCCCAAGCAGAGGAAGCTTATTACATTTATGTAGCTGGAGGAAGGGGCACAGATATTCACCGCTATTATTACTAGCCCCTAGTTTGATGAAGGCCTTTAAATTACCTTAAGAGGAAGAAGAAATTCTTCAGCTTATAAGTAGGTTCCTGAAATATTGGGATTTCTGAAAATTTTCTATGCTTTAAGGGGACAACAGAACAGGTTATTTGACCTGGACTATTCTAGAAAATCCTGGGTATTGAGTTGTCATATATCAGTCTGTTACTCCTTCTTCTTCCTCTACTAATTTCTGCAGCTAGCATCTTAGATTGACATCAATTGAAAGCACTAAGAACAGCACTCTCACTTTTCTACATGTTACCTAAAACCTTTTGGCACGCTGTCTCCATCAACTTCCTGTAGCTCAAGTATGAGCTATATAAAAATTTTTTAATTCATTTGAACATTAAGCAAAAAGCAGTTTCTCTGACACTTTATGGGTTCCTCATAAGAGACAATATAATTTTTAAAAGTAATACAATAAATAAAAACTTTTGACTTCAATACACGGAACTTTCCTGGACACTAGGTTATTTCCTTTAAATAGAGAAGAGTGGTTTTATAAATTTGTGCAGGACTATAGAACTCAACCAAAGACTAAAACCACCCTCTTTTGAAGATCTACAGTTCTGTTATTAAAAGAGTGTATTCATTATATATTTTAATTATTGAAAAGAATAGTAATGATACTTAAATTCTCCTAGCAACTACAAATTCATAAAAACTATTCAGGTTGAAAAATTTGGAGTTTTAGTTTAAGCCTTTTTTAGTGTGGTAATATTGTTACAGATGCTCAAAATAATAGTGGCTTAAACATGGTAACAGGGGTGATACGGTGCTACTAGTGTGTGTGCTGTCAGCACAAGGGCTGGTAAAAGGCTGATACTCTGATATCAGCTTCTCTCTCATGATCTAAGAACGGCTGCTTCAGCTCCTGGAATCACATATACATTCCAGTCAGTGTGAAGAAGAGAGGGATGCAGCTCCGTGGAAGGGCATGACTCAGATGCTCTACCCATCACTTCTGCTTGTGTCCTTTTGGCAAGAATTTAGTCACATGGTCATAACCAGCTACAAGAGAGGCAAGAAGTATTGTGGGAACATTGTCTTACTTAGACAGCCCATGTGCCTATTGAAAACTCAGTTTATTTCTAGAATAAAAAAGTAGAGAATGGAAATTGGAAGATGTAGCAGAGTGTGCTGTATTCGCCATCTTTTGGCGATTGCCAAGGGAACTAGTTGAGTAGTTTTAGCTTAGATGTGAGTATGTAATCAAGGGGTTAAAGGGATGTCTGTGCAGACACAATTCTGTTTATGCATCTTATACTCCACATAACCTTACTTCATGCATTTTTATATTCCTATCATCTAGCTTAATATACTACCGAAAATAAGCACATCATACATGGTTTGGAATGTATCTGAATTAACTTATACCACAGGACCAACTCTCCTTAACCCCCAAAGTGATAGTATTAACTCTACTGTTAAGTCTTAATTATTAAGAGTAGTTGTGTGTTTTTTGAAGGTTCAGTACTGTGTCCGAGAAATCTAAAAACATTCTTGTTTTTTAACTGATACCTGACATCATTAATTAGTTTGTGAAGATGCTTTCTCTGCACTTTATGTGTATATTTTATATATTGACCAGCTATCTCTGGAGAAGAGAAGATGGTCTGAGGAATAAGAGTTTTTTGATATGATTTTTCGCATCTCAAAAGAGGCATCTTATTGAGTTTTTGGCCACTGTACCTATTTTTAGCCTTCTGTTAACTTACAGATTCGTGTGTTCGTGTGTTAATTCCTACTACACATTTTAAATAACTCTTAAATGCCACATGCTGTAGTAAGTTCTGGGAATATGAAGATGGACCAGACCCAGCCTACATCTCTCTGAGCTTAGTGTCTCTGACACACAGTGTGGGGGTTTCTGTGCCAGGCCCCACACCGTGCAGTAACTGAGGGGCAAGCAAGGAGCTCTGGGAGGCAAGGGGGCCAGGCAGGGTGCTGCCAGAATTGAGTGAGTCTTCATAGTTGAGTAAGAGCTTGTCAGTCCTGAGCTGGGGGAAGGGCATTGGAGGCTGAGGGCACTGGATGCAGGCTAATAATAGGGCAACAGTTTCATTTGGTGAGAGTGAAGGATATACAGTGTGGGTTAGAGTTGGAGTGGGAGACCTGGGACCAGGGCTCCTGAGACATCATGCACAGGAGTGCGAACTTGATATCCCTCCATCAGTAGCTTTGAAACTTTTTTGTCTGCGACCCGTAGTAAGACATACCTTTTTACATGATGATTTGTCACCAGGCTGGTCCTACCATTTGCACGCCCTGGGCAAGAGGACAAATGGGGATACAAGATAGCTAATTATTTAAGAAGTTATAAATCAAGGCAATAAACTATTACAAAAGGATATACCAACCTACTTTGACAAATGTACCTTATAACAAAAACAGTGAAAATTGTGTGTAAAACCACTGAAACCAAATAAATGAGAATAGCACACATTTAAAGTTAATTTAGACTTCCACCAAAAGACCGTCGTTCACCCCAAGGAAACGCAGGATGATGGCACCTAGGCCAAGCGGAGCGAAGGAGANATTGGAATTCTGTCGTCCGGGAAAAGGAAGACTGGCTGTTAGATAGGCAACAGATAGTGTCTGCTACAGTTGTTGAATCTTTTAGTATATGGTCAAATAACCACAGGAACAGATGCAGGATTACAAATCTGATGAGTGCAAAGATGGAACAGCTGGTGCTATATGGGTATAAACTCAAGGGATTTAATGCCGTCTGGCCACGCCTTTTCAAAGCATTGATGATGATGGAGCTAGTATGTGGAGAGAGTTTTAGAAGGTAAGTAGGCAGAGGGGTTAAGGGATACTAGAATGAGGTGCTGGGGAGGAGGCATCCCAAGCAGAGGAAGCTTATTACATTTATGTAGCTGGAGGAAGGGGCACAGATATTCACCGCTATTATTACTAGCCCCTAGTTTGATGAAGGCCTTTAAATTACCTTAAGAGGAAGAAGAAATTCTTCAGCTTATAAGTAGGTTCCTGAAATATTGGGATTTCTGAAAATTTTCTATGCTTTAAGGGGACAACAGAACAGGTTATTTGACCTGGACTATTCTAGAAAATCCTGGGTATTGAGTTGTCATATATCAGTCTGTTACTCCTTCTTCTTCCTCTACTAATTTCTGCAGCTAGCATCTTAGATTGACATCAATTGAAAGCACTAAGAACAGCACTCTCACTTTTCTACATGTTACCTAAAACCTTTTGGCACGCTGTCTCCATCAACTTCCTGTAGCTCAAGTATGAGCTATATAAAAATTTTTTAATTCATTTGAACATTAAGCAAAAAGCAGTTTCTCTGACACTTTATGGGTTCCTCATAAGAGACAATATAATTTTTAAAAGTAATACAATAAATAAAAACTTTTGACTTCAATACACGGAACTTTCCTGGACACTAGGTTATTTCCTTTAAATAGAGAAGAGTGGTTTTATAAATTTGTGCAGGACTATAGAACTCAACCAAAGACTAAAACCACCCTCTTTTGAAGATCTACAGTTCTGTTATTAAAAGAGTGTATTCATTATATATTTTAATTATTGAAAAGAATAGTAATGATACTTAAATTCTCCTAGCAACTACAAATTCATAAAAACTATTCAGGTTGAAAAATTTGGAGTTTTAGTTTAAGCCTTTTTTAGTGTGGTAATATTGTTACAGATGCTCAAAATAATAGTGGCTTAAACATGGTAACAGGGGTGATACGGTGCTACTAGTGTGTGTGCTGTCAGCACAAGGGCTGGTAAAAGGCTGATACTCTGATATCAGCTTCTCTCTCATGATCTAAGAACGGCTGCTTCAGCTCCTGGAATCACATATACATTCCAGTCAGTGTGAAGAAGAGAGGGATGCAGCTCCGTGGAAGGGCATGACTCAGATGCTCTACCCATCACTTCTGCTTGTGTCCTTTTGGCAAGAATTTAGTCACATGGTCATAACCAGCTACAAGAGAGGCAAGAAGTATTGTGGGAACATTGTCTTACTTAGACAGCCCATGTGCCTATTGAAAACTCAGTTTATTTCTAGAATAAAAAAGTAGAGAATGGAAATTGGAAGATGTAGCAGAGTGTGCTGTATTCGCCATCTTTTGGCGATTGCCAAGGGAACTAGTTGAGTAGTTTTAGCTTAGATGTGAGTATGTAATCAAGGGGTTAAAGGGATGTCTGTGCAGACACAATTCTGTTTATGCATCTTATACTCCACATAACCTTACTTCATGCATTTTTATATTCCTATCATCTAGCTTAATATACTACCGAAAATAAGCACATCATACATGGTTTGGAATGTATCTGAATTAACTTATACCACAGGACCAACTCTCCTTAACCCCCAAAGTGATAGTATTAACTCTACTGTTAAGTCTTAATTATTAAGAGTAGTTGTGTGTTTTTTGAAGGTTCAGTACTGTGTCCGAGAAATCTAAAAACATTCTTGTTTTTTAACTGATACCTGACGTCATTAATTAGTTTGTGAAGATGCTTTCTCTGCACTTTATGTGTATATTTTATATATTGACCAGCTATCTCTGGAGAAGAGAAGATGGTCTGAGGAATAAGAGTTTTTTGATATGATTTTTCGCATCTCAAAAGAGGCATCTTATTGAGTTTTTGGCCACTGTACCTATTTTTAGCCTTCTGTTAACTTACAGATTCGTGTGTTCGTGTGTTAATTCCTACTACACATTTTAAATAACTCTTAAATGCCACATGCTGTAGTAAGTTCTGGGAATATGAAGATGGACCAGACCCAGCCTACATCTCTCTGAGCTTAGTGTCTCTGACACACAGTGTGGGGGTTTCTGTGCCAGGCCCCACACCGTGCAGTAACTGAGGGGCAAGCAAGGAGCTCTGGGAGGCAAGGGGGCCAGGCAGGGTGCTGCCAGAATTGAGTGAGTCTTCATAGTTGAGTAAGAGCTTGTCAGTCCTGAGCTGGGGGAAGGGCATTGGAGGCTGAGGGCACTGGATGCAGGCTAATAATAGGGCAACAGTTTCATTTGGTGAGAGTGAAGGATATACAGTGTGGGTTAGAGTTGGAGTGGGAGACCTGGGACCAGGGCTCCTGAGACATCATGCACAGGAGTGCGAACTTGATATCCCTCCATCAGTAGCTTTGAAACTTTTTTGTCTGCGACCCGTAGTAAGACATACCTTTTTACATGATGATTTGTCACCAGGCTGGTCCTACCATTTGCACGCCCTGGGCAAGAGGACAAATGGGGATACAAGATAGCTAATTATTTAAGAAGTTATAAATCAAGGCAATAAACTATTACAAAAGGATATACCAACCTACTTTGACAAATGTACCTTATAACAAAAACAGTGAAAATTGTGTGTAAAACCACTGAAACCAAATAAATGAGAATAGCACACATTTAAAGTTAATTTAGACTTCCACCAAAAGACCGTCGTTCACCCCAAGGAAACGCAGGATGATGGCACCTAGGCCAAGCGGAGCGAAGGAGAAGGCTCCCTCAGCCTTCTCTCCCAATGGCTATGGAGTCTGTCAGAGAACACCTCCTTTGTTTTCTTCTTTATGGGGCAGAGGAGCTCTTCTGTCTGTCCTATGGTTGCCCCTTCCCTGTCCCTACCAACCAGGCACCCAGGTTCCAAGGCCATCTAGACCGACCATGCCAGTCTGAGGGGCAGCCTCTGGCTCCTGGTACTCCAGCTTCCCACTCTCACGGAAGGGTCTGAATTGAGAATTCTCTGAGCAGAAATGTGGAAGACTAGGGAAAGCATCTTCCCCTATCTTCTTTGTTTGCCCTTCCTTCTGCCCTCAGGTCCAGTCTCTCTCCTTCCAGCAACAGCTTTTGGCCACCCCTTGGGCTGGAGGCACACACACACTAGTCGCACAACCTGACTTAAAGAAGGGTCCACCCAGGCTGAGGAAGCCCGCTCAAGACCATTTGGGTGGAGAATGCTGGGGACCCTGGTACTTGGAGCTTCGGATAGAAGGGACTCCTTGCCTGGTGGAGAGGAAGACACAGCCAGAGGAAGGCCCGACCAGAGGCTTTTTGCTCACTTGTGAGGGTGGTACTGCCCAGCACACACATGTGCCACCACGCACACACACAGATGCACATCCATGTACCTAAAGGGGGCACAGAAATGCATGTACTCGCAATATGTGAAGTGCATTTGTCTTCTTTTCTATTCTATTTTAGTTCTAAAAAAATGCTAGTTGTAATCCACTAAATGAATTTTATAATCCACTAATGGGTCAATTTGTGACCCAAGTTTGGAAAGCCCTGCTGTAGTGGTGGTAATGTGATCAGATTCGTGTTTTGGAAACTTCTGGCAGCTGATGGGATAATAGATTGGAAGGGAGGGGGGGATACTGGTTATGAGATTCTGAGCCAAAGATAGGCTCAAAGATGGTAAAAGTGAGAACAGAGAGGAGGGGAAGTTAGTAGAATCAACAGGTCTTGGTGACTAATTTGATTTTGGGGGTGCGGAGGAAAACTGGAACAATGTCATGATATCCAATTTCAATTCTGTATTGCAGGGAATTATAATTGAGGGAAAAGAAAGAGAATTCAGCTTAGTACATACACCATTTGAGGTCCCGGGTCAACCTCAGGTAGTATTGCTTGTTAGCTGGAGAGAGGCTTAATAAAGTCGGGACTGTAACAGGGCTTTTGGGTTTAGCCATAGGAAGCCACTGATAAACTTTAGCAAGGACGCATCGTAGTGGCTCAAGGAGTGACTATAGTGGGAGATCAGGACAAGAAGACATATGGTAGAGGATGTGTTCCTCCCTTCCGTATATTAGATTGCAGGCGCAGGAAACCAGGGTACCGACTTGAAGGAGGACATTTATTTTGTCCCCGAGCACTTCTCTGCAGAAGGGCGGAGGGCCCTGCAGAAACCCAGGTACTGAAGGTAACAGC